>NC_137961.1:14916758-15339258 GCF_963924665.1 Micromys minutus | reverse complement strand
CTCAGACTGAGCACTAATAAGGGCAGTGGTTTGCCAGCTCTGTAAGTTCACTTGAATGGACTTTCGAATCTTCAGCAGACTTGTCCCAGCTAATGATACACAGATCACAGGTGGGGCATTCATGCAAGTCTTACTCGAAATATATTCCCAAGAAGCATGCATGATTATTGTGACTTCTGACCTAGGTTTGGGGATATGGTGTTATGAAGCAGTAGTAAGAAAAACCTTTCATGAAATAGCCATGCTTGGAGGACATGTGTGGATTCTTCTCACTCATTCCCCCAGGAGACATTAAAGGCTACGTCTGGGTGAAGCACTTGGTCAGAGTCTCTATTGACTCTTCATATGTGAATTTTGAGAAGTCCACTCTTATCATATACTCACCCTTTTGTAAATGTAATTTTTCTTCTTATTATTTTTATTTTATTAAAAAGAGATTATTTTCATACAATATAATCTTTTTACAGTTTTCTATCCCTGTACTTTTCCCAGTTCCTCCCCACCTCTCTTTCTCTCCAACTCCATATCATTTTTATCTCTTGTTATAAAACAAATAAGCATCTGAGCAATAATAATAAAATAAAATGGCAACAAACAAGTTAGAATAGAATAAAAACAACCAAATAAAAATAGAATAAAACAAACAAGTATAGATGCAGAAACACACATGTTTGCACATGCAGGAACTCCTTAAAAATACAAAACCAGAAGTCATACATATTCTCACAATTAAATATTCCATAGGGAACTGGTTCTTTGTTTCTTTAATTTTCCTAAAACAGTTTTTGTCTTTTTTTCCTCTTCCTCCTCTCCCTTCTACTCCTTCTCCTCCTCCTCAATCCTCCTCCTGCTTTGGCCCAGATGTAGTAGATTATACACTGCAGAGATAATGTAATGTCCATTACCCACTAATAAACAACAAACAGTCTGACCTTAAAATTATTTTACAATTACTCTCTCTTGGGTGCCAACCTATCAGCCAGGAGCTGAATTTAACCCATGTATGCAATCATGTCCACACATGGATGCTTGCTTAGAAGCCTAAGTTTTATTTTTTTCTTCCCAATAAAATATACGAATAAATGTTAAGCATAGGATCTGTTCAAGTACTAGAGTTGGCAAAGTAAGAATGAATAAGCAGACCCTGTATTTCTCTCAGTGAGATGTCAAAAGCCTAGACCGATGTCCGTGACCTCCGCACAGAGTGCCCTTTTTATCAGATAGCCAGATGGGTCACTCTGTCCCCTCCTTCCCTTTTCTGTTGCTACATTACTCTGTCAGGGAATTATTCTCTGTTCATCCTAAATGAAGTATTAACAACATCTTATTTTTCCTATTCTTAAAAGAATTTCCCCTCATTTTTATTTCCTGTGTGTGTGTGTGTGTGTGTGTGTGTGTGTGTGTGTGTGTATGTGTGTGTGTGTGTGTGTGTGTGTGTGTGTGTGTGTGTGAGAGATTGCCTGAAGGCATGTCTATGCATATTATGTGGGTGCCTGCTACCTGTGGAGGCCAGAGGAAGCCATCAGAGTCCCTGGGACTGGAGGTACAGATAGGTGACACTGTCATGGATAGGTACTTTATCCACTGGAGGATTAGCCAGAGAGTTCTTAACCACTAAGTCATCTCTCCAGATGTATTTTTGTTCTTGATGTATTTTTCATTTCATACATAAATAACAATATATAATCACCACTGTAAAGTAATTCATTGCTTTTTTTTAAGAAAGAAAATTCACAAAATCATATCTCTAACTCTGGAAAATACCTAACACCTGCAAGAGGTGCCCAGACAATTTGTACTGAGTTAAATTGAATGATTATTCAGATGTAGACATAGAGAGGTGTAGTGGAAAAGGACAATGGAGGTTTCAGCAAAGGCATCGGTAGGATTAGTGCTGGGTGAACAGACATAAAGAGGTTATGATGGTGGTGGTAGAGGGTCTGAACTATACCTTGTCTACTTACTTTGCAACATGCTCTCTCCAGGTATCTCTTGGTGGCCTGGAAATCATCATGTAGACTGGCATGGCCTCGAACTCCTAGAGATCCACCTGCCTCTGTTCCCAAGTGCTGGGTTAAAGGTGCAGACCTTCATGCCTGTCTTGAACCATATTTAGAATTTTGTCTCATTGGAGGTACGCATTCTGTAATCTTTTGGAGCATCTCAGTGATTAAAGGGAGAAAAAAAAATCACAAGCAGTCAAATGTTCCAAAATGTTTTCTGATGAGTTCAACTCTCTGCTGGATGTTTGGCTTTCTACCCCATAACCTCCTGATGTCTTCTGGGAGATCTTCACAACAGGAAATGTTACTCCAAGGGCCTTAGGATGATCAGTCTCCCCGGTAAGTTGTTAATCAAAGAAAAGTGATAATGACTCATGTTAGCCTTTTATCCTTGGCAAGGATGTTTCCTAGAAGTAATACTCAGACATGATGAAATGTGGGATCTCGGTTGCCTAGGCTAGCGAAGGTTCCTGTTAGTCTCTGTTCCCACACAGGTGCATGGGGTCACGGGATGGAATGGAAGAGGGCTGGGAATCCTAGACACAAACAGGACCTCAGGGTCAAGTAGGACTTCCCAAAAATAACAATTGTTGAGGAGCCAGAGCGTCTGTTGCTGTGAGCCAGAAGACATCAATAGCTCTCACAGTTCTCTAGTGGAAACAGAGGCGAAGGTTTGGCAGTCTCCTGGCCATATAAACTATGGGACAAAGCTTGAATAACATAAAGCTAATAGATTGTTGTGGCTGCAATGCAACTACATCTCACATGTTAATTCTGGGAGTCTAGAAATGCTGGATTCCAGGTGGCTTTGTTATATAAAAAATGTTATAAAGAAGTCATAAACTCGTTCTCATGATTTTCTCAAAATTGGCAATCCTGAAGAAATGGAACGTCTCCAGGAGTATCTGCTGGGGAAGACTGTGGCCTACCATGAGACCCTGTCCAGCAGCAACCTCATCCTCCAACATAGCTTCTCAATGCTTTTCGCACATCACCTGGTAGAACTCTAAAATTAACTCCATTTTTGGAGAGCAATTAAATCAGACTCTCTGGGGATGGACAATGATATGTATTTTTATAGTTTGTACAGTTTTCTCTGTGCATTAATTTCATGGGAGTATGCTAATAAGGTACCATATGGTAAGTGGCTTAAACCAGACATATCATCTCAAGCTTCTGGAAGTTAAATGACCAAGATTGGCAGGGTTGGGTCTCCTGACAGCTGTGACATCCTATGTGTCTCTTCTCTAGCTTCTGTTAGGCCCAGGCCTTGGCTTAGATGAAGACTTTAATGACCTTTTGGGAGATGTGGTTTGCCTTCATAACTTCATGTGATTCTGTTACACAATGGTGAGAACCTTGGACAAAATTTAATTTTCCCCTCTTTGCACCTAGCTGACCTAGAAAGGAAGGAAGGAAGAAGAAAGAAGAAGGGAAGAAAGGAAAGAAGGAATTAGAAAGGAAGGAATGAGAAAGCAAGGAAAGAGAGCAGAAGTAAAAAAGGGAGGAGAGAGAAGCAAAGAAGAAGAAATGGAAGGAAATTGTGAAGATTATAAATAGCACCTGTGTTTGATTGGCTTGATGATGTATAGAAAACCATTTTCCTAGAGTCTTTCATGGGTCCTCATCCTCAAGCGATGACTCCTGATTATAAAACTTACTTCATTTTCCACTGTTTTTACTGATAAACAGTAGGATACATTGGGCTTAGAGTCTGTAAGAATAAATCTTGGCCACAGAGATATTTTTGAAGGTACCCAAAGCTTCTATTTATCATGGACTGGGCTTTTCTCTCCAAAAGTAATTTGCTGTGTGTGTGTGTGTGTGTGTGTGTGTGTGTGTGTGTGTGTGTGTGTGTGTGTGTCTGTGTGTCTGTGTATGTTTTTAGATACTGACCAAGAAGAAGCACAGAGCTATGCCCCCCAAATCAGGAAAACTAAGAACACAAGCTTTGTTTATCACTCAACTTTCTACATAAAGTCACTTAATGACTCCATGCAACATGAGACATCTGAGCAACACACCCAGTGAAGGAGTGAAAAGACAAACAAACAAACATAAATCCCAGGAAAGCCAAAGCAGTGAGAATTCCCAGAGCAAAGTATCAGAGAACAGAGCAAGGTAAAGAAGAATCTACACAAGGTTTCTACTAAGTTTCCTCTCTAGCTGAATGCCAAGCCTAGTGGGTGCAGGAAGGGGCTCTAAAGCAACCAACAAATAGCTGCCTGATGAAGCTTCAAGAACCTTTTCAGGCATCAAAGGAGAGTCTCCACTACCACTCAGCAAGTTCTGTTAAGATCCTATGGGCATCATATCTTAAAGTTACTGCCACCCTGCCCTCAGTGTAAGAGATAGTTTGTCGTTTGTGCTTTACCTTGACAGAGCTTCAAAATGGGCTCCAAAATGACCAGTTTTGTCCAAAAGTAACATAAATGTCTGTCAGAACAAAGCCAATCACTTAAAAAGACAACATTGAATCCATTACTTAACATTGTAAAGTACACACATCTGTGCCTAGGAAAAGAGTTAATAAACATATAAAGAAGTATGAACTTGTGGCATATAACAACTTAAAAATGGTGAATAGACACATCGTCAGAAATTGTGGAGACAATGATAAACATGCACCCAGAGTCAAAGAACCCAAATATAATGCAAAGAAGAATAAAAATATCAAAACATTGTGGCATGCAGGTAGTACGAGAGAAATTTGATAGGCTGTGTTATAAGATGAGGTTAGTTATTTTTAGGAGAGGTTGTGGGATACATTGAGGGGATATTTTACTTCTCAGAAAGCACCTTGTAACTTCCTAACTCAGCTTCTTTCTTCAGATGGAGCTTTGCAAATAGAGACATCTGTGGAGGAACAGCAGCTCTCAGAGGTACCTGCAGAATTGCACTTGGGGTCTCTCCCCTCTCTCTGTGTGTGTATCTGTGTGTCTGTGAGTATATGTATTTTCTACTTAATATTATTCATCTAGTTTAAAAAATGACTTGCTGTGCTTTAGCTGTTTAAAATATATACATTTATATATTTTGGCATAGTATTGTAATAATGTTTTAAGTGCAATTAGAATAATTTGGATATGAAAAATCAAAGTGTCCTACACTTTTCAGACACTTAAAACTTGAACCACTAAAAACATGCCTCTGGTAATAATAATAATAATAATAATAATAATAATAATATCAATAATCATAGAAAAAGATTAGAGAAGCTTAATGGTAAGCTGTGAAATCTGCATCTTAAGCTGAATTCTTAAAAATAAGTGCATTTTCTTTGAAAGGGTCTACATAATCACTTTCTAGGAAGTGTAGGTATCTATACCAATGTTTTTATACGAAAAAAAAAAAAAAAAATAAGTGTCTTTGCAGTTTTAAAGACAACTGTGAAATAAAATTGTTTCACCAAAAAGGGGGAGGGTATATTTTTTAAAGAATGTGGGAAGCAGACTGACAACTTTAGAAATTGTATTCCCTGGTCGCTCCTAAAAATATATGAAGGGGGCACAGATGAGCCACCCTGAGGATGTGAGCTCTGGCACTGCCACCCCTCTGTCTACAGTGGGCACACAGGTGATACCCTACCTCACCCTTGCCCCTTGCCACCTGTAGTAGTTGGGAGAGCAGGACCCCAGGTCTTGAGAGTGAAAGAGCCTCACGTCTCACTAGCTGTAGCACTAAGAGAGCTGGCCCTGCACATGCCCTGGGCAACACATTGGAGCTGGCTCTGCCGGTGAAGGCATGCGTGAGTTAGCCCTGAACTGACTGTAGAGGCCTGGGGGCTTGTAGGCAAGCTGCCTGAAAGCTTGACTTCAACATAGCTGACCCTGCCTCCTGCTGATGGTGGCACTGGAGTAGCCCTACGGTGCAGATTGAAAAGAGCCGGAAAGACTGACCAGTTCAGCCACACCCAGGCCCAGATCCAGCAGCTTTGAGATGGCTCACCTGAAATCTACATCATCTGTGAACTGTTGACAAGAAAGGGCCGGTCCAGACCAGTGACTCCTGGCAATGAACACTTGCAAGTGAAGATGTGTGCACGGAGGGATACACTGTGGCACACACTGTGGCACACTGCAGCTTCCACAATGAGATGATTTTTTTATACTTTGTTTTGTTCGTGTGTGTGTGTGTGTGTGTGTGTGTGTTATTTTGGGGAGGGGGCGGTTGCAAAGGTAGAGGGTAGATATTAGGGGAGAGGAAGATGAATGGGACTGGGGTACATGCTCTGAAACCCACAAAGAATAACTAAAATGTTAAAAATAAATAAAAATAATTTAAAAATATATACATTGTTTATCCAGACATGTGATTCAACATATCTTTCAGAGCTAGTCAAATAATGCATTTAATTAAGCCAAATCTAATATTAAAGTGGTATGTATGCATGATATATATATATATATATATATATATATATATATATATATATGGTAAAACATACACATAAATGTTATATTTAACTTAAAAGTCTACCCCATGTGAACAACCTTCAAAACCTTCAAAAACTCTTGAAGGTTTTGGTTTTACTGGATCAAGAATTCTGCTTTACAGTTGATTATAATTGTATACTTGATAATCATCAAGACTGAGGGTATTGTTGATTTGAAGAAAACGAATGTCTACCTACTCTCTTCTGAAAGTTTGAAGCTTAAGTCTATGGCTCTGTAAAGAAGTGATTGACATATTTTTCCCAGTGGTTAAATGTCAATCATGAGCTATTTTACAGGCTTGAAGAGGGGGGAAAATATCAAATGAGAGAACTTTCAATGAATGTCACTGAGTTCAACACACAAAAGGAAAAATCATGTTGTAGAGAATATTTATATACAAACAGCAAAGCTAGATTTTATCCTCAAATAGAATCATTCAATACACTGAGGTCCACTGGAGTCCAGATCCTTAAGTATTCCAAGCATGAGTATTCTTTCTTTCTTTCTTTCTTTCTTTCTTTCTTTCTTTCTTTCTTTCTTTCTTTCTCTCTCTCTCTCTCTCTCTCTCTCTCTCTCTCTCTCTCTCTCTCTCTTTCTTTCTTTCTTTCTTCCTTTATTTTTGTGGATTGAATTTTGATTTAAATGAGAAGAGATTAAGAAAGCAAGGAGCAAACTGAGATTATGCTGATCCTTTCCATGGAGAAAGTGAACCACAGTAATATTTTATTTGACCTGGATAAGAGCAATGGGCATTCAGATACAGATTGCAAAGTTCAGAGCAGATATCAGGAAGAGGCATTAAACCAAGAAATCACAAGTATGTGAAAAGGGTTGAGACAAGTGGAGCCAAGAAGTGTGAGACACTTGAAGCAGCATCGTGGAAACTGTCCAATGATGTCAGATGGCAAAGGTGTGAATGAAGTAAGACAGGCACACACTACTGTGTTGTCAGTTCTCATCGACAGTTCTGGTGTTCCTTGGGCTCGAGCTCTTACTGACGTGTTTGAATTAAAGTGCTAGCAGCTAGGGTTAGACCTATTGAAACAGACACTGTATTACTTCTTTTCTCTTGCTGTGTTAAAATGCTGTGACCAATGCAGTTACAGAAGAAACATTTGTTTGGTTTTACAGTTTTAGAGAGGTTGGGGTCCATCATTGCGGAGAGGCAAGTCAGCTAGTGGTGGGCAGGACAGTTGGAGCAAGAAGCTTATAGATCATATTGGAAGCACAAATCATGTCAGTGGAGTGAGATATAAACACTCAAGGCTCCTCCTACTAATGTACTCTCCCCAGCAAGACTCTACTTCCCAAAGGTTACACAATCTCCCCAAACAGTACCACCAACTGGCAGAACATGTTCAGAAATCTGAGCCTATGAGAGGACATTTGTATTCAAACCACCTCAGACATATCTGAATGCAGAGAAGACAACTTGGAATGAGCAAAGATTATATGTGTCCTAATTATAAAGGATCCAAATAAGTGTAGTAACTTAAGTGCTGTATACATGCCTTGATTCTCTTTAAGCCTGATACGTAATGTGCTAAAATCAGTGACTTAATAATTTAGCTTTATTTAATATATATTGCTTTTGTTTTGGGTCTGTGTATGTGCCTAAGTGTATACATGTTCTCCACATGTCTAAGATATTCTGGGTGCTAGAAGAGGCTTCAGATCCTCTGGAACTGAAGATTTGGATGGTTGCAAACCACCACAAAAGTGCTGGGAACCAAACCCAGGTCTTCTACCAAACAACTTAGTGCTAGTAACCACTGAACAATTGTAACTGATATTCCAGGTGTATTTTATTTGTGAACTGAACCTGTTTTTTTATTATTATTAAGCTGTACTAGTCATAAAAATCTCATGAACCTTTCCTTTACTCATGAAAAGGTTAAAAAAAAATATCTGTGCCCAGAGCTGACCCTGTGCCACAGCTCTCTGTAACCAGACTCCACTGGGAAAGAGCTGGTCTCCCAGCAGTGATGATGAACCTGAGAGCACAGGTGAGACCACAACTTCTGCTTCAAAATATCTAATCAGAGCCCTCAGGAAACAGGAAAAGAGGAGCAGCTGGAGACAGAACCATTCTGGTTTCCTTCAGTGCTATGAAGCTCACCCTGTGCCACAGATCTCCACAGCCAAACTCTGCCTGGAAAGAGCTGGTCTTCCCAGAGTGCTGAAACACAGGTTTACAGGAGGGTCAAGCCACTGTCAGAGTCAGCAAGATCGGCTAAAACCAGAGATAACCAGATGGTGAGAGGCAAGTGCAATGAATTAAGCAACAGAAATTAAGACTACTTGGCATCAGGAAAACCCAGTTGTTTCAACAGAGCAAGCCCGGCAGATCTCAACACACCGGTAAAGCAGCTTCTGACTTAAAATCACACCTCAGAGTTACAGTAGAGGACTTAAAGAAGGACATAAATAACTCTATTAAAGAAATACAGGAGAGTACAGGTAAATAGGTCGAAGCCCTTAAAAAGTAAAAACAAAAATCCCTTAAAGAATTATAGGAAAACACAACCAAACAGGTGAAGAAATTGAACAAAACCATGAAAGATCTAAAATAGAAACAATGAAGAAATCACAAAGGGAAGCAACCCTGGAGATAGCCAACCTAGGAAGGAGATCATCACCACCAGAATACAAATAAGAATACAAAGAAAGAGAGAATTTCAGGGTTAGAAGATTCCATAGAAAACAATGAAACACCAGTCAAAGAAAATGTAAAATGCAAAAAGATCCTAGATCAAACCATCCAGAAAATCCATGACACAATGAGCAGACCAAACCTAAGAATAATAGGTATAGAAGAGAGTGAAGACTGCCAACTTAAAGGGCCAGTAAATATCTTCAACAAAATTATAAAAGAAAACTTCCCTAAGCTAAAGAAAGAGATGTCCATAAACCTAAAAGAAGCCTACGGACCTCCAAATAGATTGGACCAGAAAAGAAATTCCTCCTGTCACATAATAGTCAAAACACCAAATGCACAAAACAAAGAAGGAATATTAAAAGAAGTAAGGGGAAAAAGTCAAGTAACATATAAAGGCAGACCTATCAGAATTACACCAGATGTCTCAACAGAGACTAAGAAAGCTAGAAGATCCTAGGCAGGTGTCATTCAGATGCTAAGAGAACTCAAATGCCAGCCCAGGCTACTATGCCCAGCAAAACTCTCAATTAACATAAACGGAGAAACCAAAACATTCCATGACAAATTCATATTTACACAATATTTTTCTACAAATCTAGCTCTACAAAGAATAATGGATGGAAAACTTCAACACAAGGAGAAACTATACACTAGAAAAAGAAAGAAACTAATTTTCTTTCAACTAAAGAATATAGCCAAGCAAATATAATTCCACCTCTAACAACAAAAACAACAGGAAATAACAATCATTCTAAGCAAATGGTCCCAAGAAATAAGCTGGAGTAGCCATTCTTTTATTTTTTTTGAACAACTTTATTTTAAAAAACAAAGATAAATGTACAATTTTAAAGCATTTTTGCATAAAAGTATACGAATACATTTTTGTCAGTGGTTGGCTTTTTTTTCCCCAAAGGTTTGATAGTGTGCATTAAGTTCTTACTAGTTACAGTGAGCATAAAGTACATTGGAGTAGCCATTCTAATATTGAATAAAGTTGACTTACAACCAAAAGTTATTTTAAAAAAAGATCAAAAAGGACAGTTCATACTCTTCAAAGAAAAAATTTGCCAAGATGAGCTCTCAATTCTAAATATCCGTGCTCCAAATGCAAGGGCACCCACATTCATAAAAGAATCTTTACCAAAACTCAAAGCACACATTGCTCCTCACACAATACTAGTGGGAGACTTCTACATCCCACTCTCATCAGTGGACAGATCATGGAACCAGAAACTAAACAGAGACACAGTGAAACTATCAGAATGTATGAACCAAATAGATTTAAGAGATATCTTTAGAACATTTCATTCTAAAAATAAAAGAATATACCTTCTCTAAAATTGACCATATAATGGATCACAAAACAGGCTGCAACAGAAACAAGATTAAAATAATCCTATGCATCTTATTAGATCACCATAAACTGAGGCTGGTCTTCAATAAAAACAAAAATGATAGAAATCCCACATATATATGAAAGCTGAACAATGCTCTACTCAATGATAATTTGGTCAAGGAAGAAATCAAGAAAGAAATTAAAGACATTTTTAAAGTTAATGAAAATGAATGTACAACATACCCGAAATTATGGGACACAATGAACGTAGTACTAAGAGGTAGCAAAGTTAAATCAGAATCAGATAAACTATCTGAATAGTCACATAACCCCTAATAAAAAGTCTCCTGACCCCCCCCCCAAAAAAAAAGGACAGGAGCAGATGGGTTTAGTGCAGAATTCTACCCTCATATCTTCATAGATCGCATATTCTCCAAACTATTTCACAAAATAGAAACAGAAGGATTACTAATTCATTCTTTGAAGCAGAAACTGAACATATCAAACTATGCAAAAATCATACCAAGAAAAAGAACTTTAGATCAATTTTTATGAATATTGATGCAAAAATACTCAAAATTCTCCCAAACTGAATCTAAGAACACATTAAAATTATCATCCATCTTGGTCAAGTAGGCTTCATCCCAGGGATGCAGGGATTGTTCAATATACAAAAATCTACCACATAAACAAACTAAAAGAATAAAAATCAGATGGTCATCTCATTAGATGGTGAAAAAGCATTTGACAAAACTTAATACCACTTCATGATAAAAGTCTTGGAAAGATCAGGAATTCAAGGCCAATAGCCTAAACACTGTAAAAGTAATATACAGCAAGCTAGTAGCCAATATCAAACTAAATGAGGGAACTCAAATGGCCAAGAAGCACATAAAAATTGTTCAACATCCTTAGTCATCAGGGCAATGCAAATCAAAACCCCAAGATTCCACTTCACACCAGTCAGAAAGACTAACAAAAATTCAGGTGTCAGCAGATGCTGGTGAGGATGTAGAGAAAGTATAACAATTCTCTATTGCTCTTTGGATTGCAGGCTGGTACAACCACTCTGGAAATCAATCTGGTGGATCCTCAATAAACTGTAGATAGTACTAACTGAGGACCCAGCTATACCACTCCTGGGTATATATACACAAAAGATGATCCAACATGTAATAAGGACACATGTTCTACTATGTTCATAGCACTCATATTTATAATAGCCAGAAACTAGAAACAACCCAGATGTCCCTCATCAGAGGAATGGATACAGAAAACGTAGTATATTTAAATAATGGAATACTAATCAGCTATTGAAAACAATGAGTTCATGAAATTTGTAGGCAAATGGATAGAACTAGAAAGTATCATACTGAGTTAGGTAACTCAGTCACAAAATAACACACATGGTATGAATTCATTGATATGTGGATTTTAGGCAAAGAGTTTGGAACACTCACGATACAACTCATGGACCACATGGAACTCAAGAAGAAGGAAGACCAAAGAGGGGATGCTTCAGTCCTATTTAGAAAGGGGAACAAAATAATTAAGGGAAGTAGAGGGCGGGAGGAACTTGAGAGGATGAGAGGAGGGGGAGGGGAAAAGCATGGGTAGAGTCAGGTATGGGAGGAGATGGAGAAGATGTAAATAGGGTCAGAAAATTGAATAGATCTGAGTAGCAGTGAGGGATGCTGAACTTGGGGTAGCAACTAGAAAGTCCCAGATGCCAGGAAATCAAGAACCTCCCAGGATCCCATGGGATGACATTAGCTGAAATATGCCACAAAAAGGTGGGATAACCTGCTGAGACCATCCAGAGGTTAGGCATGACCCCCTGGTTGAGGGATGGGGTCACCCTCCCATTCCAACTTTTAACCCAGAATTGTTCCTCTCTAAAGGAAATAAATGGACAAAGAGTAGAGCAGAGCCTGAAGGAAAGGCCATCCAGACACTGCCCTACCTGGGGATCCATCCCACATGCAGACACCAAACCCAGACACTAATGTTGATGCCAAGAAGTATTTGCAGGTCGGAGCCTAACACAGCTGTCTTCCGAGAGACTCTGACACATCCTGACCAATACAGATGTGGATCCTCAAAGCCAACCGTCAGATTGAACACAGAGATTCCAATAGAGGAGTTAGGGGAAGAGCCAAAGGAGCTAACGGGGCCTTATCTGGCATGTTACTTAGCTGTAAAAAAAAGTGAACTCAAGAAAATTTCAGGGTAATAGATATAACTGGGAACATATATGTTGATCAAGAAAATTTAGACCCAGAGTGACAAAACTTGTATGACAGTGGTTCTTAGCCCGTGGGAAGAGAGCCCTTTGGGAGTCAATCAACACTTTTACAGGGCTTGCCTTAGTTCATCAGAAAACACAGATATTTATGTTATGAGTCACAACAGTAGCAAAATTTCAGTTATAAAGTAGCAATTAAAATAATATGTAATGTAATATTAATTAAAATAATATGTTGTAATTCCTACAACATGAGGAATTGTATTAAAGGGTTGTGGCATTAGGAAGATAAAGAACCATTAGTGTATGTAATATATTATCTCTCTTCTATGTAGACACAGATTCACTTTTTTTCTGAGTTTAAATAGTGACACCAATGGAGGATAGAAAATTGCAAAGGGGTCCATCGTGGGGCTATGAAAGGATGAGGAATAGTAGGTTATAGGTAAAATGAAAGTGGAATAGTAGAATATTGAGGTGAAAGTTCATTGCAGGTAAGAGTGGGGGGAGTGAAAATCAGGCAATAGAGGGCCTGGTTAATTTAAAGAAAGAGGATGTTTGAAGCCATATAAATAAATCTTTTAGCACAAAATTCAAGTCCAAGTGGATCAAGGACATCAACATAAAACCAGATACACTATGTATCATAGAAGAGAAAGTAGAAAATACCCTTGAACATATTGGTACAGGAGACAATCTCCTGAACAGAACAGCAATGGCTCAGGCTCTTAGATCAACAATTAATAATCAAGATCTCATGAAACTGAAACATTTCTAAGGCAAAGGACACTGTCAATAGAACAAAATGGCAGCCTATAGATTGGTAGAAAATCTTCATCAACCCTACATCTGACATGAAAGCAAAAGTTTCAAGGTATTGAAGCAGGAAAGACCCTTGAGAATAGAGCAACTGTCTGCACATCACATATCTCACATGTTTTTAGAGCAATGAAGCATTCAAGAAATACATCTTAATGTAGGTGGTTCAGAAATGACTGGATTATAACAGTATTATAACTAATGAAGTTGCTAAGAGCTATTTCTTGTGAGAACAAATACCCAGATTCTTATATATTTTAAAAGTTTCTAATTAATTAGAAGTATTTTACATGAAAAAGCACCCTATTGCTGCATTTTATATTTTAACCATTTTGGAGACTCCCTAAAATGAAGGGGAAGCTGCCCTCATTTGAGGGAGACCCTTGCTATATTGTCAAAAGAGTTTGTGGTTCAAAACACTGAGAAGGAACTTTGGGAAGGGACTCTGTTGATTAATGGGGTTTTGAAAGGTATGTCTTACAGTGGATTCCTGAATCCACTCTGTGATAATTTTCTTGTTCTTAGAATGGTAGGACTCTGAAGCTATGCTGGGAGGGCTCTTATGACAGGAAAGTTTAGTAGCAGTTACTGCCTGCATTGACTAAAACTGTAAAGTCAAGTCAATAACGAATTCCTCAAATTATTCAGAAATTAGACTTCAAGAAACATGTGGAGGAGGCAATTCTCACATCATCACACAAGTGATCTCTTTGGCCTTTGCAGGAAACAGATGGCCTTAAGGACTGATAAGCATCTTTGGGGCCTGAAGGTTTAAATTCCCTTCCACATACCTCCAAAAAAATGTATGTTGAAATTCTACCACCAAGATTATAGTGTTAGGAAATGGGACCTTCAGAAGGTAAAATTAAGTTAAAAAGATGGCACCCTCGTGAGTGGAGTGAGTGCCCTTACAAGAAACAGACCCCTCTGAAGCTCTCTAATCTTTGCTCTCCCCACAGGAGTCTAACAGGACGCCTGCTACCTACACTCAGGAAAGTGAATCACTGACCTCTGGTTATGCTGGCACTCTGACTCCAGACCTTCAGCCTCCAGACCTATGAGAAGTAAATTTTCATTGCTTGTAAGACTCGCAATCTATTACTTATATACCAGGTAGTAGGTACCATTGCCACTGGTGTCCCCAATGTGCTCTTATTTGTAAAGCAAACCAAAAGTTAATGTTTTCTCTCTTCCCTCTGCATGTTAAGAAATGCTACAGGAGCCAATTTGCTTTCAGCTAGGTAGGCTCTGCAATACTCTTCACTGTCCTACCTCAAGGTTGTGCTGTCTTGTGGCTCTTTGTCACAATACAGCCCACAGGAAACTCTACTGGCTTTTACATTCTAGAGGGCGTGCTATCATCCCATCACATTGATCATATTTTTGTTTTTGGACCTAGTGAGTGGGTGGTCAAAACTACTCTAGACACAGTGCTAGGTATGTATATACCACAGGAAGAAAAATAATACACAAATTCAAGGGCATGTCAGTTTGGCTGTACTAATTAAAGTTGAAGTCTACCATTCTCTGGATAATCTTCTAAACTGAATGCAAAATGGGGGACTCAATTTACCAACAGGGTTTCGTCTTCTTTGACCTTGTCTGGGGACCATGAAACCTTTGCCTGTGGAATGTCACATAGCCTTGGTAAAATTACAGGTCTAATACCCCCAACCCCCAAGAAAATTGTTCAGCAAGCACATGAGATTTCTGGAATACCTCCTCATGCTAATGAGGCATCTCAGTACCTTAAGATTTAGCCAACTTTGCCCACCATGGATATTCCTATCCTCTTCCCTAAAATTATTTAACCCTTGATTCTCCCCAAATAAAGTGTATGTGTAGAAGATCATCTCCAGTAAACAAATATGCACAAGCTAAGATTGTCTCAGAGAGCTGTTTTATCAAAGATCCTCAGACAAGGCTTTCTCCCTACCTCCTCACTCTCTCAGAGCCAGTCTAGGATTCTGTAGAATTCCACATCTTTCCAGCCCAATGTGCAGTGGCACCCAGGCACCCTGAGGAAGGAATCAGAGGACTAAAAACAACCACTGACTCCCCCCCCCCCAAAGCATACAATACTTGCCATGTTGGTGGAATTTTAAAATTTCTGTAGTCAGGAGCATTTAGAGTTATTCTTTCCATGGGGGAAGACAACTTACTACAACAAATTTCTCTTACCAATAAGAGAGGGGCACAAGACTTTATGGAATAGTTTAGGTTTAGGAGGTAGCATGTAATTTATTTGGGCATGATGCCACAAGCAATTTATCATTTTACCTGAAAAGCAGCCCATTTTGATTAAGAATAGAAATGGAGGGCCAGGTCCATATAAAATGTTCTGTCACCTTGGCTGTGTGACCTAACAGATCCAATGGTGTTTAATTTGCCAATGCCAAGTAGACATGCTACATAGAACTTCTTGTGGTTCCCAATAGTTGAATCAGCCATCTGTAACTTAGGTACCTTAGCAAAACCATGGCACTTTCTATAGATAAGCTGTCTTGTTTTAAGAAAAGGTATTGGCTTATGAGAGGGGCTTACTAAAGAAGAAAATGAACCCTGACTTCCATGTTTGCATGTGATCTGAGGTGACATCACAAGTTCTCCCTGCCACTACTCCAGCAGCACATATGGAAAAAATGTTTATACAACTGTTAGGTTAAATCCTTGTAAAACTCATGTCTAAGTATGTGTATTTTATGGTCTATTTTAGTTGCATGACAGTATCTCTGTGCAGAAGACTCATGAACTTGGAAACTAGAAGGCTCAGCTTGTTTAAAGTTTGGATTTTGCCATAAACTGGGAATGAAGCCATTTATGTAGCATAGTTTTAGGCTATATGGAAGTTCTACCTCTTCCATAAATCCTACACCATTGGATGTAGAAGGACTTTCCTAACGAACTGTGAGAATGTTTATTGATAGTAATGCTAAGTTCCTAGAAATGGTAATTAGGTATGTAACAGTTGTAAATACAGATAAATTTTCTCTATTAGGCCCATAGGTACTACTATCATATATTTTAGTAAACAGAATGACCTAAACTCATATCCCTGGCAATTCACTTGCTTTTCACCATTGCCTGATAAAGATTGTATCATCTATCAATGATATATCTATCATTCATCTATCTATCTATCTATCTATCTATCTATCTATCTATCTACCTATCTATCTGTGGTGGTTTGGATAGTTTTGGCCCTCAAAGATTCATGAATTTGAATGCTTGGCTATAGGAAGTGTCACTATTAAGAGGTGTGGTCTTATTGAAAAGGGTGTGGCTTGTTGGAGGAAGTTTGTTACTGTACAGGTGGGTTTTAACTTTGAGGGCTCTTATGCTTAGGCTCTGTCTAGTGTGGAAGATAGTCTCCTCCTGGCTGGTTGTTGGAGACAGTTTCCTCATGGATGTCTTTGGATCAAGATAGAAAACTCTCAGCTCCTCCTGCACCATGTCTGTCTGTTTCCTACCATAATGATAATGGATTGAAGCTCTGAAATTATAAGCCAGTCTCAAGTAATGTTTTTCTTTATAAGAGTTGCCTTGGCCATAGTCTATCTTCACAGGAATAAAACCCAATCTAAGACACTATCATATCTCTCTATTTATCTCTCTCTAGTCTATCTATCTATCGTTCTTTCTTTCTTTCTTTCTTCCTTCCTTCCTTCCTTTCTTTCTTCCTTCCTTCCTTCCTTCCTTCCTTCCTTCCTTCCTTCCTTCCTTTCTTTCTTTCTTTCTTTCTTTCTTTCTTTCTTTCTTTCTTTCTATCACATTTCATATCAAATTTCTGCCAGGAAGCACTACTTGGCATCAGCAATAGTGACTGGGTGTGGTGGCTGCATATGGAATGGATCCCCAGGTGAGGCCGTCTTTGGATAATCTTTTCTCCAATCCCTGTTCCTCTATTTGTTCCATTATTCTTAGAAGGGAGAACAAAACACTCATGGGAGAAAATAATGAGTGGTTTTTCTAAGCAGGTTACCAGGGATGGAAGAAATAAAATCAGTGCTTGTAAATGTTATTTCTACATAGTCAGGATCAACCTATTTCTCATCCAGACTCCACCCTCTTCCTATAGTAGACCTTGACTTGTTATCTTTTTAACCTTGGCATGTTTTTAAATTTCTTATGTCTTTATTTAAAATTTTGTAAAGTTTAGAGAATAGTAATTGCCCTTTAGGATTGGTGTAAGGACTAGGGGCTCTAAGAACTAAGTGTGTATTTGTTCAGAAATTATTATAGTTATTGCTCTTAGATGTGTCCCCAACTCTGTTGTGAACCAGCCTTGGCCCATCTATGCAGTGGAATAAGTCAGCAAGCTGCATCTCCTCTAACCTCTTTTAGCCTGGCTTGTGCTGTGTGGGCACCATGAGGATCTTTTAACTTGAGTACTTCTGATGATTTATGGCTTTTTCCTCAGGAAGTCAACATGAATCTCTTCATTGCTCACATGGAAGGGAATAGTCTCTGTCAATTTCTGATCCTTATCACTGCTATTTCTACTAGAAATCTTCATTAAGTACATGGGGTTTACATAGTGTTAGGAACAAAGAAATCACCAACCCGGGTATCTGAGCAGAGATCACAATATGACTTTTATTATTGCTCTTGCATGTTCCACGTTTTCAAATGTTAGTTGGAAATGTTATTTTAATTAGATTTTATTTGTGGGAATGTTAAGTAAGACCAGCCCCAGCTGTTTTTAGCATTGGCGCTGATTTGCCTTCAACCTGAGCCTACGAATGCTGCATGCAGCTGGCAGCCTGCTTTCCATGGCAGTGGTCACTCGATGTTCCATTATTCCTTCATCTCTGCTTCTTCAAGATTGCTTTGTGTTTGGTAAGTGTGCTAATAAGCTTCAAAGAGGGGGGAGGAGAAGGGACAGCTTATTTGTGTGATTTTAAAAGAACCTACAAAATACCATATGCGGAGAGTCATAAATACCAATGTACATGATTCTTGGAAGCCATAGGACACTTTGTAAAGCCAATTATCTCCATCAGTTTTTCACAGGTTTGGAAGATCAAACTCTGATCGTCATGCTTGCATGACAAATGCCTTTTCCCACTGAGCTGTCTTGCTAAACATTACTTGTGGTTGTTAGAATTTTGTATGGAGAAACTTAAGTGGGATATTTTGTTGACATGAGAATAGATGTCTTGTTTGGATAGATACACAAATCTTTATTCATATACTCATACAATAGTATATGTCTATCTATATACCTATCTATCTATCTATCTATCTATCTATCTATTTATCTATCTATCTATCTATATAACATATGGCATACAACATGTAACATAATATATTATTTTTGCACATATGCATACACAGGTGTTTTACTCTTATCTACTATAACCATTATTTTTTGTTTTCTTTTATTGGATATTTTTCTTTATTTACATTTCAAATATTATCCCCATTTTCAGTTTCCCCTCTGGAACCCCCATCACATTCCCCCACTCCCTGCTTCTATAAGGATGTTTTCCCCCTGCCCATTGCCTCCTGCCTCCCCACCCTGGCATTCCTTTACACTAGGACATCAAGCCTTCAGAGGACCAAAGGCCTCTACTCCCGTTGGTGTCCCTGACAAAGGACATCCTCTGCTATATATGCTGCTAGAGCCATGGGTCACTCCATGTGTACTCTTTGGTTGATGGTTTAGTCCCTGGGAGTTCTGAAGGGTCTGGTTGGTTGATATTGTTGTTATTTCATCTCCTTCAGTCCTTTCTCTAACACCTCCATTGGAGACCCTGTTCTCAGTCCAGTGGTTGTCTGTGAACATCTGCCTCTGTATTTGTCAGGCTCTGGCAGAGCCTCTCAGGACACAGCTATATCAGGCTCCTGTCAGCATGTACTTCTTGGCATTCACAACAGTGCCTGGATTTGGTGACTGTATATAGGATGGGTCCCCAGGTGGGGCAGTCTCTGGATGGCCTTTCCTTCAGTCTCTGCTCTACACTTTGTCTCTGTATTTCCTCCTATGAGTATTTTTCCCCTTTCTAAGAAGGACTAAAGCATCCACACTTTGGTCTTTTTATTGCTTGAATTTCATATGGTCTGTGAATTATATATTTATTGATTTGCTCATTTCTAGAAATTGAACTATATATTTTGTCTGGAGATTTTGTTCAGAAAAACGTTTTGAAGACAGCTACTAATAGTGTCCTCAGCTGAATAAATCTTTATGTGGTGATGTGAAATCCTCACACCGAGGACAAGGTGGGAAAGAACACAGGTGGGGTTTGAGTCCTGATTATTTGGACTTAGGTCAGGCTTAGTCAGGGGAAAGAATAAATCACAGGGGAACTAGCATTCATTCTGGGTTTGGTTGGCAATTCTCATATCTTCATTTGAGAGCTTCCCAGACTCGTGTCTTGAACATAGACCATCCTGAAGATAGGGCAAGAGCTTCTGAGGATAAGGAATCTCCATGTCTAGGAACCAGCTCACTTACTGCAATGCTTCTGTTTGCTTGTTGGTGGCTTTGAAGGATGTAAATGTGACAATTCTTAAATGGATACTTTTTACTTCTGAGATGAGCAGGATCTTTGACATATGTGGAGCCCTTAGAAAGAGACCAGAAGATTTTCTTCTGAACAAAAATAAGACCATGAAAGCCAGACCACATTCGCCCAGAGAAAAAACAATATTACCATCAATCAGCAATCCTGTTGAAAGACCAAAGAGGAATAGACCTCTTCAAATCAGTTCTGTTTTTTCTTTCATGTTTTCTTAACAACTACTATGTGGTGGCTTTGGAAATACCCCAAATGGGCAGTGAACAGCAAGGTACCTGGAGAATTTCATAGTTCTGGGAATGATGGCAGCATGTGCAGCCTACTAAGTACAACTGTAGGGTGTGGTTCACCAGCCTGGGGAGTTCAGTTATGTAGAGAGAGCGTTACAGGATGAGTAGGAGTTAGTCAGGAAAAGGAACTAAAGAGCATCAGGAGAGGCATTCACTTCTGCACACAGTTAGTTATTCTTAGACCTTACTGAGTGCCTCCTATGCTAGCCCCTTATACATAAGCATTCTCATTAGACAAATAGTTTCTTCATTATCTTCAATGTCTAGAAGCTAAATAATCTTTTAGTGACTTAAATGTGCAGTCTCATATCTGTTTGAGGACAGGAAGACCATTTTTTTTCAGTTCCCTGTGACCCTTACCTATCTTAGTTCTTTGACCCACACAATCAAGGTTCCTGACTATGACTCCACATCAATGGGTGTCTTCTTTTTATCTGGGAACCTGTCTCACGCTCCTGCTATTGCTCCCTTGCCTTACATGTATACACTGACCTCATCCTTCATTCTTCAGAGCTAAACAACCATGAGCAAGTTGTGCTCTTTAAGAAAATATGACTGAAAACTTATAGTTAGCAACTGTGGTTTCAACACACACCAAAAAAAAAAAAAAAAAAAAAAAAAAAAAACCCAAACAAACAATCAAACAAACAAAATACCAGTATTGAAGACTTAATAGGACACAGATGTCAGATACTCAGATGAGGGGTAATTGTCTAGGGGTGTGGCTGACTTTGTTCCATGTGATAGACAGTAAACTATATGTTACAAAAGGAAGTATTCAGAAAGGACAGTGTGGGTATGTGGGTGTGTGGGTGTGTGGATGTGTGGGTGTGTGGGTGTGTGGATGTGTGGGTGTGTGGGTGTGTGGATGTGTGGGTGTGAGTCACCACAGACTCTATTACAGTTAGAGATCCAAGGCAAGGATGCCAAGTGACCCAGCCACCGACAAGAGAGTCAAAATCTGGATTCTGAGCTTCCCACTTATAAAATTACAGATTAACTGGGAACTTAGAAATATCAGCCATGAGAGAAGGGAACAACATGGAAAACTATTAAGACAAACAGTTCCCATCCAAAGGATGGGAAGGGCAACAGAGGTGAGACATTTTATAGATTCTTGGGAGTCCCTTCTACTTCTGACTCTTCATCGTCCTCTGTTGTTGGTCCTTCTCTGGGTTTCTCCAACTAGAATAGGCTCTTTTCTTCTGCCATTTGGTAACAACTGCAAAAATTCCTGGCAAAGAGCAAGCAGCAGCCTTTCTTCTTCTCTCCTCCCTCCTTCCCTCCCTCCTTTCTTTGTTTGTTTGTTTCTTTCTTTCTTACTGTCCATCTGTCCTTTCTTCTTCTTTTTGAGTGAAACAATATGTTTATGGGGTTACTACAAGATTATGAGTGAGAAGTTTATTTTTTTAATTTCAAACAGCATTTATTGAATCTTTATTCTTTTTGTTACTTCTTTTACATTTTGAGATTATAACATAATTACACCATTTCTTCCTTCCTTTCTTCCCTCCAACCCCCCTAAAACTCTTCTAATTCATGGATTTTATCATTAATTGTTGTTACATGCATATATACATATATATTCTTAAATCTAACCAGCTTGGTTTATAGGTGTTAGTTGAATGTGTGTTTTCAGAGATGACCATTTGACATTGCATAACCAGTTTGTATGGAGGAAGATTGTTTCTCCTGCTCTCTGCCTTCCTTAGTTACCTGTAGTATTTTGTGTAGGGTTGAAGCCCACCCCCACTTCCCTGTCATTTTAGCATGTCTACTGTTGTTACCCTTATTTGGCTTGTGTTTATTCATGTTGGTGAGGTTTATGAGTGTTGCTTTTTGACATTACTGAGAAACACAGTCTCACAGCAAACTCTCTGATCTGTCTCTTACAATCTTTCCACCCCTTCCTCCTCCTCCCCCTCCTCCTCCTCCTCCTCCTCCTCCTCCTCCTCCTCCTTCTTCTTCTTCTTCTTTTCTTCTTCTTCCTTCTTCTTCTTCCTCTTCCTTCTTCTTCTTCTTCTTCTTCTTCTTTCTTCTTCTTCTTCTTCTTCTTCTTCTTCTTCTTCTTCTTCTTCTTCTTCTTCTTCTTCTTCTTCTTCTTCTTCTTCTTCTTCCTCTTTCTCTCCTCCTCCTCCTCCTTCTTCTTTCTTCTTCTTCTTCTTCTTCTTCTTCTTCTTCTTCTTCTTCTTCTTCTTCTTCTTCTTCTTCTTCTTCTTCTTCTTCTTCTTTCTCTTCCCTCCTCTTCTTCTTCTCTTCTTCTTCTTCTTCCTTTTCTTCTTCTTCTTCTTCTTCTTCTTCTTCTTCTTCTTCTTCTTCTTCTTCTTTCTTCTTCTCCGCCTTAGGTATAGGGGTTGTTTGTTGGCAATGGGTTCACAACTCTGCATTTTGATTCATTGTGTTTTCCTAAAATAGTTTCTGTCTGTTGTAAAGAGAAGCTTCTTTGGTGAATGGTGAGGTCTATAATTATCTTTGGATATAAAGGCAGGTTTTTAGAACCTAGTTAGAGACTGTGTTGTCTAGTAAAGTGGTGGTTGTAGTTTCTCCTCCAAGATCCATGAAGTCACTGGCCCTAGATAGTTGGCTACTTTTCCAGAACCAGTCATGATTTTCCTCTTGTTGAGTGGATCTTAAACTTTATTAATGGCCTGTAGATTATACATACAAGTATGTGTGCTGCTACGGCAGCTTTAGGGTTGTTGTGCCATACTGGTTGTGCTTCATAGTCATTGTTATACTTCATAGACATGATAGCTGGGTAGGACTGTAGGGCTGTTGGTTGCATCCCTTCTTTGGACACTAGGATGGTACCTCTAGTCCCATTAGAGCTAGTTTTCAGGAGGAGGTATTCATATCAATCCCAGCTCAGGGGTCTCTATGCCCTATGTCTAAAGTGTATCTTCAGAGAAAGGGATTTGCCTTCCATTTTTGCTGAGCAACAAAGGCATAGCAATAGCTTACAATGTTTTGGGAGTCTCTTGAGCAACTCTGACAAACAACTAAAAAGAAAGCTTTTCATACCCAGTGTTACTATTTTTATTACATAGACATTTGCTCTTAAAGGGAGCATTTGCAGCTCAGTAAGAAAACTTTATTTAAATCACCACACACACACACACACACACACACACACACACACACTGGCTTACATGTATTATAGGTTTTTTTAAAAAAATAAAGAGATACTCAATAGCATGAGTCTGTATAACTTTTTAGGCAACCTTACTATTATTTTACCTTCCTTGCTCCTTCTGTATTTATCTCCTCTCTCTCCATAACTAGAGTCTAGCCCACATTCCCCTGACACTCCTTCAATAGTACTACTTTAAAACACAGGCCAAGTTCTTCTCCAGAATACCCTTTGGATTGATTAGCTGTAGCCAACTGGCCTGCTGCAGAGAACTTCTCTGTCTCTATCAGTTTTCTCCTATCTGGAATCCAAATGCTCAAAACTTCTGGATCCCTCCTACATCACTGGGAATTGAATCTAGAGCTGCACTCATGTTACAAAAGTTTTCTACCACTGAGATATCTTCCCAACCTAACTTTCTTTTCTCCCATTTTGTTTTAAACTGATTCAGGATTCACTGAGTCACTCATGCTAGATTTTAAGCTCACTCTGTAGTCCATGCAGACCTTTATCTTGTAAGGTGCCTTAATAGGAATGTAGGCCATAACACAAAGACCAGTTTGAATCTCTACCTTATGATATTCATCTTTTGAATCGTCTATATAGTATCCACAGAATGAAGGCGAAAAACCAGGTTGTATTTGATCAATACCTGTCCCATGGGAAAAGTGCTAGCTGTGAACTTCTCATCTGCCATTAAAGATGTCAGGAATAAAACAGAACATAGGTCTTCATATCTTTTTTTCCTCTTTTTTATTAGATACTCTGTATTTACATTTGAGATGTTATCCCTTTACCCTGCCCTGCTTCCATCCCCCTCCCCCTCCAGCTGCCTTCACAAAGGTGGACTTCCTTCTGATCCCCCTCTCCATCCTGTTACCTTGTCATTCTCCTACATTGGGAAAACGTGCCCTATCTGGAACAAAAGCCTCTTCTAACATTGATGTCACACTCTGCTATCTTCAGCTACATATGCAACTGGATCAATAGGTCTCTCAAAGTATGCAAAAAGGTTAGTGTTTTGATTCATGGGAGGTTTGGTTGGTTGATAATGTTATCTTCCTGTGAGGTTGCAACCCCTTTCAGCTCCTTAGGTCCTTTCTTTAGCAACTTCATTGGGATCCCCGAGTCCAGTAGTTTGCCTATCTTGAAAAGTATGTAATTAATTTTATGATTGAGGATGTGACTTCTTGGACTAGATAATGAAAAAGGCAATTGCCAAACATTTATGCACCTATTTTCCCATATTTGGGTACAAAAGATATATTAAAGAGTAAAGAAATTCTTCTGGGAGGTGGATTTTTATTCCTAGAAGTGAATGCTGTATTTTGTCTCAATTTGAATTTGTTCACAGAGAAACAGTCACCACTTTAATTTATGTAAGTTACCCTGCTTAGTGGGATCCAGAGAGACTTTAGAGTGAAGAATAGTTACTGAGGCCTTACAGAAAGAAAGAAATGCTTGAATGTGGACCATGTACTTTAACATTACGTAAACTATTTTTTTCCCAATAAAATCAGAGAGAAAAGGAATTAAGCCCAAATCTTCAGCAGAAACATAAGGCCATAAAGGGTCTGGGAATTTAGGTCAGAAGTCAACATTTTCCGGTCATAGTGTCACGGCTATTATTTAGACATCATCCTAACTTGATTGCCACACATTAGCTAGATGTCCAAAGAGCTTCTTTTTTCTTTTTTTGGAGAACAAATATTTATCTGAAAGATGAAGGAAGGATTTCTCTTAAATCTGAAAAGAAAAGAAGGTATTCCTCTATATGCCAGAGCCAAACAATTCTTAGAAATCATCTGGAAAGTAGAGATGAGAAACCTGAATTCACATCCAGATTCAGGACACATGAGACAGTGCCTCATTTAAGGCCCTAGAAGGAATATGCATATAACACATATTTCTAGAACCTAATCAAAAAAATCTGTAAGGCCAGGTGCTAGTAACAGTTTGTAACAAATGATATGGCTCAAAAATGCCAATCAGAGTGGATATCAACCATTAACAGCATGTCACAGTCATATCGATGCAGGGAAGGTGTACTTTAACCTGATTGTGTATTAATATCCAATAGCAAACTTGACAGTTATACTCTGAATAGACCCTTAAGCTGTTCAAGATGGGGAACTAGGATAGTCAAAATCCACATGCAAGAGACTGCAGTTTCTAAACTTGTTTGTGCCTCTTTTCTTCCTGTAAATCTTCTAGTTTGGAAAGTGGTCCCTTAACTGAGGTTGCTATCTGTAAGCAAAGATGAAGGGGGGGTCTTCTCAGAAGGAAAGACTTAAAAACTAAGCAGTTAATGCATTTGCACATGTCATGGATGAGTTGCTGCTGCAGAGTCTTATCAGACTCTCTGAACTTACTGGAAGGATAAGTGTTACGATTATTTAGCATCTCAAATATCTAGGGACAAAACAACTATTAATTTCTGCCTTATTTCATACTGTAAATTTGTTTATTAGCAAACTGCTTTTTCAGAGTGATGAGGAAGGAATCCATGGTCAGCATCTACTGTAAAAATAACCTCTGATGAGGGTTGAAAGGTGCACTACTCTATGAGTATGAAGATAAGAACTTAGGGAGTCACTTCCATTTAATAGAAGACTAATATTTGGTTCTCTTTTAAAGCTATGATTTAGCCAATCATAGTGTTAGGGCTAATTTAAGGATAATATTATTAGTCTGTCTTGTGAATCAAAAAATCAATGGGGAATTGTTCAGGATTTATTGTTTTCCCTTGTTTTTGTAAAAACACATAAATAAGATGCGTGATCCCTTTTATTTCCTAAAGGGCAAATTTTAGAAGAACAAGCAATTGATTCCAACAAAAAGTATTTATTCACATATATTCAACTGTTACAGTAGTTGTAAAAGATGCAATTAGTGAATGCAGAATTGTTGAAAGTTGGACATGTGTTACTTGTTCATTCTTGAGTTCACAATGATTGAATAAGAATAAAGATGGTCTTGTTATAATCTGGTTATGATTAAAAATGTTATACAGAGTATCAAACAGTTTTATAAAATTGAATATGAACAAATATGACCTTTTATTATTTACGGGTAATGAGTGTTCTTACTTATTTCTCATTTCTTCTAAATCTCAGAGTTTAGAAAGAATTAACAAGCGTGTCTCCTCAGGTAGATGGCAATTAATGGTACATCTAAAAGTAGCTTCTAATATGCTAGGGTATTTTTCAGATAAGAAAAATATCAAAACATTATTCACAAAAGGAAATTTATTCTCTTAATTTCTCTTATGTAATCCACCCATCAAGGATACATTTGGGTTTTAGGTTGTCTACCTTCATAGGGTCAAATTTTTTTCAGTAACTTTGCTGTTTCTAACATCTCTAACTTTTCTAACAGGAATGACGGGGCTGAACTGAATAGATGTTTCTTTAAAAAGAAAAAAAAAAAGTCTAATGGCAAAAACTATTGCCCTTGCCAGCCAAAAAGCAAAGGCATATGTAGTCCTCAACTGGAAGGGGCTGGTCTTGGTTTTTCAGCTCCTTTGTAGTTTCAGGCCACATTTAGATGAATTTGTTTTGCTAAAATGCTGAATTTTCCAGTGAAATTAGTTTGGTATTAGCTGTTTGTCAGACATGGCAGAATCACGCTATGCTTAATGCCCCAGCTCAGTGACAGCAACATTGATACAGCTTGATTCATTTTCCCTAAATTCCGAGGGAAATAAGATGCCACAGCTCACTTGTTTGCAGCAATGCTGGAACCCAAAAAGAACCTCCGTTGGTACTCATTTATTTCCATAGTAATATCTGATGGGTCTGAGGAAATGTGGGAATGAGAAGGGAGCCCTACCAGAATGTCCCAATGCCAGAGTGGAGAACACAAGTAGGCAAGACTCAAGGGCCACATACTTAAAAAAATGTGATTTTGAGGTTCTACATTTTCTTTTAAAGAAAATAATTGCATTGTGCTACCCTTAAGATGCTGACACCTGCAAACCTATGAAAATGTGTCTTAAAGAACAACTGTTAAAAGTAACTGCCTGTGTTCCATGAGGGAGACAGCATATGTCTAGAGATGTAAGATAAAGAGAAACAAGGAAGAGCAGATACAGAGAAAGATACAGAGAAAAATTAATACTATTCTGGCAGACCCAAGGTGTCTTTCTTTGGGGATGCTCCTGAATGTGGGTGTTTAAAGTATGTGTGATGAAGAGTTTTCAGGTGATGTTGTTATTCTAAGGATGGCAATATGGTTCTATTTTTATACATGCCTCTTCTTTAAAATGTACTTTGAGGCCCTGAGTTGAGCCATCAGAGATTCCTTATTCCAACCTAAAGAGTTTTGTTAATGTCTTTTATTTTTGAGATTATAATAGGATTACATCATTTTCTCCTCTTTCCTCCTCAAAAGTCCTCCCATGTGCTGCGATTTGCTTTCTTTAAATTTATGACCCCTTTTCTCATTTAATTACTGTTTTGTGCATATATGTGTACACACACATATTCCATACCAAATGGCTGTTCCTAGCACTTTCAATCCATCTGTCTTACAGAGTGCTTATGAATGTGGAAATAGGAAGTTGTAGGGTTCAGGCCTTTATGGCCATGTCTGATTGCTCTTAAATTCAACAAACGCATCAATGAAGAATACCGGAACAAATAAAACTACATGAATAATGATACTTTAGGAATGTGGGAATCAAAGTTAATTTTCAGCAATATCTATAATTTTCACAGGAAAATGTCAGATGTAATTGAAATGACATTTTGAGGGGCCACAAAGATTATGCTGTAGGCCATGCTTTCTTCTCTAGGATCACACTTTGGTATGCCTAACAAAGTTGGGATTTGTATATGCTAGTATAGGATTTCACACTGTACCCTACATTCTACTAAAAAGATGTGTTGAATAACTTAACCAGGTAGGTGCCAGTAGATGAAAAATAACCTCTGCATGAGCATTATCTCCAAATATGGCTGTAGTGACTGGATTTCTCACTATAGGTCAAAGTAAACAGATATACATTTTATTTCTCTGTGACATTTTGAATTTTCAGGAAGAAATGGA
Organism: Micromys minutus; assembly: GCF_963924665.1. Lineage (NCBI taxonomy): Eukaryota > Metazoa > Chordata > Mammalia > Rodentia > Muridae > Micromys > Micromys minutus. The sequence continues at coordinate 15,310,767 of NC_137961.1, read as the reverse complement.
AGAACATGAATCCACCACTGGAATAGAACTACCCATATCTCCCTGCCCACTTCCCTGGGCCTTACAAGAATAATTTGTATCTGAGTCATTGACAAGAATAAATTAAGAGTGACTGTCAAATAGTGGGACTACTAAGTTAATTCTTGCCTCATTCATATGATTCAGCCAAATATTCTTGCCATAGAATACCAAGATCACACAATCAGATGTGACATTACCTTTCAATCTGTCCACTTCCAATTGGTGGGGAAGACACTTACCAAATGTAATACTGGACCATTATGAGATTCCTGATGAAGCACGTCAGCCCCATTCCACCCAGTTTACTCATCAGCTCGGTTGCTGAAGTACTGTGAAAAGTTAACCACTCTGAGCATCTCGCAACATACTTCTTAGTTCATTACTTTTTAATTTAATTAAGAGCATATACATTGTGTGATGAAGTTGCAAAACATACATTAGAAAAGCATTAAAATCTAATGATCTCAAATAGCTAAGATGAAATATAATAAATGATACTAGTGATGCATAAAACCTCAGAAACATGCACATAGAGGCATAGAGGTACACACACACACACACACACACACACACACACACACACACACAATTCTCCTTTGAAATCTCTTAAGTTCCCTAATAAGAATCCACAAGATTATTCATCAATCTCAGAATATTAGAAAATCAAGAACCAAGCAAAAGACTATATGAAAAAACAAAACAAAACACCATGGAGAGTAATCTGCACTGTAATTGGCGAATATTGACCCTCCCATTCAGAGAGCTCACCCCATTTTTATTGTCTTTATTTTAAAAACCAGAGACTCAAATTTATTCACGGAAACGCAAATTACACAATATTTTAAATTTCCAGGTCTATTGGGTTTGAAATTTTACAACTAACTTGCATATATTTATGTGTATGTGTCTGTCCTGAAGAGTGAAACCTAATTCTCTAATTCCTAATTATAAAAAAATAAAATAAAACCTTGTTAAGGACCAGTCTTGTCTGGTTCTTAGCTGCCTTGCTAATAAAGTGATATTTCTACTTCAAATAATAGACTTTTGGACATTTTGAGACTGTTTATTTATACCAGAATTGGTAATTATTCTAGGGGACAAAAGAAACTTAGATTTAGCAAATCTGAGGCTAATTCACCCAATTTAGGCCAAGTGGATAATTCCTTCAGTTCCCAAAGTGATTATCTGGTTTGATTGTCTCCATTTATTTGACACACATTAGCTAAAACTCTACTTCCTTTTCATTTTCCTTTAGAGACATGATGTTGATAAGTCCATCTAGGTGGGAATATGGGACTCATTAAAATGTGATTGAGTTAGCTTAAAATATTTTCTGTTTGGCATTCTTTATGGTATTAGAGACAGATGCCCTGGGAAATTTTTGTTTATATTTGTTTACATTATGAGGATTTAAATATTTGGTACCCATATCTGAGGTAACAGACAGGCTTGATTGAATCCACTTGATATAATATGAGGTCATATAATCTACCATACCACATTGAGATGGTAAAAGCCAACAATGAGATTAGTCTAGAGAGGAAAAACTGAAACCTATTATTACTATTTTTTTTTTTTTTTTACTAATTCTGAAATGTAAAGATAGCTCTGTATACTTCTGCATTTAATCTGGGATGCATAAAACTCCTTCAAATCTGATATCATATTGTCCTGTAGGCTTCTAATTAATTTGTGATGCTTATTCTGTATTCTGTCTATTCAATCTATATACTGTGTGAAGGGTCTTCATATGAAATGTTGAAAATCTTGTAGAAATACACCTCCGATGGACAAAGTTCAATTCCTAGAGGCAACAGACGCTAAACAGGTAAAATGAGAAATGGTTTGCTAACTGATTTGCAATGTACAACTAACTACCTTTCTACAATGGAAATAATACTTGCTGTTATCATGAAGGGCAGTAAAATTTTGTTTCCTTTCTTTCAAGTCCTTCTATGGTTGAGTTTAGTTCCCCTACCTTTTTGCTTTTAAATTGCACTGCTGTGGTGTTGAACACAATCACCTCTGGACTGTTGGTGAACAATCCATCCTGGGAGAGGGGAAATCCCCACCTTTAGTTGTGTACCCACTGTGTTTCTATAAATAACTGCCAACCCATGGCCACACTGACAGCTTTAGTTAAGGGCTCACCAAAAACCCCCAATAGACTTGGATGTGTGAGAGAGATTTGTGAGGAGATTCTGGGGTAGGAGGGTGCTGTACACATTATAAAACTGTCTAAGAACAAAGTCAATTAATAAAGATAATGAAATAAATTACACTATGAAATATGCAATATGAACTCATATGAATATGCAATATTTGTTGTGCATATTAATAATGATACAATGATCTAGTTTTTTGTTTAGCCCTCAAAAAGTGGTCCATTTCTTCCTGAACGTTTTGTAGGCTTGTCTTCTCATTAGATGTGGATTCCAAGAATGGCCTCTTTGCTGGGCTCTATGATACTAGTCTTTTTGTGTCTATTATCAGGTTAATCGAAAGAATCAGATGGATAATATAAAGAAACTGAGGGTAATAATGAGGAGGTTTTAGTTGAACAGTGTTGTGCATTCCTCTTGAAATATCTGAAATTTTCATTTTGGAAAACATCTTATTTCATATGTATGAAAGTTTCACCTGCATGTCTACAAGTATAGTGTGTACATGCTTGGTTCCCACAGAGGCCAGAGTAGGACACCAAATTTCCTGGGACTGGAGCTACAGATGGTTGTGAGCCTGTGCTACAAGATCTACAAGAGTAGCAACTGCTCTTAACCTCTGAGTCATTGCTCCAGCTGCAGAAACTTTAATGATAGACAAATGTTTGCCATAGATATTCAGGACCTGACCTCCAAGAACAGCAGGGGTGAACCAAGAGAATGTGCATCCTCTGGAGTCTCTGTTCTCAGCCTCACACCACTTAGGCTAACATCTGCAGAATGGTGGCCTCTTCCCTTACCTATTTCATGGATGAAGTGGAACTGTTTCCCCAAATAGAGGTTTTAGTAAGGTTCACTTCACTTCTGAAAAAGCAACAGTTTGGGAAGAGGGTGTTCTTGTCAGCGCCCGAAGAACGAGCCCTACCACTTCCTGAAGAACCTGTTTAATTAAGGAAGTCAAGCATGCATGCCTTTATAATAATACTCTCATTGCCCAAGATACTCTCCCCACCACTTCCTGTGGTGAATTTGTTGTTGAGTTTCAGGGGAAAAGCAGCCATAACTTAGAAGAATCTAGCATTTCTAGATAAGGTTGGGAAAAACTCAGACTTACTCTTGTTTACAAAAGGCATTTTTATTTTTTGTTTGTTTGTTTGTTTGTTTAGCAGGGAAACAAAATTGGCCCATCTTTGAAAAGGCTTCTGACCCATAAAGAAGGACATGCTGCCCTGATAGGGAGGGGTCAGTAGCGGCTATATCCTGAGGCACCTTGCAGTCCAGGCCTCCCAAGGCTGCAGGTGGAAGCCTGTGGCTGAGGATGTGACTCAGAAGTGGTGGCCAAAATTCCAAAATCTGTTCTAGCTGGCAGGTGGTCGAGGTATTGAAAAGGCCAGGCCTTGACAGCAGAGGAACCTGAGCCAAAACCTGAGGGAGTCTTAGCATGGAAAAGCTGACACTTGGCCTGGAAATCAAATTCCAGGCACATGTGGCAATGTGGCTGCTGTTTTATAAGAACGTTCCGGAAAAATGTGTCAGAAGCTGCCAGGCCCAGGTCATCTGCATCCTGCCCTGGCTCTACCCAGGGTCATAGGCGGGAGAGCAGTGATCATTTCTCACCCAAAGATGCTGTGTGCTGACTGAAGTATTCATGTTGAAGCCATTGTTCTGCCGTCTCCCAACCACTGTCTGAGTTCCTCTAGCGCAGAGGTTCATTTTATACCATGGACTGTCTTTCATCATTGGTGGAACTCATTGCTTTCTCAAAATCACGTTAGACATCGTTAGACATCAAACAGTACTCTTTATTAAGGAACCAAGGTTTTTATTGAAATTGAATTATCAAATTATTTTTAAGTTTATGAGCATCAAAGCAGATCTTTTTCTGATGCTGGGAGCCATTCTATGGTTTTTATATATATTAGAAAAGTGTTCTGCCATCGAACCACAGCTTTAGAAACTACAGTTCTAGAAACAGTTTATGAAATCAAGAAGCATGTGTGTGTGTGTGTGTGTGTGTGCACACGCGCGCGCGCGCTCACGCGCAGTTATTGACTAAATAACAAGATTAAGTGTGAGGTTAAATACATGATTATGTCATTTCAGAGTAGCAATGAGAGTACAGATCTTATCACATTATCTTATCGTCACAATGTCACAGTGATTGAAATGTGATGGGAAAATATGTGATTTCTGTTGGTGGCATTAGGCACAGATAACTCCTAATAGCCCCGAAGTTGCTGTGGGGAAGATCCACATTGAAGTGCATATTTAATTTTAGTTAGAGATTAATAAAAAGCAAGAAATGATTGATTTTCTTCAAGTTCATGCACCCCAAGGTTTAGACCCCCAGATCCAGTGTTTTCCATGTTGGCTCATTGGCATTTTAAATGTCTAGATTTAAATGTAGTTTACTTCGTCGTGGAGTAACTGGTTTACATAGCATAAGAAAGGAGTTGGACACTCTTAGGAGCCTTCCATGTGCTGGAATCGTTACAGACTTTCTCTCCCAATTTAATTTCCATAAAGTTGTGAAGCAGAATCCAAGCCCTTGTGCCAGAAAGGTGAGGAACTGACCCCAGAGGACCCAGGAAACATAAGCAGGAAAGTTGGCCCAAGTGGGATCAGAAACAGAAACCCAAAGCCCTATTCTCCTTGTGAAGTTTGTATATCTCCTCGGTTGATTTAGTCACAGACCTAAAGTCATGTATCTGCCAGGCTTACCAGAACTTTCTACATTGACTTCGTATTAAGATAAAGAGGCTCCGGCATAGTGGTTACACCCAGACTGTAGGGGAAGACTTTCTAACCCTTCCCTATCACTTTCTTAAAACTTTGGGCAAGTTAATTAACTCTTGGGGTCTAAGTTTCTTTATCTTGTCACAAGTCTCATGAGCTCATTCAGGAAAATGTTGACTGCTATTTGCATAATTCATATGGTAATATTTCTTTATTTGTTAGCCATGCTTCGTATCCATTACATTTTCCTGTCTTCAGTCTTATCCCATTTTTGTTATTGATATTGTTCTTTATAATAAAACTAGTTTCTCAGTTTTTCTTCTTGAAATACCTTAGGGAGTCTCCACTGAGTTCAGGACAAGGCCTGAATGCAGTCTAGTAACTTAGGCCTTGTCATGACCTGCCTTGTCTCTGTCTTCCTTGTATTCTTTCTCCACTTTGTCCTTTGTATACCAAACAGACAGAATTCCTTTACTAAGGGTCTCTTGCTATCAGTAACAAACACTCCTATGAATAGTAGTCATTCTCCCATTCTTCCCTTCTGCATAACATGACATGTATTTCCTGAACCCACGGCAGGAAATCTTTTGAGAAGACCAGTTTCCTCTTAAATTCTTCTTGATAAGTTCTAGAAAATAATATTTTTGATCAATCCATTCAGAAGAGTTTATATAGGCCAATCACTGACACTTATTTGGGTAAATTTTCTTCTGACAACTGGTCTCACCATTTAGTTTATTGGGAACTCCTGGGATCTAAGACAGGAATAATAAATATTATTGTCTCTGGATTTTGGTAAGTAAAGTTGTAATTTTTTGAATTTTCATGTTCACCTTGATCATGAAGGGAATTCATGAGAATGGCAAAGTAAGAAAATTAAAATAGTGTGAACCTGTTTTGGTTCTCTGGAGTCGCTGAGTGAGCACTTGTAACTTTCCTCACCACGGGAGACATGGTGTCATCATTGTCTGAAACACACTACCTGGTTTTCAGTCTCTGCTGTCTGAAGTCCTGATCTTTTCTCTTCATATTTCTTCTTTAAAAGAAGTTCTTTTCACTTTTATTTCACTCTTCTCCCAGACCTCTGTTTCTTATATTATCTATCTATCTATCTATCTATCTATCTATCTATCTATCTATCTATCTATATATATATATATTGCCTGACTATCATCATCTACCTACTGAATCTCCTCTCCTCTCACTGCTGAGGGTGGAGCCTAGTTGGCAGAATAAAAACCAAATTTAGGAGTTTTGGATTGCTCTAGTTTTATGTTCTTGGGAAAGCACATTTGATGTCATATGTCATGTGATGATGAGTGTGAGATAAGGGCTGAGAGACATTCAGAAATGGCCCAATGGATTTCAGAGGTACAAGCACTGAGCTTTGAAACAATATCACAAACTGCCTACGTCTGGAGTCTTTCTGATGAGCAAAAGAGACGGTTGTATAGTAAGCCAGCATAGTCAGTTTCTCTAATAGCCACACTGAAACACATTCTTAAGTATACAATAATACTCAGCAAATATTTATTACGTATTGGATAAGGTATAATTGCTCAGTCTTGTTATTAATAAAAAAAATAATTTCTCTCAGGGCTAGAGAGATGTCTCAGAGGCTAAGAGCAGTATCTGCTCTTCCAAAGGACCAGTGGTTCAATTCTCATCACCCATATGGCAGCTCATAACTGTCTCTAACTCCAGATCAAGGGATCTGACACTGCCATGCCAATGCACATAAAATAAATGAAATAAATTATTAAAAAATAACGTCTCAAGAAACTTGTGCTGTAGGTAAATGAAGATGCACTGGGTATAGAGGTCCATTCTCTCTAAATCATCAACAACAAAACACGGAAAACACGGTTAAATAGCAAGGATACAAGTGTAGTGAAGGGTATGAACTGTTAAGATGAGCTACAGTCTCAGAAAGGGAAAATGTTTTGAGATGATGAGCTACTTGAAAACCAAGTGAATGAGTTTAGTAACCGCTTGGTTGCGACAGATGAAAGGGATCCCTGACCTGAAAGTCAGGTCAACACTAACTGAAACACGAGGGGGAAAGAATGGAAAAACAGTTACAGAAAAGACAAATAGGAAACGTTCAAACATACGTATGAATGGATTTTAAAATGAGAGGAGACAGAGAACATCAAATGGTAATAGCTAAGCATTTTTTTTTAAGATTGGAAAAAAAAACCACATTAATTCACACATTCAAGAGACCCAGCAAACCTCAAGGAGTTTAAATGGCATAAATAACCGTATGCAGACACAGGGCCATCCAGCTTCTACAATCAAATACCCGAAACAGTGCACACAGGCATTTACTATGGAGACACCAAAATCAGAGTGATTTCTCAGAAGTGGAAGTGATTTACATCTGACTTCTCTAGAGAAGCAATGAGAACCAGAAGATTAAAAAAGTGATCTCTTTTTAAAGGATCAAATGGGGTTGGCGGGGAGAAGGAAAGGTGGAAGAAAATTGAGCACATTTTCGGAAGTAATCGAGATTATTAGTCATTGACAGATGCTCTCTACGGGAAATACTCAAGGGTCTTTTATCCAGGCAAAAGAAATGGATTTTGGATAGGTAAATAGAAAGTTTAGAATTAGAACAGGAGTGTCTGAAATAGTGGGTAAATATAAGTAAAAATATGAGATATGATCTTATGCCTCCAGCTGATATTTCCCTTACCATTCATACTTTACCACTTTCTCTCCCTTTCCCTATTCATTTCTCACTTCGATGCTTAAATTCGAATGTGATTAAAGACAAACCCTGTATGCAGCCTTGCAACAATAGAAATGTTGCCTGCAAGGGAGGGGCCAGACCCCTTGATGGTTCATGCAAATCCGTTTTAAAGAGGAGTGCTAGAACAGACAGTGTAATGCCCCAGGAGTATGCTTCTTTGAAGAACCTCCTAGGAAAATGCTTTCCTGGCTTCATCAGCCACTGCTGTCACCATAGTGAAAGGGAGCCAGGCTACATCTTGAGGTGTCAGCAGAATTTGGGTGATGTTGGCTTTGTACCGTAGGCATACAAATTACAAAGTGCTACCAGGCAACTTCGTGCCAACATTCCAGAGATCTCCAGATGCTGGGAGACATATGGTCAGATTGGAATCTCCTCAGAGATACTGCTGCAGGCTATTGCCTAAAGCTGTGAAAAGGAAACCTACATCACAATGGAGATCCCAGGATCTTTTCAGATGCCAGGGATGTAGTATTTCCATCAAGGACAGCTGTAGACATGGAATAGAGTAAGAACAAGAAGGATGCTTTATGAGTAGCACACCTGGATGGCAGGCAGAGATTTCTAAGCACATCTGAACTCAGGTGACATCACCATGAGCTGGTCAATGAGTGGCAAAGCTTGGTGTTTGTACTGACAAGTTTAGACCTTCCTTGCTAGATCCATACTCCTCCCTTTTGGAATGATTTTACTTTCTGTGTTAGAAGCATACAGCATTAAAAACAAATTGTAGGTATTCACAGTTAAGAGATTTCCTTGACTCTTACAAGAGACTTTGAATGTGAGACTTTTGAACATTGTTGGAACTGGAAAACTACAGATTTTGAGATTTATCCAAATGCATAAAGCAGCCTTAAAGCCATGGGGGCAAGGTTAGAATGTGACAGTTTGGATGTAACATACTTGAATACTTTGTCCCCAGCTGGTGACACTTCTAGGAAATCTTTAGGAGATAGGACTTAGAAGGAGGAAATAATTCTTGGGGGTCAGACTTTGAGGCTTATAGCCCAGTTCTGGGTCTCATTTGACATTTCTGTTTCCTGGATGGTCACAGAGATATGAGCAAACTGTCACATGATCCTGCCACCAAGGCAAAATACAGTGCCACTCCAATGAACTCACCCATGCCTTTCTCCCATGAAACAGCTAAAGTAAGTCCTTTCCCTAAATTGCTTTTCTAGGTGTTTTGTTCCAGTGATTAAGTAACTAAAATATAGGTCATATTAATAACTATAGAAAAGGTACTTATAAACTTCCAGAGGCTCTTTCCTTTCTTGCTCCAATCTTTATACACTTAAAGAAAATTTTACCTTGGAATACACATACATGAACATTTAGTATCATATTTCCCCTGGAACTAAAATTCAGAAACTCACCTGTCAATGGTGTTGTTTCTCTCACAAGGTCTATTTCTCAAGAGGAAGCTCTGCCCTCATTCAGGCTGCCCTGCCAGACTAAGGAAGTAGTTACGGAATAGTCTGCATGATGTCTGTCATAAAACACTGGTAGACAGAGGGCACTTATGCACTAAGAATCTTAACTGCTGTGTTTAGATTGTTTTGTTCCTGAGTAAGTCTTCAGCTAACTTCAGTCATTCCTATGCTTCAACCAAGGAGGGCTTCAAAGCAAAAATAATTTACCTTCAGATTTTATAACATTAGAATTTGATATAAAAGTTGTAAAATTCCATCTTTGTCCTGATTGTTTCTAGCCTGGTTTTGTTGCCTCTCTGCACCAATTGTCTAGACACAATTATTTAGAAAGTTACTTTACATCATTTGTGGCCTATGAGATATTTTGTCTGAGGTTCAGAATACTTCTTTCTTTATATTTGTGAGGAAACATTTTGTAAAATGAAAGGCAAATATTTTAAAAATGTATCCCTATGGTGATGCATTTTTGAGGGAAAACATACTTGAGATGTGAAGTATTCCCATCAGGAACTTGGAGATCTTACATCTGTACTGTTAACCCCAAGAGGTTAACACATGATAGTAGTTGATTGTATAGGGATGATTTCTAACGGGGCGTTGGCAGGCAGGCTGGTGAACAGTCAGAGGTCAGCACATAAATATTTATAGAGGAAATGAATGCTCATTTTTGCTTTCACTATCAAACAACTTTCACAATTGTGCAAAGAAAGACTAATGCGGAGGATTAAGACAATGTGTACACGAGAAAAGCCAGATATCAATTGCTCTTTTGGAATGTTATATGGTGTCAAATGCCAACATGGAGCTGTATGGTGTGGGCCATCTATAGAATTTATATAACTCTAGGAGACATAACCTAAGTAAACAACTGAAACAAGGCTAAAAAGTTTAGAGAAATATGTATCATGAGAAAGTCAAACCTAATGAAGGCTTTTATAAAGTGGGGACATTTGTTAACTACTAAGCCACGTGGAAATGTTCCCCAGGAAACTCAAGATGTTTGCCAGTATCACGCTAAGTAGCAAAACCACTGTTTAAGTTCCTTTAGACCAAAGATATATTATGCCATCCCCTATCTGCTGCTCCTGTCTAGGGCCAGACATTCAAAGCCATTAGTGAGGCTGGAAAAAAACAGTGGAAAATGAAACGAAGCGCTTGGTTTCAGGTGATCCTTGGCTCAGTGGGAAGTAGTACAGCCTGGTCATTAGACATACTTTTAAAGTGAAAAGAATTTCTGATATAACCCATTTCTTGACCCTCATTACCTCTGCTGTGCTCGAGAGTCTCAAAACTGCATTTTCCCCTTCTTTTGTAAAATGGGGACAGTCTACAGGGTCAATGTAAGGACTAAATGAGACTGTGACAGTTAATCCTTTAGCACACTTCCTGGCATAAGGCCATTGTTCCAAAATAGTAGTGATTGTATTATGGAATTAATGACAAGAAGATGGGGTCACCTTTTATTTTATTCAGTTCACAAAGTGCAACCTGATTTTTCTGAGAGTGTTGACAAGTGTTCTCAGGGACCAATGTCAATGTTTTCAAGCCTGATGGAAGAGCCAGAAGAAGTCAGACAGCAGACTTGTAAGCTATAAAGTAAGAAAAGGGGCTATTTAGGCCAAGAAGTGCCTGACACCCGTGGCTTGGGTCTGGCTTACACAATAGTTAATGTTGACTCTTGGATTCATTGCTATGTGGAATGACTACTTCAGGAAGACCTGGTCTTGGGTGGTGGCAGAGGCACTGAGGGTTCTGGGACAAGTCACAGAGTAATCATGTCAGGCCACAGGGGACTTCAGGTTCCTGCCAGACAGCTGACTTCTCTCATTACCCAGATTGAAAGGCTACCACTGAGGATTTATGACTCCACTTCTAAGGATCAGAGAGGAAAACACAATTAGCAAGTAAGTTATCAACATCTGCTTTGGGCAGTAGTAGGAAAACCAGAAAAAGCAAATTTCATGACAAAATTATCTTTTTTCTCCCTTTCCCTTAAAGTTTATTTTTAAATCAATAATAGATTACATTAAATCTAGGGCAAAATCATTGCACACAAAGAAAGGTATTCTATAAATCAGTAGTTAAGATTTATGCACCAAATAGCATGGTACCAACATCATTAAAACACAGACAAGAACAGACCTAAAAAATTTAAGAGTATTGTATAGAATGTATAGAATTTGATATTCATTTCATTTCATAACCAGTCAACTAGGAAACATTGATTTCAAAATAAGCAGGGTAAGTATAATGAACAGATATTAGTTCAATATAAATTCTCAAAAAAAAAAAAAAAAGACCAAGAAAAGTTTTCTCTAAGAGCTCAAGGAATATCAACAAAAATAAAGATACCAGGGAATGTGACGATCTTAAAGTTGTCTTAGCTCATACAACTGCCCCTGACCTGCCTAACAAAGAAAGTCTAATAGACACGCACACTTACCCAACTCAACTATATTACTGCAAATGACATCAAAATGTATTGCTTAGCTCACAGGGAAGTTAAGAAAATCTGTCAAAACTGGAAAACATGAAGAAAAAGTGAAAATTGCTCATTTGTGTGAGCACAGGCACAGAAGATGGTGGTGTGCTAGGGAGTGAAGCCAGAATGGTAAAGATAAATCTCCATTTCCAGCCAAGGCAGCAGAGTTTGCTGAATTGACCTGTGACACATGACAGCTAGTAGTCTATGAAAATATGGACAATCAGAGGCCAGTATGTGGAGGAAGTTGACAAAGATAATTAGGTAAAATTGAAAGTGAACAGTATCCCCAAGCAAGTTTATACTATGGCCACTAAAAATAAAGTTCTTTTGTTTTTAAAAGTCATTGAGTAAACAAGTCAGATATAAAAATCAACAAGCTTTGGCCTGAATATTTATGACAATGATGTGTTTTATAATTTTTCCCCAACTTCTTTCATTCCTTGAATTTTTTATTTGATTATCTTTTTATGCTCATCCTTTTGGCAGAGTTATGACAGAACCTTTCTCCTTGTGTGCCACAGCTGGTTGACAATAACAAAACCAAGACAGTGGCTGGGTACACGGCGGGCTGAAGAAAGCTCACCATTGACTTACTCCACGATTTTCTAGTTTATAATTGCTTCCTGGGTTTAGTCTGAGCTGAACATTTTTACATAAGAAAACAGGTCCACTCAGACCTGTACTGTTCTTTAGTATTTTATATGACATTCCATAAATACACACTATGTCCACACAACAGTTACTAGCTGTTCTCACAGATTCAGACCCAAGCTAAGTTCTGCCCTTTATATGAAATAAGTAAAAATTACTTATCCTCAGAATCAGGATTCAAAAGCTGCAATGATCATGCAACAAAGGTGGCTGGGCCTCTATCTTGAAGAACTCATTACTAGAAAAATCCAGGATGACATGCCTTTTACTATAAGTGCATATGAATTTCCTCTATCCATACATATGTTCATATGTGCATATAGTTAGAAGGGCATATCGATGTGATCTGATTATAGGAAAGTAGTAGTATTATGAAGGATTCAATGCCTTATTATATTACCTTGTTATATTGTTAATTTGTTGCCCTTACAATTAAAATAATACCAAATGACATGAAGGATTCAAATTTCTGCTGTAGCAGAGATTTCCTAGTGGAATCTGCTTAGGATCTTTGGAGTCACCGTTTGTTTGGAATCATTCTCATTGGGACAGTTGATGAGTGTGAGGTAAGTATGAGGGCACCATGTGCCACTTAACGTTTCACCACTGTGACAACATACTGAAGTAAGCCAGCTTTCAATGAGGAAGGATTTGTTTTGGTTCATGGTTGCAGAGGTCTCAGTTTATAGTTGATTCAGTCCTTGTGTTTTTGTCCTATGATGAGGCAGAACTTCATGGTAGAGAGTGTATTACAGGACAAGCTGCTCACTTCATGGTGTCCAGTAAACAGAAGGGCCAGGGCCAGAGTCTCAATATACTCATGAAAAACATGCTCCGGTCACCTAGCTTTGTGCTCCATCTCCTGAGCTTCCATAACCTTCTAATAGTGCCATGGGCTGGCAACCAAAACTTTTGGGGGTCAAAACGAAAATACCCTAGAATATAACATCCAGATACACTAACTTCTAAAGAAGTACCTCAGCTGAGAGGTTTTAAAAATAACAGAAGCACGTTTGCTAAGATATCTGGGGATCAGAAGGTCAATATGAAGGGTTTGGAAGTGGTCATTAAGTCTGGGCATTTGCCAGGAGAACCTGTCTCATGCTTCTCTTCCTTCTTCGCTCTTTGCTTTGCCACTGTCATTTCCACTGAGCGAACCTCCCTCTTTTCTCCTGTAATAATACCCCTTGTGGGATGTATGCTCCGTGCTGATCCATGATGACCTATCTCAAGTTTTTTTTTTTTTTCCCCTGCATGAAGCATGCATGAGCACACATATGCGCACATGTGCGTGAAGGTGCGTATGCAGGATTGGGGATAATTCCATCATTTTGTTAATTGGTCCAACTTCTTTATTTTTTACTTCCTCTTTTCTTGCCTACTTTCAGAATAACCAAACAGATTTTAGTATCATTTAACCTCCATTATTATCCATCTAGGGATAACGTGTTGGACTGTGTGAATGCTTGCACATTTCCTCCAGGTAGTATTGAACATGAATCCTGCATTTAATAATTGACATTAAATCGATGTAGACCTGCCTAATCTAAGTTGTCATAATGGTGAAATGATATAGCCCTGTGACCCTTGTCACCCTTTGTTTTCTTCTGTCACACAACAATGCACTATTGTTATTTTGGGTTTAGAATCAATGGCTTCCAAAAACAGATTTTCAAAGAGCAAGTATATTATTTACACATCTGCTCCTTCCAATGATTCTATTTTCTTTATACACTTATTTCTCAGCTTTTATTCTTTGCTTCTGTTTACAGAACAAGGAACGACTTGACATTATCAATCAAGGTTATCAAAGCTTCCTCTCTTACTGTTTTCTTCTTGTGCTTTGACTGTTTGTTGTGGCTTCTGATCTGCCACTAATCCCTGTTAGGTTTTTGCTTTTTTTTTTTTTTTGTTTGTTTGTTTGCTTTGCTTTTCAGTAGTAAGATCTTCAAATTGATCTGTGTAGGGTTGTCATCTCTGAATCACCTAAAATTCCCTATTGCTAAACTATGAAGCTAACGTTTTCCTTAAATTCTTTAACACATTTATTGAAAATGATTAAAAGTGTCTAATGAGTGCATTTCTGTTCTATGAGAGTCACCTTCCAAAGTCATATTTTCTTCTGACATAAAGGTCACTTAGTATGTGTGTGTGTGTGTGTGTGTGTGTGTGTGTGTGTGTGTATACGTGTGTATTTGTATGTGTATGTGGGGGGCACATGTGGGCATGCACACATTTGCTAGTAAACAACTTATTCTACAGATGGACATGCTGGTGCATAGCAGCTACTGGAGAAGGAGAAACTGGAGAACTGCAAATTCCAGGTAACCCTGGGCAACCTAGTGAGACAATCTCTTAAAATAAGAAAAGGAGACTGGGAGCTAGGGAGGCAGCTCAGTGGCTGAGCGCTTGTCTAGGATGCCTGATTCTCTGGGTTCAGACACTTGTAACTGTGAAAAAAGTGATTTTCTATAGCTGTTCTGGGCTTTATCATTTTTTTCCTTCAGTGTGTTGAGTTGTAGCAAATGCTAAGTTACTGACAGATTATCTCACTTCTGTAGAGACTTGGTGTTAGGGCTTTATCAATAAAGGCTTGCTTTGGTTCTGCTTTTACTCAAAATGATATAGCCATTTGTTATGGGAAATAGTTCTTATATCAAAGACATAGGGTTTTAATTTAAAGCAAGATTCCAGCTTTGTAGAACTTAACACCGAACTCGGCCTCCACGGCACTTTACCTGCACAAGCCTCTCTGCATTTTCTGTTGACTTCTCCTTGGAGTCTCACTGAGCCCTGTGCATCTGAGTTGGTCAAAAATTTAAGAGGCAGTTTTACTCAGTTATGTGCTTCTTTCTCCTTGACCACCTCTTTCCCAGCACACACCTTTTCCAACTTCATTCTCAGCCATGCCGCCTGGCAATCCAGATACAGCCTCTGCCTTCTCTGCACACACTCACCTTGGATCTGTTTCCTGGTTCCCACAGACAGTGCAGAACTCTCAGAGGGAAGACTGGAGACTGAATCTCTAATGGTCATATCTCCTCCAGTATTCTTCTTTGTGTGTTTCAAGAAGCATTGGTGGCCAGTATTAAGGAGGACAAGGAAAGGTTCTGGCTCTCTGTGCCTCGAGGGCTGGTCTGAACCAATCATTCAGTCATCACCAGAACTGTCGCTCTCTAGTTACCTGTTTATTATTTAAAACATACTTGGTAAATAAATGAGAGGAGCTGCCTGCCTTCTAACATGACAACTGTGGCTCCTGGTGTAGTTTCCAGCACACATCTCCATAACTATCACATAACTTCCTCTAGGCCATTTCAAACCATTCCAAAAAAAAAAAAAAAAAAAAAAAAATCTCGCAATGAAGTATAAACACAAACTCATTTTGAGGTAGCACAGAGCCTCATTCAATTTGTGTCAGCTGTGGCTGCCCTAAATTCAGTTTATACATTAGGGGGACGGAGAGCATTCTCCCATTGATTGAGAACATTTCTCACCGTGCTCCCCAGAGATCATAGAATCCTCCAAAGGATAGAAAACAGGCCCAACTTAGCCACACCCGGAGCACTCATTAAATCCCAGAAAGCATGCACAGTTTACCTTACCTGTTCTTTCTCAGAAAGTCCAATTTTATCTGGTTTTGTTTTGTTTTAGAGCTGAATTCACCCTTTGAAAGTTAGTTTTCCCCAATATGTAACTTCATACTATCTTTAAGAGAGCGAGTAGAAAAGAGTCTTGCTTTCCTACAGGATTCTGGTTTTCTGGTTTGCTCCACAGCCACTGTGACATTGGAGTCTCTCGGGGTTCTGGAGCAGTGGAGCTGTCTAGCTCCATGCAGGAACTATCGCATTTATCCCAGTGATGAACTTCATCCTTACACAGACTCACCTTGCCGCTGAAAAAGTGGCACAAAGATGCAATTATTTTCCTCTAGCTCATGATCAAACACGATCACACTGCACGTGTTTCTTCACCTGAGACCAGAGGGCCAGGCTGTGCTATTTTGTATGTACTGGACTGTCCCTCAAATCCCCTACTCTCTGTCTCCACTGTAGTCTGTAGAGCTACGTGTCAGAATCCCTTGGATTTTCACACTGCCTAGTCAGTGTTTATATGGCTATTTTGGTGGATTTCAGATACTCATAAGTAGGTTTTTATTTTTTATTTTTAGAATAGCTTATTTATGTATTACTTGTTTTATCCATTTAGTTATTTACTCAGATTGCTTTTTCTTTCTCAGATAGTCCTATTTCTATCCAAGAGTTATTTTATGTGTACAGGTATTTTGCCCACATCAATGTTTGTGTACAATGTGTGGGCGGTGCCATTGAAGGCCAGAAGCAGACACAAGATCCCCTGAGGCTTGAGTTAGAGACAGTTGCTAGCTATCCTGTGAGTGATCCTCAGTCCTCTGCAAGAGCAACAGGGTTTCTCGAATGCTGAGACATTTTTCCGGCTTGCCTGAGTATTCCTCTCACCTTAGGAGCTGAGGTAGGATTGCTAGACCCAGACTTCCCAATGTAGCTTATATAAAATACCCCCGGTGAAGTGTGTCCTTCATCCGTGCCTTTCCTACATTCTGTGAATAAAATAAGGTCTTGCAACCCTTAAACTAAAATGTTTATAAGGTAAGGTAAAATACAGAGACATAAATAAACACAAACGGAAAAATAAACACAAACAGAAGACGGAACTGCAACCGGCAGTTCACTGTGATCTCTCTCTTCAGGTGAGATCACAGTGAGGGAAAGAAGCCACAGGGAGGATCTTTTATAAATGGGGTCTTGAGGCATACATGGTAACAGGCTGGCAAGGGAGAGAAGTTCAAAGGTTTACAGCAGGACTAACATGACTTCCTCTGAAGGCCTGTGATGATGTGACTATGCTTGGTCCAGGGAAGTGGCACTATTAGGTGTGCCCTTGTTGGAATAGGTGTGGCTTTGTTGTAGGAAGTGCATCACCTTGGATTTCTGCTTTGAAGTCCAATGCTTAAGTTTCATCCAGGGCAGAACAGTCCTTTCTCCTGATGGCCTGCAGAGGGCAGTCTCCTGTCTACCTTCAGATCAAGATGTAGAACTCTGCTCTTCTAGTACCCTATGTGTCTGGACCCTGCCACGCTTTCTGCCATGATGACAATGGACTGAACCTCTGAAACTGTAAGCCATGTCTAATTAAATGTTTGCTCTATGAGAGTTGTCTTGGTCATGATGTCTTTGCACAGAAATAAAACCCTAAGAAAAGACCCATGAGAGTGCCTGAAGGTAGAAATCAGAGGACAAGACTGGTAAAGCAGGAAATGCATTGGAACTGCTTGGAAGGATCGTTATGGTAATGCCTAATGTACAGCATCATTTCATTTCAGTCCCTTGAACAAAGCCAAACTATTATTTCTATCTCAAGCACACACACATTTGTGACTCCAGCATGAGTATATTTCATGACAACACAGTATGTCTTCCTTTAACTCTGCCTGGTTGATCTAAGAACCAAGCCTACACCAGGAGTGCTGATTTTGATTTTACCCATCAAAAATGGATTTTCCAAGGACCTTGGAGAGAAAAAAAATTGCATGAAGAACCAAAAGCCTGAAGAAATGAGGTTTCAGATTTTTCCTACCCTCCTTGTTTACTTGCATGCTCTCATCTTCAAAATAGAACGAACAGAAAAATTTGGTTTGTGGCATATTCTCATTCAATCTGGCCATGACTTATCTCATATTTTATTACCTGCTAAAAAGTAAAATTTTGGGATCAACAACTTCTCGTCTGGTTTTTGCTCACATTGATCATAAGCCATCTGCCATTTGCTGAATGGCAAGTTTGGGTTGGGCCTTTTCGCTTGCTCCCTCCCCAGATGTGTAACTGCAGACTAGATCAAGGTCCAGAATAAATGTTGTTATAGGCTCTCTCTTCGAGTGTCATCCTTTCCCCCCCAGAAGCTAATAAATTCTAAGCATGTTACCAGAGCCGCTACTGAAATCAGCCCTGTAGAGAGACTTAGAGTGTGCATGACTTCCTGCTAACTGCTGGGACCCCGGAGACGTAAAGTGATCACAGAAAGCAAGTTTCTTGACTTGATTCCAGCATTTCCTTTGACTTTAATGTTTCTTTACATGAGGGCTGGAGAGATGGCTTAGTGGTTAAGAGCAGTGACTGCTCTTCCAGAGGTTCTGAGTTCAAATTCCACCAACTCCATAATGGATCACAACTGTCTGTAATTGGATCTGATGCCCTCTTCTGGTGTGTCTGAAGGCAGCTACAGTGTAGTTATATAATAAATAGATCTTTAAAAATATTTCTTTATTTCATTTTAATCTCCTTATCTTTCCTTTCTCCCTGTCTATTTCCATCACTCTGTGTTTTGTTATAGTCTCATTCTATTCTCTTTTAAATGCTACAGGCCAAAAGATGATTTAGTTTTTTAAAACTAATTTACTTGTTCACATTGTGCCAACCTCTGTCATTAGCACTGGGAAAGGGCGGAAAGCAACAAAAAGATCTCAGAGTTGTCATCCCTGTGGCTCCCAGTTTTGTCCAGGAAAGTACTAAGTCAGTGCACATCCATGTAAGGAGAAATTTTTTTCTGTGAAATGGGCTGGCATTGACATGATTTTAGTTAACCTTGTGAGATTTATTCAGTCATATAACTGTAGTTTCTGATTTCATTCTGTCTACATTTGAATGTAATCTCTGTCTAGATACTATAATTATAAATGGGTGGTCATCTTCAAGTACTAAGTTGTTTCTAAATGTAGTGCATTTTTCTAAATTTTCTTTTCTTTATTTTTATTTTATGTGCATTGGTGTTTTGCTTGCATTTATCACTATGTGAGGGTGTTGGATCCTCTGGAACCGAAGTTACAGACAGATGTGAGCTGCCGTTTGGGTGCTGTGAATTGAACCAGGGTCCTCTAGAAGAGCAGCCATTTCTTTTAACCACTGGGCCATCTCTCTACCCTCCTAATTTTGTTTTTATAATCATTTTAACATGTCTAAAACATAATGAGTGGCTCTGATGTTTACAAAAAATTTTTCTTTTCCAATTATGAAATCTAGCAGGAAGATTTTTTATAGTAAATTTTATAAAATGTATCTTATATTTCTTTGAAAGTGTTTCTTAAATATTTGAGAATGACTAAAATATTTTGAAACATAAACCTTAATAACATTTAGAATGTATTTAAGTCATTGTGATATACATGCAACAACAAATGAAGAGCAGCACTAACCTAAAACATTATTGATTTCTATTTCTTCATATTCTTCCCAATTTTCATATATTACCACATACAATTTTGCATAGTTGTTACATACATTCAATTAGATTTTTGTTGCTCTTAATTGGGAATACATATTATTTCTTGATATAAAAAATTTTAAAGAATAGAGAGTGGTACATTATATAACAATACACCCCTAAAACTAGGCAGAAACTGTATATGTCTCTTTTATTCGCAGATGTAACTGGCTCAGAGGCTTACTGCTGAATACGTCCGCCCTTTCTAGTTTTTTTCCTGAACTTTGGCTGGCTGGTTCAACTCAGCTGTTTTGTCCCAAACTCCTCTGCAAGCAAACTAACTCTGGCACTTAAAACATAACTGCTTCCTTCTCCAAACTAATTTTACCTTCATTGTTTGGGAATTAAAGGCATGTACTAGTGGCATGTCTACATTCCAGCCAGATCACACAGACCTGGAAGGTTTGAATGTGATCTCTTACCAGAGCAACCATGTTGCTAGATTAAAATTCCTCTACAAGAGACAAGTAGTAACTACAGTTTATTTACAGTTGCTTCTCTTTTGATAAACATATAGAGTTCCTACATTCCATTTCTTCATTCAGTAACGTTTTATGGAATTACTTAATATTTGCTATGCCTATGGGCACTGTAGAGATCATGATAAGGACAGCCCAGCCCTCCTAGCTAGAACTTGCAGCCCTATGGAAGGATGGTTATAGTTGATAAAGTCTGTCTTTCACCTCTATGTCAATACAAGTCAATCTGATTCATTTTTGCAAATATTTATTCATGGGAGAGAGAGGGGGAGGGATAAAGAGAGAGAAAGAGAAAGAGAGAGAGAGAGAGATCATGCCATGGTACACAGGTAGAAGGCAGAGGCCAACTTTCAGGAGATTTTCTCCTTCTACATTTTTGGGAAGGACCTCTTGTTTCTACTGCCACACTGTGTACTAGAGATGAGTGACCCACCAGCTTCTGAATGATTATCCTGTCTCTGTGGAATTTATTATTTAAATATGCATAAATATTTTTGTCTTAATGTAGCTAAAATTATAATTTAGAGTTTAGTGGGAATACTACATTTTTATACATTTGTGAAATATTTTATTTTTTAAAGCAGTCTGTTGGGGTTTGCTTGGTTTATTATCCTCCTCAAAGTAATAATATTCAGTAATGTCTAAATAAAATTTGGGTACCATATATTTATTTTAAACTTAGTAATTCAAAATCAGTAGACAATATAAATAAAATATATTCAACAAGTGTGAGCTGTTACTATCGTTGTTATTACAGAAATCCAAGCTGATAGTCCCTTCACAACCCCCATTTTCAGAACTGGATAGGTTGTACCAAGACCAGTCAGATTAGATGGCTTTAGGGTCATTTCCTGTTGCTCATTGTCAAGTTGCCCATTTAGAATACTTCAAAAAATGAAAATTTAAAAATTGTAAAGGGGTGTCAACTTTATTCCGAGAGAGGGTTGCTTGTTCCAATGAGTTCAGAAAATCATTGGTTATAATCAGTGTTTGGCGTAGCACTGCCTAGAACCCTTCACAGGGTGATGGCATTCTACAGAGAGACTATTGTGACCTAGCCCCCTTCTGACTCCTCTTCCCTTATATCTCCCCCAACATGCCAGCAGCCAGATTGTGAGCTTTCATCTGCCCACTATCACTGAAGGCTAAAGGCTGCAAAACAGTGGAGTCACCTGATCATTCTAGGAACCAAAACAATCTTTCTCCCATTTGATTAAGTGATTTATTCTGGGGAATTGGGTCCCAGCAATGGGCATCTGATTAAGGACTCTCCACAAGGAAGCAGTTAAGTAGGTGTATGTTTGTGAAAAGTGGCACTAAGGTATTGACAAAATTATAATCCTGAATTGTAACTAGATAGTAAAAAGTAAATCTGGGGGGAATTTGAGAAATGACTTAAAAATAGAGTCAAGGGGCTGGAGAAATGGTGAGTAGTTTGGTTGCATCAACAGCTTTTTCAAAGGACACAAGTCTGATTCCCAGCCTTTATGTGGAGGCTCGAAGACACCTGAAATTCCAGTTCCAAGGAATCTTATGCCCTCTTTGGGACTCTGTGGACACTTGGCACATACATACATGTAGGTAAAACACTTAAACATATAAAATAACAAATTTTAATTTTAGTCTGATTTAATTTAGTTACTAATAAGAAAATTAATTTGAGTCTAGTTGTTACTAATTCTGGATGTAATTTGTCCCTAAAATGTAAGGGTGCATTTTTAATGAAAAAGAAAAGCTATGTAAGCAGAGAAGAGAGGAATGAGGCCATAGGGTCTTCTCTAACATGTCGAGAATCTCATTGTTACCTGTTAGGGTAGTCTCATCACTTTGAAAGTTTTCAGTCATGAAGTATAAGGTCGGTTCTCTGCTTGGCCTTCTACAACTTTTATTAACTTTATAATTTTTAAAAATCTAGTTTTAAAAAGCTACCATCTAATTTACAGTAATCGATTGGGACCATGGGCCTGGTTTGACCCTTGGCATCCCAGATTTGACCTGAGAGATGGTGACTTGGGTGACGCAGAGATTTTAGAAATGCAGAAACTCGTCTGCAAGGACCAGCTTTGAAAATCAACTTTTGTGAAGTGATGCTGGCAGCCTGGTGGAGGAAGGAGGGCAGGGGTCAGAGATGCGGGCAGCCCATGGGTACCCATGGTTGCAGTTCTGTGCGACCATCTCTAGTTTTTTATCTCCCTCTTCTTAGAGCCCCAGACAGTGTTCCACCTAATGTCACATGGCTCTCTTAAGGGATGTGGTGCTCTGCACGGACAGCCTTAATTAAGAGCTTTCATGTGAGGAGTGAGAAAAGAAAAGGGCATTTGAACTCACCGAGTCAGGCCCTTTGAGGGGGGAAAAATCAACAGTGTCATTCTGACACCAGCAAAAGGAGGTGCAAAAAGCCATTTGGTTTGAGCTCCACGAAGCCAGGCCAGAGAAGCTGTAATGCTGAGGCCCGAGGGGGTGAGTTAAGGACAGGCTTTCTGACCTAACTCTCGATGCGCTTGGTTTTATTAGCTTAGGCCAGGCAGCTGCTGACATTATTTTAGTATCTACTTTGTGAGTGATTATGTTGTATACATGGGCAGGAGGGTAGGGGGGTCAAGTCTTTCTGCTGCAGACCATCTCTGTGTGAGCCTTTTCCCTCACCTCTCACTGAAACTTGCCACCTGTAAAAGCAGACAGCCTAATGTTAAAAAGAGCACCACTTAAAAATGCCTTTTCCCCCTCCAAGGCTCTCTAGTGTAAAGACTGTTGTAAAAATATTTCAAGCTGTTTTTTTTCCTCTTGTTTTCATTGTGTTAACTCTTTGTTTGACCATCCTCACAACTTTCTTTCTTTCCCTCCGACAAAATTAACCTTCTGTCACCAGAACTATTTTGGAGAAACTGAGTATGATGTCTACAAACAGAGGGAAGCGATCAGAGAAGCCGGAGGGAGACTTTTCTAATGCCCAGAGAGCTTTAATGCACCTGCCCTATCACACATGATGACCACGGCTTTGGAAAGTGAAAAAGTCTGTCTGTTTTGGAGAGGTTCTTGTTCATTTGTGTTTGAATGAAACAGCCATGAAATATGGACCAGCTCCAAACACAATGTTTTGCATAGCCAACACCCAAAAGAAGAAGGGACGTGTTCTACACCATGATCCTAATTTCTTGCCCAGTTGCTGGTACGACCTTGGCTGTGCATTATGCCTCGGTGTAACGCCACAGGAGCCTACTTGACTCATGGTTTAGAAGATGCCATCATTCATTCAGAGTGACTCATAGTGTTAGGCTATTAGTCAGGAATTGCAGGTTCGCCATGGGGTGGGGGTGTAAGCTCCTCCATTCCCCGATTTTACCCAGCAAGTTCTTCATGGTGGACTTCAGGCCTCTGATAGACATAAGGCGTAAAGATGCACACATATTAAAAAAAAAAGCCCCTAGCTTTACATTTTTCCAGGCCATATGTGGACTGTCAGGGACATGTGCTGGTGTTTTCTCTCCTCTAGGCACTGTGATGTGGTGCCCTGGGACTGGACCTCAAATTCCCACTCTCAAGGATCTTCATTTCAACAATGCGATAATACTTACTCAATGAACGATTGCATCAATACCCCCTGTGTCAAGTGCATTGGACTATTTAGCTGGGTGATTAGAAGAGAAAGAATGTCAATGAGGTGACTGGCAAAACGTCTCAGATTCAGTGGAAGATGGAACCGTGCACACGTCTTCAGAAATGTCAAGGGTCCGCCTGAGGTGCAGAACATTACTTTCCTTTAAAAAGACAGCGCGAGCTGCATATCCACTCTCACACATTGCAACCCCTTCAAAGAAAACAAACACGCCCCCCACAAAACAAGCAAAAACAAAACAACACAAAAGCTTGTCACCATGGATGTCAACACTTCCCCAGGTGGCAGCCCAAACGCTGGCCATCTACATGGTCTTTCATGGTAACTTGTGTCACAGTCATCAACAAGGCTGACCCCTGCTGCTGCAGGGCCATGAAGCCAGACATGGCCCTTGGCAGCAGGGTGGGCTGGAACCTCATCATAGTCACAGGCTACTCATGTTAGACTGTTCCCCATTGTCCTCATGTCTCTATTTCTGCCTCTCTTCATAGAGCACACACCACTTGTCTTCTCTTTCTCTTTCATCTCTCCACCATCTCTTTGCTTGATTTTAAATCTCCTATCACTCCACTCTACTCCTGTCTCCTCCCTCAGAATACTACTTTCCAAAGAAGTGCTCATTCATAGACGGTAAAGGGTAGAGGCCGGTTTCTGGAGAAGAAGATATGTTATAGAGAGGCAGCCACATTCCGACCATGACTTTTGGATAGCATGGTACTGTAATGTGTAGCTCTCTCCCTTTTACCGCTGTATCCAATATGGACCACTGGATCTTACTGTTCACTGTCTGTGGCCAGGAGTGATTCTCTGGCTAGTGAGTCTTTATTACTTGTGGTCTTCGGTGTTGTTCTAATGGTAGTTTGATCCAGGGTGAGATAAGCCAACCCTGAAAAGAATCCTAGGGATTGAGTCACCCACTACCTATTTCACTCTCCTCATCCCTGACTAGAAAAATATAAATGCAGAATAGGAGGTCATTGAAAGAAGGAGGTAGGAGATGGGGTAGCATGCAGGATCCTGATGGTCTACAAAACAGAGGTCTCAGCAGGGACATCAGTGGTAGCATGGATGTAGATCATGCGGGATGGGTTCACATGAAACAGGATGCAGGCAAGATGCTAAAGGACATGGGCTTCTATTTTTCTTTCATTTTTTTCCTCCATCATTCTCTTCTTTCCCATATTCCCTTACCCCCCCCCTTTATCTTTTGCATTTAAGCATTTACTAAACATTTATTCAGTGCCTGCTGTGTACCAGACACTGTGTCAGGTCTTTAGAACACCCAGAGAAAACATGGGCTTGAACTTTCTGAAGCTAACTTTGATGGGCGTGGAAGGAATTCCCTATCTTCATCCCTGAGTCAGTGGGACAGACAAAGGTCCAGGACAGGAGCCACATAGGTTGCCTGACCACACACAGACTAGTCATCTGGTACCAATGAAAAGTGTGAATTTGCCTTGCCCCGGGCTTTCTGTTCCCTTTTATGCTTTTGTATAGTAAGCAGCACAGCCTTGCTTGCTTCTGTTTTCCATCTCACAGCAAAAGAAGCTGACTGATCATACAAAGGAGCACTATTGTTGTCTTCATATCCTGCACAAAATTCTTCTGTTCATATGGTTGATAAACTTACTGTTTTGAGACAGGATCACTCCATGAACCAGGAGCTGGTGTAGCAAGCTCAGGGGACCCTCCTGTCTCTGAACCCTACTATTGTGGTTATACCTGAACCTCTAAACTCGAGTCCTCTTGCCCACATACAAAGGACTTTTCAGACTCATCCATCTCCTAGTCCCAATGTTTGTTGCCTCCCTCTGTAGGAAAGTAGAGTGGCTGAGAGTATTCTCAAATGATGAGCCGACTGGATTTTCATTCCAAAAGCTAATAGTTCTACCATCTTGGAAAGTTTGCTCAGGCATTTTTTACTACAGTCGTCATATATCCATCTGTGAAATAGAAATAATGGTTAGGTCTAACTCGGTGCTGTAATAGAGAGTAAATTAGATAACATTTTGGTGCAGGTGCATAATTAGAACTTATTAAGTGATCATTATGAATTATAAAATACCAAACTCATTAAATATAATGTTTCTGTGTATCTGTCTGTCTACTGTCCCTCAGCATATTTGATTGCTTTCCATGGCTTCATAAACTTATTCTGTGTCCCCGTTGTCTTAAGCATAGCCTTGCAGAATAATTATTTAGGAGAAAATACCCAAGATGAAAGCAGAAACCAGAATGTGAATTATTTTAGCAGCTGGTTGTAAATCAATCCCAATTACAGAGCTATCATTAGAAATAGTAATTTGGAGGAATACTATCAATTTTCCTAAAAGTGAAACTCTGTCTGGGTGTGTTGGCACAAGCCTTTAATCTCAGAACTAAGGAGGCAGCCATGGCAAATTTAAAGGCCAGTCTGATTTACTTAGTGAGGTCTAGGCAAGCCAGGGGATGCATGAAAGACCCCATCTCAATAAAAAAAATATGAAAAAAAGAAAACAGAAAGAAGAGAAAAGAAAATGGTGAGACTGGGGAAAGCGACTTTATGGGTATTAGAAAGAGTTAAATTCTGACAAAAAAAAAAAAAAAAAAACAGCCTAAGAAGAGAAAGATATCCTTAAAATTCCACTGAGACTTAACATATTTCATATCACATATTTTGCTATTGTTAAACAAGTACAAAATGCTTTGATAGATTTTCAATGACAGTTGTACTTCTTGGCACTTACTGATTTTGGTTGGCTTAAGTGGCTGCCAATTGAGCTCTGATAAAGGCTCAGGAAATCTTGAACTGGATCCCATGGTAAAGAATTCCATGGCACATTAGCAGTGGCTTGTGTGGATGGCCAGATTTCAGGGGATGTTGAGAGGGTATCCTGTGTTCCCTTCCTAATCACCATAATGCTAATCTGGGGACATCTGTAGCTTCAATGGTGCTTAAGATAAAACACGTGTATCTGGTTACCCTAATCTCTTGAGAACTTTTATTTATCTTTTTTTTTTCTTCTCAAGACAGGGTTTTTCTGTGTAGCCCTGGCTGTTCTGAAATTTGCTCTGTAGACAGGCTGACCTTGAACTCACAGAGATCTGCCTTACTCCATCTCTTGGGTGCTAGAATTAGGTGGGCACCACCACCATCTGGCTGAAATGTTTTATTTATCTATGACTTACTTGTTGATTCAGTTTTATGCAGACGTCCCTTTAACATAGGAACTAGAGTCTGTAATCTAAGATGGATTTAGTTCAAAAGAGCAAAGAAGTATATTTACAGATCTCTGACCTGTAAATGTATCATGATGCTATATGTGGGGCAACGAGGGAACAGAAGATGGGGAGTTCAGAGAGAACAGTCAGCAGTTGTTCAATAGAGAGACACTGGAAACAGAAGGGTAGCTTCAGAGGGCTTTTAAAGGACATGCTAGGAATGAGACATAAAAAAGGAGTTGAGCTCAGGTTTACAGTTGTTCCTAGAGGAGAAATGGGAGTATTTGTAGAGAAGTCATTAAAGCAAAGTCAAAAACCTTACAACAGGTGAACTCTGTTGAGACAGGAAGAAACAAGGTTTAATTCCTTTAAAAATGTTTATTAAATTTAGTGTTGGCTAGTGTCGATGCATGATCTTCTTCATAACTGTCTCTTGGATGAGCCAGAATGCTGACAGCAAACATCCTATTAAAGGCATTAGTCAAGACTGAACTATTAAAGATTTGAGCAGGTTTGTGACTCTCTATAAGTAAGTAAACAAAACAAAACAAAAATTATTTTCAAAATGAGACTCAGAAAATTTCCAAAAGCATTTGGATCCTTGATAAACATGTTTATTTTATTGCTTTGGCTTTTACTCTTCCAAATACAACGGATGTAAACTAGGCAGGTATATGACGAGGGTATTATCTAGCAAAAGCTAGGAAGATCACATTCCTACCATTCTTGAGCAGTCAAAGTGACAGACTCTGAGCTACCAGGCACTGCAGGCTTTACTTAAACCACCCTTTGTGCCATCAATTCTTCACATTTATCTCGGTTGTCTCTTGCAGAAAGTCGGTGAAGGTGGTGTTATAATCTCCATCCCACGGTAAGGCCATGAAGACTTGCAAAGAATAAGTTTGTGAGTCAGTTTCACAGTGACTGTGAATCTGTGCAGTTCTCATCCAACACTCTTAGCTTCTGCCTGGAATCCTCAAAGCTAAAAGGATGACCCCTAGTGGTGTGAACTGTAGGAAAAGAGGAGGATTCTCATTTAATGCCATATTGAATGCTCACAGCTCACAGGTTTTGGTTTTTGTATTTTTTTTTTTAACTTGACATGACAATGCCAGAAAATGTTTGCTATAGAAACCCCAAAAATATGAGGAAGAACAAATGGACAGAACAATGAACAGGGGAGAGCTGACCAAAAGACTGGGTGTGTTCCCAATATCTAAACAGGTGTGGCTTCATGCTGAAGGGGTGGAAACTGCTTTGTGTGTGTCTTGTGTGTCTGGTCTGACTCTTATCGCTCACAGTTAAAATAATGGTTGTCAGGGCCAAATGGATAACTGTTGCTGAGTGGGCATGCTGGGAGAAGCATGCTATCAACTCTCGAAGATGGAAGTATTCATTCTCCTTTATCGCAGGCACCGCTATAACCTGCATCCAGGGTCCTTCATTCTCTCTGTCTCTGGAGATTTCCATTGGGAATGTAAGGAAATGTCTTCAAAATGCCCCCGGAGCAGATCCGGCCCTGAAGAGATGGTCCTTGGAAGCCAGGCACTCTGCCACTCCTGTAAAGTTTGTTTTCTCAGTTGTTATTTATTTTCCGGGCATCAAAGAACTCATTCAGTTGGTTGATGGGCCTGCAGGTTTCCAGAATTGTAGAACAATATCTCTTTTTTAATCTTGCAATTTAACCTTTAGCAGCAGACACATAGTTATTGGTTAGAGCATGTACCTCAATAAAACACAACTTGAGCTTCATACGGAGAGTTAGTTTTTGAAGATGTGTTGGCTGGGGAGAAGGAAAAGGCTTGGTAAAGACTTTTATATATAGTTTTTAGTGCACTCAGTATTCTGCAAGCAACCTTTCCCCCACCTTGACTTCATAATGGCTTTGGAAGGAATTTAAATCTGATACCAAATAAGAGTATTAAATTTCCCAAGTCCCTAAATTCACCTTGCAATTCCTTTCATCCTGCTCTGCTGGATTATAACTTTCATCCAAAAGTTCCCCCCACAGCTTTGTGGTCCCAGAACCAAGAGAGTTCCTCTTTACCTTGGACTAAGCTTCTGGTCAATAAATAAGATTGGCTTGGACATTTTCTTGAGTCTTGCTCTTGTGCTTAGTCTGAAATGTAAAGGCCTACTCTTCCTTCGACTAGAAAAGAAGCATTAAACAAAATGCCAGGGAACAGTGGGAAATCCCAGCGCAGGCCTTTGTTAAAGACACAAGAACAACCGCTGCAAATGAGTGCTGAGGGCAAGCTGAGAAATAATTCATGAATTCTGCTGAAACATTGCCAAAAATTGATGGGCCTACTTTTGGAATGCAGTTTTACCTTCATAGAGACTCAGCTGTGGTAATGAGAAAGTTCTGAGCGTTAAAGAACTTTATGTTGTGATGAACAAAATAGTAGGCACAAATTATTTATTAAATATCTTTTTGGGCTCCTGACACACTCCAGAATGATGTTGGCTTCAGCCTTGAGGATATCTCAATGAAGTCAGACCACTCTATACCACTCTATATTCTGGTGGCCCTTAAATGGTTTTTCTAAGTAATCTACTCTCTTACGGGTTTTGTTATTGTTTTGTTATCTTTGTTGGTATTTGGTAGGTTTTGGGTTTTTTTTTTTTTTGTTTTGTTTTTTATTTTTGAGACAGAGTTTTGCTGTGTAGCCCTGACCAGCCTAGAATTTGCCACTTAGCCCAAGTTGACATTGAACCTTTAATTCGCCTGCATTTGCCTTCTGAGTTCTAGAGTCTCAGGCATGAATCACCATCTCTTTCTAAAGGTTCTTTCATTTTTGTCACTGTTCTTTTTATTTTCTTGTGATGGGAATTCATTTGGTAGCCTAGGCTAGCCAGGAACTCACTGCAATCCTGCCTCACCTTTCTATTTGCTGGAATTGCAGGCCAGACTCACCATACACAATTTGTGTTGTATGTGTGTGCACACATGTTTTTAAGAAAAGAAGACCAAGTATTTTCCAGAAATAGTAATAGAGCCTTCCAATAAAATAATAAAGTTTCAGCTAGGTGTGTCAGTATATATCTTGATTCCATTGCTTAGAAAGTTAGGTAGGAGAGCATCAAGTTCCAGGCCAGCCTGGACTACATAGTGAGTTCAAGGCCACTCTGTGACACATAGTGATAAATTTCCTCAATAGCAACACTATATGAATTCAGATAAATCTCATTTATGATAATGCCATAGCTAGTCCCTTGCTGGAGCTGTCAATGCTCAAAGCCAACTGCTCACCAGCACATTCACAATATCACAGGCAACCCCCTCTGGTTAGCACAGGAGACTAACTGAAGCCCAGCAGACAAGATAGCTGGGGCATCAAATCTTCTGCCTTTCAGATACGTGTGATCAATTTCTTAGTTTGGGAAACTTGTTCCAAATGGAGTAAATGAATATAGCCACATTTGAAGATGTGGCTTGGGAAGAGGATGGCAACCTGCACATTTCCTTTCCTACCCCTGTTCTCACCCAATTCTAGAGCAGTGTGCCTAACCATAATCACCATTGGTCAAACAAGCCCGTCTTCCCTCTGCTGAAAACAAGGGACCGTAGACAAACTTTCCTCCGGTAAGAAATGTCCTAACTTCTGGCTGTTGGAAGGCTTACCATGGAAGCCAAGTAAATACACCAGATTATTGCATTAGAAAATTGAAATTAAGCAAATTGGTTCCCAGATCTTAATAGAAGCTACCCAAGAGGTTGGTAAAGCAGGGGGAAATGACCAAAATTTTACAAGCAATAGAAATAATCCAGTAGTGGGAAATAAATTGCTTCTGGGTTCTGAGGTTCCAAAGGTGTCTCCATGAGAGGTTATTTTACAAAAACCTTTCACTCTCTGAAAATTCAAGATTGGGTATTGGGAAGAAATACAACTCTGAAATAATATTTATAGGAACGTTGATAATGAGAATGGCAGAGGCTTCCCTGTCAGATGCAGCACTAAACCCACCAGCCCTGTTTGTTCTCCTAGCCCTGCTGTCACTGTTCGTGGGTCTTCTCTACAAGAAATAATTCTCACTAGTTAAGTGTGTAATTCCATCCACAGTGAGCCCCTGCTCCCTGCAGAAGCCTGGCTTTGCCAGTGGTTGAGAGATTGCTGATGATACCTCAGATTGTGCCTTCTCTTGATTGAAAGCAGAAGGAGTCCCCGCCTTCTCGGCTTTCTTACTTATGGGCAGTGTTGATCCATTTCCTGTTCCCCTCTGTTAATTCAGACCAGGACGGACACAGATCAGAATGAGGGACCCTGCATTTCGGCACCTCCTTGGAGCAGTGTTGATGGGAGTAAGTGTTTGCAGACTGGAGGGTCCTGTTTGGGCTACCAGAGGATGACTTTTCTATTCTTACTTAACCGGTTCCAGGTCAGAAAAGTAGCCACCGCACAGTTGTCCCGCTCCATACAGTGTTTCCCTGTCCTTCTCTTGAAACATTGACCACCCAACATCCTCACTCCCGACTTAAAACAGGGAATGTCTCATCTGGGTTTCAAATGAGATGCCACTGTCTCTTTGTTCTGTTAAAATCAATCATACTCTTATTCAGATAGGGAGTTTCAGGTTACCAGGAAGAATCTGTTTCCAGAGGTGTTTGCTCTGAAATTAAACAAAAAATGTGATAATCATTACCTAGAGAGCCAGTAATTATGAGCATTTCCTTTTGAAATCACGGCGAGGGGAAAAAAATACAAGCAGCATAGCAACTTCAAGAAAAGAAGAGAAATTGAATTTTATCGGTTTTGCTAGGACTCCTAGTTGGGTCTACAGCTATGGTACTGCTACTACTTGCTGTTGCTCTTTGAATTCTTTGTAACCTAGATTGAATCTGCTGTATTGTTTTGCTAAAAGTTTAGCTGAATTTGTCAATTTTTTTTTTCTTAAAGCAGAACCCTCAGCTGAAACTATTGGAATTGCTGGGGTATAGTTTGACTGTCAAGAGTGGCCATGCAATCTAGTGCCAGGGAAAGTTCAAGATTAACAAACAAAAAGGAAGGTGGGTGGCCAGGACAGATTCCTTCAGCAGTCATGTGTCATGTGACTTTGATTATTCTGTCTACACTGAAAGGGGTCATAGCTGCTGCTTTGGGGTGGGAGCAGTTAAAACTTAGTAGTAGGTTCTGTTCTGTTCTATCCCTTATTCTTGTAGGGTATTATTTTATTGTGAATGCAAAGAGGTGACTCTGCAGATCACGTGGCTTCCAGGTGGACAACTGGGAAAAACTCTCTTGCTTTCCTTGCCATGCCACCCCTCCACTTTAGAGAGCTAGTGAGATTTCCTAAAGGAATACTGTTTTCAGGTCAGCTTAGGGCCCTGAAGCTGAGCTCGTAACCATCGTCTCCAGGTGTCATGCTCCTGGATCTCTGTTCCCTTCAAATCCAAAGGACTTGTCAAGCAAAGCAGATCGTGTTGGAAGGTCAACTCTGAGCTGCTCAGATGAAGGGAGCCAAGTAATGACCTCAGCAGATGTCTCCTGCCTGTACCTCCAAAGGCTCCAACATCTAAATTGAGCCTTCAAGCCCCTACATGGTTCTGCTGCACAGAGGCATAGGGTGTTGGGTTGAAGTTACGTTTATTTCACACCTTTGTGTGGTCTTTGCTGGAGTGGCACACAGAAACATCCTCTGCAGGGTGATTAGCTCAACTAGGGAATTCACAGAGGTGAAAACCAAGATCAGACACCAAGTTCAGCCCAGGAAGAGCACTCCTGTTTACTGAATATTTTCTCAGTGTGCTTGACAGAGGATATTGCTTGTATCTTTGGGAAAACTCAAAATAAAGGTGTGATTATTTCTACTCTGAAGGTGTAAAAACTGATTAGAGAAAGCAATTCCCTTCCCAGATCTCTTCTTTATTATTCTAACATGTACACACACACACACACACACACACACACACACACACACACACACACACACACACAATAACCTACTGAGTTTATTTAGCTTTGCTTATGAATACATATGTCTAGTAACAACTACTTGGGATTGGACAACATATATGGAATTTGCCCTAGAGGTCTCTGATTCTCCCTCTCTCAACAGCTATCAATCTCTTGTAGTTCTTTATTCAGGTATTGGACCATATGGTGTAGGTCCACACTGGCATCTCAACCCTTATCACACTTATACTGGTCTTATTCAGGCAACCACATTGCTGAGAGGTCATGAGTGCATTTTCAGGTCATTAAGATCTAACAATATACATAAGCATGGCTGTGAATTAGAAAAGCAAGAAGAAAATGCATGTTGAGACAAGGAAAATGGCCTGGAGCACTATGAGGGTGTGGTGGCTGGAAGACAGGAATGATGTCCATCATTCAGGGTGATAGGTAGCAGGCAGACTAACTGATTGCTGGGTTTAAGGTGAGGATCCAGGCAGATGCCATGAGTGAGCATCTCCACCTTACACACAAAGTCATGGCAGGAAATAAATGCAGTCCTGTTTGGTCCAAGTATCTTCTCAAGCAATGGTGCTCCCATGCTTAGCAGGGATGGGGAGGTTGGTACCTGCCCTAGACCTCCATCATGAGCTGCATGGCAACTGCGATGAAATTCCTCATCCAGCTGACAGTTATTTCCTTTTTCATACTAGACCGATGGATCAGCATCACCATGGAACCCGTTCTTGATGCAGGGATTACAAAGAGAAATGGAACCTACCATTTCTAGGGCCTACAGGGTCCCTGCTGAGGGTTTCCTGTGCATTGTTACTTCTAATCCCCATGCTTTTCCCATCAGGAGGTGCTGTTTTTGTTTTTATGTTTTTTTTTTTTTTTTTAAATCTAAGTCCTCTCTTTTCTTACATTAAGATGGGCAGAAATTGGGATGCAAACTGGTTTTGTCATTCCCTTTGACTCCAGAAGAGAGTATTTGTTCCTGACCTTTCTTTTCATGTTCTCACCCTGACCAACCATTCAATAAATAGTTCAGGGATCCAGGGGGAGACTGTTCTGGTGCTCAGTTCTGAACGGTGTATCCGAGTGTCAGTCTTTCATATCCCAGCCTTACTGCTTGTATAGACATCTCCCTCCTCCAGCTTTTCCTTGCCTGTCTAATACCCAGCTTCTTTAACTGCGGAATAGAAAATCTAGTGGCCAGCTCAACCTGTCAGTAGCACATCAGTGGGGATAATAAGTAGGTGACCTTGGACCATGAAGTTTACAGTGAAGCTGGAGGCTAGTAGTTATTCTGATGGCCAGATGTGACACATATTAGCTGGGTGTTTTTTTGTGGGACTCTTAATAGTGGGAACAGGTGCATCTCTGACGACGTTGCCTGCTCCTGGAACTCTTTTCCTCCCACTGGGTTGCCTTATCCAGCCTCTATATAAGGGTGTTTGTCCTGTCAGGTCGTATCTTGTTTTGTCATTGTTTGGTTGTTGTCCCTTGGAGGCTAGGTCTTTTCTGAAGGGAGATGGAGGGAGAGTGGATCTGGGGGAGATAAGAGATTGGGAGAACTGGGAGGAGTGGAGGGAGGTAAAACCAAGGCCGGGATGTACTGTTTGAAAGAATGTATTTTCGATTAAAGAGAAAACAAAACAAAGCATCACTGTTGACAGATGCTCTCTGTCCTAAGTTAGAGCACTAGCCCTTAGTCTCCCTCCCCATCATTTAAAAGAGAGGTGCTGATCCCTCCTGGGCAGCATTCCTTACACACATATCCCATCATTTATAAGAGGGTGCTCATCCCTCCTGGGCAGCATCCCTTACACACATATCCCATCATCTATAAGAGGGTGCTCATCCCTCCTGGGCAGCATCCCTTACACACATATCCCATCATTTATAAGAGGGTGCTCATCCCTCCTGGGCAACATCCTGTATATCCATATCCCATCATCTATAAGAGGGTGCTCATCCTTCCTGGCCAGCATCCCTTACACACATATACCATCATTTATAAGAGGGATGCTGATCCCTGGCAAGCAGTATTGTTGGAGGAGTACAGAGCACACACAGTAGGAGCTCAATATGTGGTCGCTTCTCACCTTGTGCTCCTCGGGACATAGATCCGGGACCTCAGTTAATGACGAAAATGTCACAAAGATGATGGAAATTCATTTTCACCATTTTATGTAGAGATATTCACAAGTGACAGAGTTTATGACAACTCCCTTTGGTTCCAGCTGAGGCTATGAAGAGCTTCTTGTTGAAGCAGATCCCAGGCCCCTGGTTTCTCACAAGGCCTTCCTTCTTCCACCGATAACAGAAAATCCGCCTGAGAAATTGGAGCTGAATGTGTCTCGAGCCGGTTCCCTGACTAAGTTCTCCTTGTGCCATTTACCAAAAGTGACACAGGTGGGTAGAAACCAAGTGGGGTCTTCCCAGGGGATGCCAAACTCAGTCAGGTGTGAGGCTTGGGCATGTAGGGGTACCCAAATATTTTCTTGAAAAGTAATCTCAGCTTATTAGAGTTTCTTGTCTCAATTCAGAGTATAGATTTGTGACCGGATTTGCTGACAGATTGACCTGGTCCATGTTTTCCCCTTATGAAGGGAACGATCGATCTTTATCATGAGGATTTGTTGACTGACGGGCTTTCATGGTTCTAATGTGCTGTTTGATACTTTTAAAAGACATATACCCCTTTGTATAATGAAATTATCTGATGACTGTGGGAACAGAGCTCGGGTCTTTTGTTTTTGTTTTGTTTTTCAGAAGCACCTCAGCTCTTGGCTGCTCAGATGCTGGCCAGGGAATTTTGTTTTTATTTGCCTGTGATAGAAACCGTACAAATCCCACAGAAGTTGTTTTTGAATATTCAAGTTTCTAGACCATATACTGCACTTGTAGGCCTAAGGGCCTGAACTAAAGCAAGATTGTGTTTCTCCAGGTAAGTACTTCCAGACACTCTATCCTAGCCGTCTTTACAGCCCCCTTCTCCTCATTACTGTACCGTGTAACGCTAGACGCGCATCATATTCCACATAAAAAGCCCTTTCTGCAGCATCTTGTCATCGTGTCATGGATGCCGCTTTGAAGCCGTGTTGAGTTCTGAACCCAGAGCCCAACAGCAATGGCTCAAGTGCACCTCGCCGTATTATTTACCCAGATGGGGTTAATTGTTAAATAAAAGAATGGTCCCTTTCAGGTGACTCTTTGCAATCTCTCTCACACTGGTTATGGAAGACAGCGAAGTCCATGATAAATATCAAGCTTTCTAATCAGAGGCCAGTCCAGTTGTATTTGAAATCTTGAACTTAATCCAGAATCAGGAAATGTAGCCACTTGTGTTACTGTTACTCGAAGGGAGAAAATGACCTTTTGATTGTAGCTTACACTTAACTATTGTGCTTGAGAGGTGCAGGAAAAAGAGAGGGGGGTGCAGAGCCTTGAGTGAATGCTCCTTTGAACAGGAAGAGTCCAACTTGATGAGTCGAAACCACTGTCTCTTCCCATTTTTCAAGAGGACATTACTTTGAGTGAAGGCAGTTCTAAAACAATGTTACTTTAAAACTTTATTGTGGAAATCTTCATTTTCCAAGGGAATCAGTGGCTCTTTACTGGCTTTATTGAATGACTGGCTGAGATGAAGCCAGAGACACAATTTACAAAGAAGGAATAAGTCTAAGGTATAGGGTTGGTACATATGTGTGTGTGTACACACACACACACACACACACACACACACACACACACACACACACACATATATATATATATATATATATATATATATATATATATGGATATATGGATATATATGCCCACTTTGCTGCCCAGAACAAGAACATTCTAGTACCTAAAAGCTTGTCTAGGCCTCTTTCAGACAAATTCCCCCAAAGCAGCCTCTCTTGTGGTTTTTATTGCCAGAAATGAATGTCACCCCTTTTAAACTTTGTGCCGGTGCTTCCATACTGTACACTAATTTCTGGCTGCCTCCTTTTATCAATAGTGATGATTTGGAGTTTTTACTCCTGTTGCTACATGTGCCATACCCTTTTCATTGTAGATCTCATCTTATTTTGGAGAATAATTATTAACCTGCAATGGATTTTCTGAAAAGTGTTCCTGAAAAGCAGTGTCATATTGAAAAGCAAACATATATACACAAATAAACACACACACAGACATGAACACACACACATACAATCCTTTTATATTTTTACTATGATAAGACCACACAAAGAAATGCAAGAATGATTTTAAAATTTATGTATATGCAGACATCTAAAAGTTAAATATTTATTTATTACACATATATGCATATATATATAATATATTTGCATTAAAATACCATCTAAATGATTTCCCATTAAAATCAAGTTTAGAACTTATCATATTTTAAAGGGCTGGCTACCTATAGGAAAATCTCCCCTAGACTTCGGCAAAATGACAGAATCAAACTTTGCATGTGAAAAGTTTCTGCGTACAAAGAAGGTGCATAAAGAAAATGAGGGTGCCAGAGACTGGAAGAGATGCTGAAGCCAACAGTAGTGCTGAACAAATGTGGCATGGGAAGGCAGTAGGCATCACAGGAAACAAAGCTGCAAAGAGGTGGCATGTTACGGTCCATGTGCATTGTGCCAAGAAGGCTGACGGTTCACCTTGGTAATGGGAGAGGGGCTAGTGGTGGGATATAAAGAGTTTTAGGATAGAACAGGACTTGAATCTAGAGAGAATATAGTTCAAATCTGGGTTCTATAATGGTGGCATTTGCTTAGCCTCTTAGTTTTCACATCTGAAAAATGAGAATAACAAGCCCATTGTAGGAGCATTGTGATTATTGGATGTAATAAGTTGAACATTTATAGTCCATAATGGTAATGATCATTTTTGTTATAGTTACTATGATTAATAGATGTCATTTAAAAAGAGAATTCTAAGACCAAAACTTACTATCTTAATATGAATAAAAATGGCAGGCCCTTATGGGTGGAATGAAGGTCACAGAAATCATAGAGTTTTCAATTAACTTGCTGGGGGAGGGGTCTCCAGTGACTGTAATTAAAGTTGTGTTCCAGGATTAAATTCCTTTACTCTGCTTTGCAATATTAATTCTCCTGGTTATATAGATATGATGACTTAAGGTCCCTCCTGAGTTAACATTCCACCTGAACTTGAATCCTGCTGAGCCCAAATTCCATATTAGCAATGTTAATGTATGTATCAGAATCAAGGAGAGGGGGTCCATCTCCAGTGAATATCCTCT
The DNA here is from genome assembly GCF_963924665.1 of Micromys minutus. Taxonomy (NCBI): domain Eukaryota; kingdom Metazoa; phylum Chordata; class Mammalia; order Rodentia; family Muridae; genus Micromys; species Micromys minutus. The sequence goes on along the minus strand of NC_137961.1, from coordinate 15,272,766 downwards.
TAAAATCAATCCTGGAATACACAGACTAGAACAGCAAGTATAGAAGAGGATGATTTTCCTGAGCCAGCAGTAGGGAGAAACGGCCCAGTAAAGACCCAGGTAGGATGTTGAATAAAGAAACAGAAAACTAAAACAATTTTGATTTCGTTGCTTTTCATTCTAAGACACAAAACCCAAAGAAACCTGTCCCATCTAGCAGTGAAATGTTGACTCCATTCAAAGATGCTGAACAAAGGAGAGGAGACCCAAGGCTGAAATAAGAAGAAAACCGGCCATGTGCCTCTGGTCTTGGGTCCTAAGCCAGCAAAAGATCTATGCAAAACAGCAGATAAGAAACACAACACAAACCAACCAAACAAACAAACAAAAACATTTAGTCTGTAATCATTTTAATCTGTATTCGTTATGCTTTCCAAGAGTATTCCAGAACCGTGGGCTGAATCTACTAGTCAAGATTGAGCTATCCTCCAGAAGCATTCTGAATAAAGGGTAAAGACTTGGGGAGACACTCCAGGAGTAAGCACAAGCCTTAGGGGTGAGAATGTGACCGTGGGTTCCCAGTGAGGTGATGAATGATGTTCTACAGAAGCTCCTGCAAAGAACCAGTAGAGGCAACGAATGAAACTGGACCCAGACAGTGACAGGCACAAGATTGTGTGCTTAGTTTCAGAGATACAGCTTATTGGAAAGGATCTGGTTAAATTCCTACAGCTCTCTGGGAATTCCCAAGGATGCCTCTTGCCTAAGAGCCCCACAGCCCAGTGAGACAGCCTTAAACAGTCACCGAGCACACACAGATAAAGGCTGTAGTGAAGAACAACTCAGCCTGGATCTAATTCACCAACTCTTTGCCTTTACTTAGCAAGTTATATAACCAACCAAAGCCTCTCTTCCTTAATACAGGCACTTTGATAAAGCTACTTATCTTCAGCCCTGTCAAGGGCAGGACTGATCAACGGAGCATTGGGTGATGGTGATGATGTTCCATATCTGAATAATATACAAGGGGGACCATAAGATACACTAAGCCATTGAATAACTGAAATGCTGGTAATATACCTACCTGATGGATTGAACTTTAAACTTTATTTTATTTGATTTCATGTAAATTTAAATATCCATGCTTATTTTATGAAGGAGTCTAGGGACTAAATGAGAATATATTTTAAATCACATTTATCAGACATCAATAACTACTAACAAGCATCGTTCTTAAATTCACATCACCTTGGTTTCCCTGTTCCTGAGTAGAGTTAATGATAGTACATGCTTTCTGTGGCTTTGGGAAGGATTAAATAAAGTAACATGAATAAGGAATGGAAGTCATGCAGCGGTAACGGTACTCAACTCCCTGATCCTTCAGAGTACCAAAGTTTGACTCCTGACAACCGTGTTGTGTGGTTCATAATCTCTTGTATCTCTAGCTCCAAAGGATTTGACACCCTCTTTTATGGCCTCTAAGAGCACACATACTTAGACGCGCACATGTACATAGCACATACATCTTAAAAATAAGGTATTGTTGGTGAGGCATCTTGAAGTGCTTTGGCATGATGAACATACTTGACAATGCAAGTTTCTTCTTTGCTATTAGGAGTTCTATGATAGTCGAAAAATAGCTGTCCAGTAATAGGAAGAGCCATAGAAGATCATAGCAAGATTCCTGGCAAGCAATTGGATTACCTGAAAGTTAATCCAATTTCCATACCTTTAATGCTGGCTTTGGCTGGAACAACAACAAAAGCAACAGCTTGCTATACCAAGAAAGAAAGAAGGGAAGAAAGAAAGAAAGAAAGAAGGAAGGAAGGAAGGAAGGAAGAAAGAGCCTCAGAAGTGATACACTCAGTATAAGAGGTTCACAAATATGCACTTGACAGATACCCCACTAGCCAGACAGATCACAAACCATTAGGCAACACACCTGCTAGACACCAGGGAATGTGATTACTGTTATAAAGGTATGATTTATGAGTCATTTTTATCCAAGGCAGACTGTCTTGTAGCAGGCCTATTGTCCAGACTGGTTATTGACCCTACAACTAAGAAAATGACAGCACTAATGGAAGAGACAGCAGGCGGGGGGGGGGTGGAATTAAGCAAAAACACTTGACACTGTGGTCCATGAGAGACTGAGCCCCCAAACAGGAAAAGATGCTGAGTTTAAGCCACTTATCCAGATGTTGCAAAGCGGTTGGTATGTCAGAAAGAAAGAGAACAAGTGCAGGTGTGCAGGTCTCTAAAGGGATGGCTACTTTGGCCTTCTAACAGCAAGGGGGATTTTTACCCAATGTCATGTCTGAAAGAAATCAGAGTTAAGAGAAAAGATACGATCAGAGGTGGTCCCCAGGCGAGATGCTTTGCTCCTGCCCAAGGTATTCCTGGTATCTGCTCACTAGCTACCGACTGGCTCTGTTGTCAGAGTTTCTTTCCCTCCCACAGGTAAGAAAATATTACATTCTAATGACAATGTCTGGTTAATTCTGAGATTACAAACCTGACGAGTCATTTACTTTTAGATTGTTTCTGAAAACAATGGGAAGATGTAGGGCAGTGGCCCAAGTGCATGGTATTGGGGAAGCAACGGAATCATAGAGAAGCCGATGGTGTTTGTTTCAGAATGATAGAGGGGAGTGCATCCAAAGGAGACGCTGGCAAATTTTCTGATTAGAGTTGCACCGTCAGATGTATATATTTTTTTGTGTGTGTGTGTAGGAGCTTTGATTTATTTAAATAAATTAAAGTCACCCAGAGAGCAAATATCAGATCTCTCCTCGTGTGCCTATTGGTGGGTCTTCCATTACCCAGCTTCCTTTCCCAATCCAGTGTGCAAAAGCAAATGTTCCCCTCCTAGTCTCCCATTCTCAGCTTTCAGCAGATGCCTATGTAGCTACTGTGAGCAAAAGACAGAGTTTTGATGATATTTAGGGTTAATGAACATAAAGTTTAATTACTATATGCTGGTAGTAGCAACCATGTCCAGAATAGGTCTGAAAATCAGGACAAGTGGATGTATGTTCCTCATCCATGGGCCTTGTGTTTACTCAAGTTACTTTTTGACAGAGCGGTTAGGCCCTCAGTATGTTCTGTTCTCTAATGTCTTTAACAGCTTTGTGAACAGTTTAAGCTAACCAACTTATTATTACAATAAGCCCCCTGAAGTCAGATGACAATAACTAAGTTATTCTTTGGTTACTGGTTTGAATTTCATTGTTTTTTTATGTGGATGCCTGCAGAAGAAGCAGCAGTAAATCTCACACTTCTAAAATCAGTAATATTCTCTCAAATAAGGAAATCGTGTTAAGTGAAGGCTCACACAACAACAGCATTGCATGTGCTACATTCAAGAGTAAAGAGTGGCTGACATCTGTTAACTACTTTAATGCCCTCACATATTTTAAGGTATTGCTCACTAATATTTTAAAACCTCTATTTTGAAGGTTTCTCCCCATATCTGTCTTTTATTAGAGTCACTTTAAGTATTTAAAGGAAAAATCCTAATTATATAACTACAAAAATTACAGTAATTGAGTGAACCTTCAAATTGAATTACTAACAGACTCATTGAAGAAAAGAAGAAACCATAAGATGGTGGGATAAATCCCTCTTGAAAACACATGCATGCACACATTCACACATGCAGGAAAGCAAGCAAGCAAGCAAGCAAAAAAGAAAAGTCAGCAATGACCTAATGAAATACAACATCACAGCTGATACCATAGCTGTTTGCCTTCTGCTCTATTTTGATGCCCATCTGTATCTCTGAGGGGTTTCTGAGTACATGGCGTTTGTTAAGTGCAGAGAGTGAAGAATGTAGGTATCAGTTGTGAGGGAACTTGGCTGGAAGAAAGTACATTCCACTTTGGAAATTGGTTAGTTCCAATTTGGTGAGTCACAGCATTGCTTTACCACCATGGACGTTGGGTATTGTTTAATCTGACTGAAGTAATGGGGACCAGAGACACAGTTCATTCTCCTTCCCTCTCCCCCCTCTCACATTGCTGAGTGAGGGTCCTGGTATGAACCTATTTCAGCTGGAAAGAAGGCACATCTTGTCTTCACTGGAAGGTCTGCCCAGAGGGGGGCGTCTTTCTGCAAACTCCCCTCCCCCCTCAAGCTGAAGCATCTTTTTCTAATTAGTTCAGTCTCCCATCACTGTTGCAGCCACCCTACTGCCCTATTTGCAACCCTGGGAGATTTTAAACCAATTGCAAGATAAGTTGGTTTTCAGGAAGAGGAGAGATTAATGGGGCCACGGAAAGATGGATGTGAGCTCAGCGCTGCCTCAGTCCCCTCCCTTCACACATGCTGAGGCTAGCGGTGAGGCCAGCAGGGATGACCCTGAGTAGAGTTACATATTTTTCACACCTCCTACTAAAACTCAGCAAATGCTTCACTGGCTGTTCCCAGCACAATTTTTCTTCCTGCAGAACGTGTTGGGATTATCACTTTTAGTCACATATGGGCTGGAAGTACTTTGTAGGAGCCCCAAGGGCTGCAACTGTTCAAATCCCTATGGTTGGGAAGGAGCTTTGGGGAAGCAGGGACCCAAAAGAGCCTGCCGAAGAATTCCACATAGAGAGCTGGTTCCCATTAATTAAGACCAGTTTCTAAGACTGAATCAAATTTGCCATCTCAAAGGTTTTGAAAGTCAGGATGTAAAATACAAGTTACAACCCCAACACCTTTCCCTTATCCATCTCCCTGAGCCATTTCGGGCCATTGGGTAACATATGACTTACCCTTAGTCAGCCCTAGATATTATCTACTGAAATAGCTGTGCTGGGTACGGGAGGGAGGTTTCAAAATATGTAACAGATGCACAGCTGCCACCTGAGATGATGCATTATGAATTTAGAGCTGTCATCGCCTCTCCGTCACCCCTACCCTCACCCCAAGCACATATTTGTTCATGTGGTTTACACCTGTGGGACCGTGGGATGCGAGACAGGAATCTGATTACTGTTTGGGAGACAACTCTGTCTCTAAAACTGATCCATGTATCTTTGCTTCCCTGGAGAAGCAGGGGAACTCTTGCCAACACTTCATGTGCTCCAGCTGGGTTGGAGCTCTAGCCCAATATTTTTGGAATTTGGTACCAATGACTAACTCTGAGGCTGTCACAAAATGAGCCCAATAATGTCTGACTGCCTCAACCTCTGAGCCTCTGTCCTGTGACGACGGGGCAAAGCAAGATTTTTAGTTTGTCTGTTAAGGTGCTGCTGTGTTAGTCTGTTAGAATGTAATGGAGAGCTCCATCTCATGATCACAGGAGGCAAAAGGCTTTATCTATTGGTATTCAGCAAGAGAACTCTGGCCACTCTCTGAAGGGAAATATTCTAGGTAAGAGCCAGCAGAGAAAACAACCACCATCACCACCACAACAACAACCACCACCACCACAACAACAACAACAATCACCACCACCACAACAACAACAACCACCACCACCACAACAACCACAACTTCATGAGGTAAAGAAGAAAGGCAGAAGGGCCAAGAGGCTGATATGGGAGCAGAAGATATAGAAGTACTGGATACAATGAGAGAGATCATTTTCAAGAAAGCCCCATAGATGAATAAGATTTCACTCACTCTTGGTTTCAATTATACAGACATATTTATTGAATTAATATTGACTTATTCTACTAGACTATAAATTACTAGATTATAAATTCAATGGGGGCTCTGTACAGTATTGTATTATTCATGTCTCTAAGTATTCATAACACATATTAGGTACTCAATAGACTTTTTCTCCTAAAAGAGTGATTCTGTTTAGATCCAATTTGCACATTGGAATTCTGATCAGTAACGTAACCGTATTTACATCCTAAGGGGAACTTCCTGCAGATATAACCACGGGGCAAATATGAATGTGCTAACCTGAGCATTTATTATTTTCCATGCTGGCTAGTGAGTGGTTCTGGCCATCATGTAATATGCTAACTGTTTTGGAGCCCAGTGTTGCCATATGTTTTTCCTGGAAATCTCATGTCACACATACAGAGGTGAAAACCATTGTAGGCCTCTCTCATCACTGTTGGAAGAGAGGCAGAAACCTCCCCATCCTCATTCTTGGCTATCTGAGCAGCTATTTGTCATCAGTGGTAGAATTTTGTATTTCTGTTTGGTTAGATAAGCTGAAGCTCAAGGTGCATCACTTGGGTCTCAATGAGAGTTCCCCAAGCATAAAATCATGCTTTTACCACCCTGAAGCATTTTGAAAAATGGGTTTGATCTCAACCTTTGCCAATATAGCTCATACCCTTAGCCAGTCCATAAGGCTAAATTTGGTTTGTATCTTTTTGATTCATGCCCCCAGTCTCCAGTTTCCCTACTTGAAAGCACTAAAAGACAAAAGCAATGCAGATTAAACCTTCCTTCATATACACTGGTGAGGTCAGACTTGGGGTTTGACTTGGAATGTCAATAAATCAAAAGGTCAGAACTCAACTAGTGGTATGGATTGGATGCTCAATTGTGAAAGGAACAAAATGAGTATTTTAGCAATACAAATGCATTGGACATTCCTATTCTTTACTAGCATGGCTCCATCCAGCCACTAGCCATTTTACAGATTTCAAGAAGATGCTAGGAAATAGATGTTTCTATTTTTTGTTTTGTTTTGTTTCTAATTGGATATTTTATTTGTTTACATTTCAAATATTATCCCCTTTCCAAGTTTCCATACTGCAAGCTCCCTATCTCCTCACCTCTTAACCTGCTACTGTGAGGGTCTTCCCCAAACTCCCACCTCACCACCCTAGCATTCCTCTATGCTGGGGCATCAAACCTTCACAGGACAAAGGGCCTCCCCTCTAGATGTTTCTATTGAAATCTTCAGGCAGAGAATGGGCTTTTAGTTGACCCCCTGTCCTTAAGGATAAATTCTTGGTTCTCTGTTCTGACTTCTCAGTGACCTTAAATTTGGACCCACAAAGGCAAACGCTTTATATTGTCCAGAACTATGAGAATTCTGAAGCATGGAATGCTCAAAATGGTGCATTAGGCCAAGCTTTTCAGAGTTAAGAACTTTAGTTGACCAGTTTTCTGCTTCTTGGCTTCTGGTTTTTCAAAATAGCAGCTGGTAGTCAAAGGGAAAACTCGGAACCTCATATCCCTTTTCTAGTGAGCACACTGGAAAATGTTATCTTAACCCTGACCATTTTCCGACTCTCATTCCCAACAAAATGTTGGGATTTGAACACTCATAGCCAATAGCTCCACTGCATAGTAAAAATCTCCATCCTCCATGCCATGTGTAGAACAAGACACCCAGCTAAATGACTCAATAGCTTTAAAGCTATAATTTCACAAAGGACACACAACTTTAAGGAATATACAACTCATCACACCTTTTCTCAGCTTCAACTTATGAAATGTACAGGTGTGATACGAGCTGGTCATTAACCATGTCATACGAATATCAACATAACCCACTCAGATGAATCAAAAGCTCAAAAGCTACACTTATTCCATGACACAAGACCATTGGAGTAGCCAACCCTCAAGTGTTCTCACATTTTATCCATGAGATGAATGAATATTAGATGATGGATCGCACTGTTTAGCTGTGCAAAGAGTTACTTAGTCTTTCCCAGAACCAAGAACTGGAATTAGTATACATTTTTCATGAATTGCTCTATAGTTGTCTAATACACTGAAAAAAGTAGACTCTACACTTACTAAAACCACAGAAAAATGACAGCAACTGCTTTTACTTCTTGAATTTTAAGCACATTTCAAAATGGAAAACAAAGCTATTAAAAGAAAAGTCTTAATTTAAAATGTAATATGGAATGAGACCTGAAAAATCAAAGCATGTAGGTAGAAGTAAACTTTTATTAATTCTTGTCTGGTAGAAAATACTCCGGTTTCTCCTGAACTTGAGAATACCACCATTCATTTGAGTTAAAGACTTTCAAATGACTGGACTATATGGGCAGACCTAAAGGATGACAGAACAGACTGGACCAGAAGCAGTTCCGAAGCGCTTCTTGCTTTTCTTCCTTCACTGGCTAATGGACTTGGATGATTACATAAGAGATTACAGTTCACTATCCCCCAGAAAGCCTCCACTCCTAGGTATCTCTTACTTTCTTATGCAGTACTGGAGCACCACCTTCTCTCATCAGCACCATGAATGGTCTTTGCCTTCTTATCCTGCAGAAATGCCCCCAGCCCCTGTTTACTGTGGACACTTCCCTGTGGCTCTCCAGCATATGGGATAGACCTTTGATGCCCAAAACAACAGATTCTAATTCACACAAGATAGAGAAATGTTCTTTTATTGGAAGAGATCAAATCTGCTTTTTGAGTATATTTCCAAAATTTATCAAGATACAACTTAACCCATCAAGTCCAGGTATAGTAAGTTTTACCAATGCAAGCATCTGGCCCCATTAAACTGACATGTTAGTTTCAGCTACAGTCATTGTGTGTGTGTGTGTGTGTGTGTGTGTTAGGATAAGAAGTATATGTTTTGAAAAAGAAACTATAAGATTCATGTAAAATAATTGGACTTTAAGTGTATTTCCTGCCAAATCTCTTTGCTAATAGACAACACAAGCTTTAGCACATACTGATGTCTCTCATCTTCCTAGTGCAAACTATGAGGTGTTTGGGATAACCAGAATTTTCCACAGTGTTCCTGAAGCTGCAAGATTTCTACAAGCACATACGCAGCAGCCAGTCTGCAGAGATCTAGGGAGCTGAGTGGCAAGAGCCATCCATGGTCCATCACCCTAATTTGTCTAGAGGAAATCTACTTCTCATCAATTAATAAACAGAACTTCCAGACCATATTTAACAAACCCAGTGCTTAATGGCTTAAATATTTCTCTGGAAAACAACTGGCCTGTATTATCTCTAAACCTTGCTGTCTTGTAATATGCTTTGTAGTTTGCTGTTGCTGGTCTGGAAAAATTGGGACAATGAAATAAAGAGTTAGGAGGGACTAAAAATGGAGTTTCAAGAAGTAACTTCAGACTTCTCAAGTATGGTCCATAAAATAGTGATACTGTTTTACTAAACAACTATATAAGTGTTGGGAAAATTTTGGGAATGCTTAAGATACCTCCCTTAGCTTCTTGAGTCAGATTGTTGTTGTTGTTGTTGTTACTATTACAGTTAAGTCTGGAATCCAAAAACTTGTAGAGATTCTAAGTGGGGATGGCTAAAATTTGTCTGAAGCTTGAACCATCCTTCTACCTAAAATAAATAAATTGGGCAGAGAGGTGGCTCAGGGGTTAAGAACTTGCTCCTTGCCCCCAGAGAATATAAGTTCCATCCCAAAGTCAACATACTTAAAAAATAAAAAAGAACCACTTGTGACTTTAACAAAAAAGAAAAAATAAAAAGAAAAAAGAGAAGGAAAGAAAAGGGGAAACCAAAGTTCTGTGTTAGACACAATGGGTGTGTCAATTGAAATAATTAAGTTGTGTAGATTAAAGCACAGGACTGCTGTCAGAGGGCAGTTTTTAATATCTTCTATGGCAGTCTCTTTGCTTGAGTAGATCATGGTTTTCATACTTGCTCACTACTCAATTCATCCTCACAGAGGTCTCTTGCTAATTGCCCCCTCATACTTATTCTATACTCTATAGTAATAACTGAACCCTGACCTCTAGTGGTGGGAAAAAATGAACAAGAATTGGGTAGGAAGATCAATGAACTTTTAAGACGTTACTGGTCCTCAGTGGCTCGGTTATGAAGCTATTCAATCAAACAAACAAGCACAGCAACACAGATAACTTGTGAGAACCCACTTCATACTACAAGGTCACCAGGTCTATCTGAAATTCCCACCTCCAGCAATTTACAAGACCTTCATCTCCATGTACAACTGGGTCATCTTAATCAACAATACCCTACTGATTTTGAGAGGGAGAAATACAATTCCCGAATAGGAAAGTTAGTTTTCCTCATGAAGTAGTGTTGACCTACCCTTATTAAACCATCAGACTGAAGTTGTGGGGAGATGGACCATCTTGAACCACGTTTCTGTAGGAGACAATCTAATTTTGTCAATAATTATTGAAGAAAAAATATTTTACTTAAGGACATAAAACTTCCTTAGGCAAAATAGTAGCAATTTTACACAGATGCACAGATGTCTCTCACAAATATATGAAACATGTTATTGATCAAAGAGCATTAGATAATGAAGAATATTTATAGGAGTCTTAATCATAACAAAGTTGAAAATTTATCAAAAATTTTCTCAGAATAGTTAAAAATTCTGGAGGTCAGAATAATAATTGATTTTAAAGAGGAAGGATAAGACAAAGGCTCCGGGGAAACTGAAACTTCTTTTGTCTTGATCTCATGTCAATTTATCATGGATGTGTGTACACAATTTTTTAAGCTTGATATGAATGGCATATGCTCTTGAGTTTTGTAAATTATATATTAGTAAAATATCATAGGAGTAAAAATGTGTCTTGGTGCATAGCATGAAGTTCCTAAAGATGATTAACTTAATTAATTAATTAATTATTAGTATCATGATTATCTCAAAAGAAATGATCGGCCTAAAGAAGGAATAGGAAAAAAAGAAAGATTGGGTTAGAGAAGAAATAGGTATCAGAAGAAGAGGGGAAACAAAGTAGGAAGAAAAAGAGAGGCAAATTGCTCTTTCAAAACAAGGGTTGAAAGAGTCTGGGATAGGCCAGGACATAAATAGAAAACAGAAGGGGCCAGAGCAATTTGAATGCTTTTTCTGCCCACTGTGACTGTCATCTCTTGTTTACACTTGAAAATCTCTCTCCTTGGGGTTAGACGGCTCTATCCAGTCCAGAGGAAATAATGGTGTTTCTCTTTGTGATTAACTTCAAAATTTTCTGCTTGAATTAATGTTTATAAAATTTTCACGGGTTGTATCTTTGAAGGAATTTCTAGATGTCAATTTACACTCTGAGCATCAGTTGTTGCAAAGATCTCCCACTGAACACATGCTTACTGAAATCCTTCAAGGAAAGGACAGTGAGCCAGGCAGGGAGAAACCTGCCCTCCTGGGGTCCACCTTCTCCATTCCCTATGTGCTTTCTCCAGTTACTCTCGAGTTATTTCACAGTCCTTGCTTGATTTGTTGTTGCTTCTTTACATTGAGGTTAGACATTAATTTGTTTGCAAACTGAGTGTTGAAGGGAACAAACAAATAAAAATGAAAGCAAGCAAGTGTAGAAGAACTCTTCTAGTTAAAATGGTTAACTTTTTTTTTTTTTTTTTTTCAGGATTCTTTTACCAATCTGCAATAGGAGGCGGAGGGGGGATGGGATTGGGGGAAAGGGGATAACATCTAAAATGTTCATACAGAGAATATCCAATAAAAAGAAAATGTAGCCAGGGTGGGCCCTTCAGGGCTGACATTGTGATTTAAGCTCTAAATGTGGTACAATGAAGCCCAAGCAGACATGTGTTGTGAGTGAGAAATACTCCACCCTTATTCTTGACAACCTCAAGTTAGTCAGCATCTGCAGTTTTCCTAAAGGTCTGCGTAACAATGTCCTCACAAAATAATGCAAGGAAGAAACAGAGCAGGAGCAAACCCTTGCTTATGATACAGTCCCCGTTGTCCACGCCATTACTGACTTACTTCATTTGCACACAGATTAGAAACTGCAGACACATAGTTTATAAGTGTTTCAACCCGGACTTGAGCCAAGCACATTTAGCTTTCTTTATAAATCACTTTTGGTAAGAAAAAACATTGTAATTTCTAAAAATCAGTGAGAACAAAACGGTGGGATTGCCTCTCTTTCTTTCTGTTGCCACTTAACAGACCCTGAGTTCCCGAAGTTTAGAAGCTTTTGGTTCTCCCGAGCCTGCCCATCTTTAAGATTTGTCTTCTGTCCATCTAACACACACCCAGAAGACTTTGAACAGGTGTCAAATTCCATGCTTCATTCTACAAAAGTTTCCAGGGCCATGACCTTTGAGTCTTATTTTCTTAGTCTACCCAGTTTTGTGAGACCCGCTGATTGAGTCTGTTTTATGTACTAGAATCCTCTTCCTGCTTTTTTCCCCCTTTGGTGAAAATGTTAAGTGCAGAAAATATATTTTAAAACAGAGAAAACAAGTTAATAGGTCCTTTACACAGAGTGGTAGTTAATCTCGATATCCATTTGAACTGAGAAGTGCCAGGGAAACTGGAAAAGCTCAACCCTAGGTGTGTCTTTGAGGATGCTTTCAGATAAAATTAGCTATGTAGAGGAGACCTTAGATGTGGGTGATGTCATCCCCTGGGCAGGCCTGGAAGAGAAGCAGGGAAGGGAAAGCATGGGTACAGTCTCTCTGTGTCTCTGTCTCTGTCTGTCTCTCTGTCTCTCACTCTGTCTCTGTCTCTCTGTTTCTGTCTCTCTGTCTCTCACCCTGTCTCTCTGTCTGTCTGTCTCTCTCTCTCTGTATTTCCAGGTAGCAGTGCCATACTCTCCCTGATATGCTAGACTAAACTTCTGAATTCACTAGTTGTAATATAGCATTTCTTCATTTAACCTGTTTCTCGTGGATGTTTGTCACCACATGCAAATTGTGATAACACATTTAACTTCAAAAATCATCTGCTCATGGTTAATCTAGTTTTATTTTCAGTCTTGCCCATGTCACAGAATTCTTAATAGGAGATGGTAGCCCTGCTTCTCTCCAACATCTATAGAGATAATAACCTCATTGCCTCCAGGAGAGCTGCTATTGAGATTTTTTAAATCTAGTGGGACAAAAGTTGACGATAGGGTGAGTAAGAAGGTCCAGCAGGTAAAAAATACCAAAAACCAAAAACCAAATCAAAACAAAACAAAACAAAACAAAACAAAAAAAAAAAAAAAAAAAAAAACCTTGCAATTTGAATCCTGCATCCAGAGTCCACGTGGAGCAAAGAAGCAATTCTCACACTAAATTAATTAACCAGTTGTTAAAAAAAATTAAAAACTCCAGCTCTAGTTAAAGCTGTGGATACTGGCCTTTGGATTAATACTATGACATTTGATAGAATCAAAAAAAAAATGTGGAAGCATAGAAGAACAGACAAACACAGAATTAATTGGCATTTAGACCTCAAACACTCAGCTCTCTATTCTTCCTCTGTAACTTCCCCCCTTCTTCCTCCTCTTTCTTTACCCCTCCTCCTGCTCTTTCTCTTTCCTTTTGTCTTTTGTTTTATGTTTCTTTTGCTCATGGCAAAAAAAAAAAAAAAAAAAAAAAAAAAAAAAGAAAGAAAGAAAGAAAGAAAGAAAGAAAGAAAGAAAGAAAGAAAATAGTTGGCTCTTCCCAAGTCCCCAAATCCCAGGAGAAGTCTCATTGGCCTGATTAGTGTCAGGTGAACCCTCCAGTATATTCCTATGATAACCATGGAGGTATGGGAAATTATGCCCCAGAAATGGGGAGCTAAGTTGCTAAAAAAATCATCTTTTTAGGAAGCCACTATGGCTTTTATCCACCAGGGTTACAAATATCATTTTTGTAACAGAGGGCTGACCTCTCCCTTTGTTTAGTTTCCACCTCCAGGGTGTTTTCTCTACTTTAGAAGCATGCAGACATTTCAATTTTTACTTTAACATGATTCTAAAAAACTATAAAATCCTTTCACTTAATCTCCTCTCCTCCAGGCTAAACAGCCCTGGCTCCTTCCACACTTCCTGGCCTGACATGATTTTGAGCACTTGCTTTGTCCTGGTCACTCTCTCTGGATGAGTTCCAGTATGTCACTTAAAAATTGGCACCCAGAGTTGCAAGCAATAAATGTTCCAGATGTTGACTGGTCTATAGAGCCAAGAGAAGCACTGAGCAAGCCTCACACCCTACACATATGTGCACATGTTTGCTGAGGACACAACAGAGTCGGTACAGTTCTAGCCTACAGATCTTCTCTAAATTCTTCACATGCTTGATAGATGAGCCCATCCCAGCTCTCTTCGCTAACCCTGTGACCCCCTTCCTTCCATAAACATTTTTATCAATCCCAGGTTGGAAATGTGTCTTGTTAGTATGGCCTGGTTATCATAGGCTGTCAGAACTTTTCTTTTACTTTCTGCAAAAAAGGTCTCATGTTGCATAGGCTAGCCTGGAAATCAGTACGTGATTCAGGTTGACCTTGAACTTGACCCTACCTCCCAATACCTGGGGTTGAAAGAATCAAATATTTTGTTCCTTCAAACATTAAATGTCTCTCAGGTGTCTCAATTGAAAGCATGACAAGCATGTCTTCTTTATCTATAAGCATGTTAAGGAGAACCGGTCAAAATTTCAGGGAGCAGGAACACACTGTTGAGAACCTCTTAGTGTTAATTTGGCAGCACAAATTAGCTTTCATTCCTTAGCATACTTAATAACCTTACTGAAATACAAATTCAGGATGCCTTGTTCACAACTCTAATTTTCTTTTAAAAGGATATGAAATTAAATTTGAAAACTCTCACTTGAAAAAACAATAGAAAAATCAAGTCCATCATGATGCTGTAAGGATTATCCAATATGGACAAGTGAGGCTTGTCAGCAAGAAAGGGAATTGAGGGGCTACATGCTGTTATCAGGGGAAAAAATAATTCACCTGAAGAAAATCACTTAAATCCAAATACCATATCACAATGAAAACTAAGAAGAGAAAGTAATTTCCAAACATGATTGAGGACATTTATGGAAATTTTACAGATAACAATGTATTTAATAGTAACAAGCTAGAAACTTATTTTCAATGCCATTCTCAGGATTATCTTGAAAGTTCTAGTCATAATAATTAGTCCATGTTGAGGTCTTTGACTGACTTATTTATGGCTAGACAGGTCATAGGCCCTAGGAGCGAACCTACTATCATTACTTTAAATGGATATAGTATTAAACCGATTAAAATTAGTTATCATTATAACCATAGATTAGTGCATGTGTCAACCTTCATTAAAAAAGCTTCCTTTTGCAGTAGGTAGAAATGAAAAGAGACTGCATACACATACAATACACAGCACTCTGGAATCACTGTGAAAGAGAAGATAGTAAGAGAAGATAGGAAAACACTATTGATCCAAGTCCACCTGTACATTGTAAGGATTAAGTGAGGTTTGGCCTAGAGTCAGCAAAAGGAAGGGCATCAACGTGATGCATGCTAGTATCAGAGGGTAAAAGTTGTCTGGACATAACTAGCTAGTTGTTCATATGAACTCACAGCATTTGGGACATTGTGCAGAAGATCTACACAAGCTCAAGTCAGATGAAATTCCAGAGTGGTTATGGAAGTTAGGGACAAGTCCTAGATACCTCCTCGGAGATGAAAAATAAGTTTTCTTTAAGGTGATGCTTCTGGTGTGTTGACCACCCCCCAGTGAAGGCCATATATCAAAGAGCAAGAAGACAGTACAAATTGGTCTTGAGAAGATCAAACTCTCTTTTTATCCAACAAATTTTAATCCAACAAAGTTGGATAAGCTGGGAAGGGGATAGATCTGGAAGAAGTGAGGAAAAAGGGTGAATATGATTAAAATATATTGAAGAAAATTCTCAAAGAACTGATGAAAAATAAGAATGCAAAAGTAAAAAATGAGTGTGTGTATATAGAATTTATATATATATGTGTGTGTATGTTTATATATAACATAAAATCCCCTGAAAGTCATATGTTTATTATATATTTTTAAATTTTTGTTGCTAGAAATTAAAAATATGGTTTTCAAATAATCTAAACAGTAATGTAGCTTATTGAAAACAACATTTTAAAAGAGCTAAGTTGATCAGTTTGAAGAAGTAGATCAGTTAGTAGAATGTTTAGCAAGCATGAAGCTCTTGGTTCCAGACCCAGTACTGTATAAACAAGGTGTGGGTGTGACTACCTGTAACACCAACACCAAGGAAGTAAAATAGAAATTCAAGATCTAGGCCAGCTTGGGATTTATAAGCTCCTGTTTCAGAAAAACACAGAGTGGGGAGGAATGGAAAGAGGACTCAGCAGTTAGGAACACTTGCTACATTACAGAGTGCTGTAGCTCAGTTCCCTGTGCCCATATTAGGCAGATCACAATCACCTACAACTCAAGTTCTAAGAGATATGACACCTTATTTTGGACTTCACAGACACATGCATTTTTGTATGAACATAAACATGCACAGTCATACTTGGGTGCACATCTGTGTGCACATGTGTGCACATACAAGTAAAAATAAGAGAAATGAAAAAAAAGTGCTTCTTCTCTTGAGAACTCTATGTTCAGACTCATAGTCATTTTTCACTGAGCCATTGTTTTTTTTTTTTGAGTTCTTTGTATATGTTTATGAACCCTATAGTAGATGTATAGCTAGCAGATTTTCTTCCACTTTGAGATTTCTCCTCACCTGATTGTTTCCCTAGCTGAACAACAGCTTTTTAGTTTTTATGAGATCCCATTTCTCAATTGTTGGCCTTAATTCCTTGGCAAATAAGTTCTATTCAGAAAGTCCTTTTCTATTCCTATATCTTGCAGGGTACTACCTATGTTTTTTTTTTTTTTTTTCTGCAGGTTTTGTGTTTCAGCATTAATGCTTGAAGTCTTTATTTATTTAAAATAGATGTGTGTGTGTATGTGTGTGTGTGTGTGTGTGTGTGTGTAGCATCCAAAAAAGGTGCCATATCTTCAGCAAATAAGGAAATCAAAACTAAAATTAAAACTACTTAGAGCTTTCATGTGTCAGCAGCCAGAATGGCTAAAATCAAGAAAACAACTGACAATAAATGCTGGCAAAGATGTTGGAAAAGGGGGAACCCTCATTCTCTGTTGATAGGATTGCAAAGGATATAATCACTGTGGCAGTCAACACAGAGAATGCTGAAGTCATTTCTCACATTTGTCAGGTTCTGAAACCCAAAGGTTCATCATTATTGGAAATCTCAATTTACAAAGAGGACAAGATTTTCAGATTTTATGTGTTTGTATTGATTTGATTTAAAAAAATTTAAATTCATGTATACATGTTTGGGTCTCTCAGGCAGAGGTCAACACCACATGTCTTCCTCAGTAGCTCTCTACATTATTTTTTGAGACAGGGTCTCAACCTGGAGTTTATAGACTCATCAGACTGGCTGGCCAGCAAGGCTCTGCTCTCCTTTCTCTGTAGGTGCTGGGGATAAAGACATTGTCCTCATAGAAGCTTTACCAATGGAGCCTTCTCCAAGTCCACTTTTAAAGTTTTATTTATGCTTAAGATTGGATGAAAGGTCCTGTGCATGCTAAGCAAGGGCTCTACTATGAGCCCAAAGCTATCATTTCATTTATAAAATTTTCTCCTGATTAATGGAGTACACGTTAACCTTAGAATGGAAGTATTTAGAACACTAATAAACAGGAAAAGGAATCACTCATAATCCTGATACTCATCACTCATTTTCCTGATACAATCAGACAAAAATTGTTTAGTGGATATTCATTGGTTTACATATGAATTACTTATAAGGCTTACATAGAACAAATAGCTGGTCATCACCTAGTAATAGGAGATTAGTCCTGGAATTCAGCATTTCTTATCAGGTAGTGGGACTTTGGAGACACTAGTGGATACTAATGCTGTCAACTCTGATTATAATAAAAAGCTGATTTTCGGACCAACATCAGCTTATTCCAAAATTCCACAAGTGATCTAAAGTACTAGATTGAAAAATCACTGTGTATTTCACTACCCAACTTATAAAATTTTTAATATTTTAAATATAACAAATTACAAAGATTAATTTGTCCTTTTGATTAATATGAAATTACAAATATTAAATATTATTAAATATTTAAAAAGTTTAAGTATTTAAAAAATAGATTTACCATATGGACCACTTTAAGACTCAGGGGTATATTATCACCCTACCCCACAGATGCTTACTCAGCCATGTTGAGAACTTCTGCATCATAATAAGTAGGAAATGGGAACAACCTTAATGTCATTCAGTTGATGAACTCATAATGAAAATGTTGTGTCTATACACAATGGAATTATGTCAGCTGCAAAAAGTAAAATCATGAAAACTGAGGGTAAACGGATAAAACTAGAACATATTATACTGACAGAGGTACCAAGACCCTGAGAGAAAACGTCACATGTTCTCTATAATTTGGGGGTCCTAGGTCTGAATCTTTAGATTGATAATGCTTCCCCCAAGAAGGTTAAATCACCTAAAACAAGATGGCAGAGTGAGGAACAGGACACTTTCCTTTGAGTCATTGGTAAAGAGTCTAAGAAGTTCCCCAAACAACATAAGCTATTGCACTGTCTTTGATTGCATCCCAGAGTTTGTAGATAAGACCCTTCTGCTGAAGACACACTTTGGACACAGGACTTGGAGGAATCCATTTAGAACGGATCCAAAAACCTTTTCTTTGAGAAATGGCTCCCATAGTATCTCAAGATGCTATGCAAGCTTCCAGGGAGAGAAAATTTGTTATACCGCTCTACCTAGCTAAAAAGTTTACACACTGTAAGAGAGACCAGCACTGTGAGACAGATTCAAGGGTGCAATAGTGGTACTTGTATCTTGAAGGTAACCAACAGCCACTTAATTAGACTTAAGGTCTGGTCACTAGAAAGGAATTCATGTCTGGCACTGTAATCCTGTTTGTTCCTCATGAGGCAGAGCCTACCATTTCCAGGTGCCTAAATGAGTAAAATCCCTGTGTCTTAAATACTTATTCTTAGATCCTCAGATAAATCAAGCTCCAATTCCTTATCAGAGAAGACCTGTTGAGTAGTATTAGGAGACAAAGACCACTACAAAAATTCACAGCTAGTCAAAATGAAAACAAACAAAAAACAAAGCCCCATACAATTGACTAAGGTGTGCCTCTGCCCAGTCAAGATATCTACACACAAACCCTACACCTGAGGTTCAGGAAACATTGTAGAAGAGAGGGTAGAAAGATTGTAAGAGCCAGATGACCAGCTATCTGTCATAGAAGAGTGTCTTCTACAAAAGATAGGACATCGCACCATGAAATCTTAATAATATGGTCTCCTAAATAAGACCTGATCAATGGCTAATACCAGTTGACACCTAAACATGAATATGGAAAAAAAATCTCACAAGTCCTCACCCTTAGATGAAAAGATAAATATAGTTAATGATTGATAAGAAGCAGTTCTCAGTCTTCTTCAGGGATAATCCCCAGGTAGATTGTTTAATACCAGAGGTCATGAAGGAATGCTGTTTTCTGGCTTTTTCTACATAGCTGTTCTGTTGCTTTCTTAAAGCACCCAGGACCACCAACCCAAGGACAGCACTGCCTACCGGGAACTGAGTTCTTTCATATTAACTTCCAATCAAGAAAATGCCCTATAGGCCTGCCTACAATCTTCTAGAGGCATTTTCTCAATTAAGATTCCTTCTTCCCAGATGACCCTAGTTTGTGTCAAGTTGACATCAAAATTAGCCAGGCAACTGACCTGCTGTCAGCTTGACACACAGACGTATTTCCTATTAAGCTGTGCTATAAGCTTTCTTTTATTTTTGTCACTGATATGTCATGTTACTTATAATATGGCAATAAACAATCCAACTTTTCAAAGTCCTACAGTCTTTAAAAATTTCAACAATTTAAGAATTCAGCCTCTTCAGTGATGGCAGCACATGTTTTTAATCCCAGCACTAGGGAAGCAGAGGCAGGTGGATCTCTTTGAGTTTGAGTCCAGTATTGTCCAAAGAGTGAGTTCAAAGGTATCCACAGCTACACAAAGAAACCCTGTCTCAAAAAAAATTTTTAGTCTCCTTAAATCATTCAGTTCTCTAAAATTCCAACTCTTTGTAAACCTCTAAAACGGGCAAGTTTTAACATTCTAAACTCTTTCTGAAATTTGAAAGGGTCTTTAAAATCCCCAAAATCTCTATACAATTCTAAAGTGTCTTAACTATGTGCACCTATAAAATAATTTTTAAAAGGTTAAATACTGTTTTAATCTGAAAGGGAAAAACCAGGACATAGTCATGGTCAAATCAATGGTAAAACAAAATCAACGGTGTGAAAAGTTCAGTCCTTAATGTCTGAGACCCACTAGTGATCCTCTGGGTTCCAGAGGGCTTTGACAGCAGCATTTCTCCATTTCTGCCAGTCACAGCACACAGCTCTTCTTCTCAAACTTGATTTCCTGTATGGTTATACCATGGTACTAGCATCTCCCAAATGCTGGAGTCTCTGCAACTGAGTTGATCTTTGCTGATAGCCTCCCATGGGATCTTCAGGGACTCTAATCCTGCCACACAATGCTAAGCCTTAGCCTTTCTCCACGGCTCCTCCAGTACCAGGGCTTTCACTGGTTCTAATACTTCACTGATGGTTTCCCCTGGGCTCTCACAATTACATGCCCCAGCTTTGTTCCATGATATCTTCATACCTTCAGAATCACACCATTTGGGAGATGCACCCTCAGGACCCTCTGGACCAGAGGTCCTGTGAGCTGACTCTCAGGAAGAACTTCCCAGATTTCCCAACTTCAAGGATGCTCTCTCAATCACAGCTGACTCTACAGAACAATCTGAAGGAGTCATTGACTCAGCAAAGCAAAGCTTGCGTTTTGGTGATTCTTATTTCAACACGCCAAACAGCAGCCTCATAATCTATTTCAACTTCCTTCTGAACTTTCCCTCACTAGGTCTTCATTGTTCACACGATGCTCAGCATTCTTTTCTTCCAAGCTTCCACAAAATAGCCTACCAGGTTCTCAAAATTCAATGGCTTTTCCAGGCCAAAGTTCAAGAGCTACCATAAGCCTACCCAGGATATGATCAGGTCTGTCACAGCAATTCACACCTCTTGCATGCACCAATTTTTGTAATAGGGTCTTTATACTGTTATGATAAAATATGTTGGCCACAAGCAACTTAGGAATTGATTTTTTTTTCATCTTATAGTTTCTAGCAATACCCTGTAAACTCAAGCAGGGCAAGAAGTGGGAGGCAGGAACTGAAGCAGAAACTATGGTAGAGTGTTGCTTGCTAGATTTCTCCTCTTGGCTTGCTCAGCTTGCCTTCTTGTAACATCCAAGGTCACCAGGCCAGGGGTGGCACTACCTACAGTGAGCTGGACCTTTTCATATAAGTCATCAATAAAGAAAATGTGCCACAGGCTTGTCTGTATGCCAATCTAGTGGGGATATTTTCTTTTTTTTTTTTTTTTTTTTTTTTTTGTTTTGTTTCTTCTTGAACTTCACACAGTCTGTGAGTTGTTTCTGGGGCAATCCGAGCCTCTGGGGTTAGCATCCCAATATCAGTGACTCCATATTGTGTCTGTTCTTTTGTGACTGGGTTATCTCACTCAGGATGATATTCTCTAGATGCAACCATTTTCTTAAGAATTTGGTTAAGTCATTGTTTCTGATAGCTGAGTAGCACTCCATTGTGTAAATGTACCACAATTTTTGTATCCATTCATCTATTGAAGGACATCTGGGTTCCTTCCAGCTTCTGGCTATTATAAATAGAGCTGCTATGAACATTGTGGTGCATGTATCTTTGTTGTATATTAAAGTGTCTCTGGGGTATATGCCCAGAAATGGAATAGCTGGATCTTCAGGTAATACTATGTCCAATTTTCTGAGGAATCGCCAGACTGATTTCCAGAGTGGTTGTATCAGTTTACAACCCCACAAACAGTGGAGAAGTGTTCCTCTTTCTTCGCAACCTCACCAGCATCTGATGTCATCTGAGTTTTGGATCTTGGCCAATCTGACTGGTGTGAGGTGGAATCTCAGGGTTGTTTTGATTTGCATTTCCCTGATGGCTAAGGATGTCCAGCACTTCCTTAGATGTTTCTCAGCCATTCGATATTCCTCAATTGAGAAAGTTTTGTTTAGCTCTCTACCCCATTTTTTAATAGGGTTGTTTGATTCTCTGGTGTCTAGCTTTTTGAGTTCTTTGTATATACCTTGGATATTAGGCCTCTATCTGATGTGGAGTTGGCAAAGATTTTTTCCCATTCTGTTGGCTGCCGTTTTGTTTTCTTGACAATGTCTTTAGCCTTACAGAAACTTTGAAATCTCATTAAGTCCCATTTGTTAATCTTTGACCTTAGAGCTTGAGCCATTGGTGTTTTGTTCAGAAAATTTTCTCCTGTGCCTATGTGTTCTAAGGTTTTCCCTACTTTCTCATCTAATAGTTTCAGTGTATCTGGTTTAATGTGGAGATCTTTGATCCACTTACACTTGAGCTTTGTACAAGGAAATAAGAAAGGGTCTATTTTCATTCTTTTGCATGCTGAGTGCCAGTTGGACCAGCACCATTTGTTGAATAGGCTGTCCTTTTTCCATTGAATGTTTACGGCTCCTTTGTCAAAAATCAGTTGACCATATACATGAGGGCTCATTTCTGGATCTTCTATTCTATTCCATTGATTCACATGCCTATTTCTGTACCAGTACCATGCAGTTTTCAGCACAATTGCCTTGTAATATAGCTTGAGGTCAGGGATAGTGATTCCGGCAGATGTTTTCTTGTTGTTGAGGATGGATTTCGCTATTCTAGGTCTTTTGTTGTTCCATATGAAATTGCACATTGATCTTTCCAACTCAATGAAGAACTGGGTTGGAATTTTGATGGGGATTGCATTGAATCTGTAGATTGCTTTTGGTAGGATGGCCATTTTTAAAATGTTGATCCTTCCAATCCATGAGCATGGGAGATCTTTCCATTTTCTGAGATATTCCTTGATTTCCTTCTTTAGAGGTTTGAAGTTCTTGTCATACAGGTCCTTCACTTGCTTAGTTAGAGTCACACCAAGGTATTTAGTTTTTGTGACTATTGTGAAGGGTATCTTTTCCCTAATTTCTTTCTCCACATGTTTGTCCGATGAATATAGGAAGGCTACTTATTTGTTTGAGTTAATTTTGTATCCAGCCACTTTGCTGAACTTGTTTATCAGCTGTAGAAGTTCTCTGGTGGAATTTTTTAGGTCACTTAAGTACACTATCATGTCATCTGCAAAGAGTGATGTTTTTACTTCTTCCTTACCGATTTGTATTTCTTTGGTTTCCTCTTGCTTTCTAATTGCTCCAGCCAGGACTTTCAGTACTATGTTGAATAGGGTGGGAATATTTTCTTAATGAAGGTTCCCTCTTCCAAAATGACTCTATGTTGTGTCATGTTAATGTACAACTAGCCAGTACAACTGAATTTCTGAAAAATCAATGAAGTTATAATATTGATATAATAAAATCAAGCCTAAAACCAGAAACATTTCAGAATAATGTATAGGAAAAGATATTCATAATTTGGGATCAGACAGATTCTTAGATATAAAGCAACAGCATGAAAACTGAAAAAAATAGAGATAAATTTGATCTCATTAAAACTAAAAGTGTTTGTAGATCAAAAACATTAGCAAAAAAATTAAATTGTAATCTATGTATTAAAATGCTTGCAAGTAATACATATTGGGGAATTGTCCATAAATTCCGAATACATAAATTTCTCATAATTCAGCAATTGGCAAAGAACCCAGTTAAAAAGGGCAAAAGAATTGAATAGATATGTCTTATAATAAGACCTACAAATGGCTCACACATATTAATCACTATAGAATGTAAGCAAAAAACATAATAGGGTCACCTCACATTCAAAGAAATTGCAATATTTTTTAAAAAGACATAAAGTAGTCAATGCTATTGCAAACGCATACTTCCTGCTCCCACTCATGCATGGCTTTCTCTGTTGTCTACATCTCTCAAAATCACACATTTGTCACCACTGATGGAAATAAGGCACATAAACTCCCAAAGTCCTTAGCTTATATTGGGTTCAATCTTTTTGTTAGGAAACAGATAAACATAGATAGGAAGAAGAGCAGACATGTCTAAAATTATTTTACATGGGATGCATTACCTATATAATAATGTCAGATAAAAATGTAATAAAAAGGAAAATTACATGACAATATTCCCAATAAACACGCAAGCAGAAACCTCAACAAAATCTTTGTAAACTAAATTTAGTAGCACATGAAAATTACTATACATGTTCAGTGTAATTTCTCTTATAATACAAGGATGGTTCAATAAAATAAGTAGATAATATAATTTGAGATGGATTAAAGACTTAATACAAAACTCCCAGAAGGCAAAAATCATAGAGTTTTTTATTTCGACCTGCAGGTATTTTGGATATGATAAGAATAGCACAAACTACAGAAGCAAAAATAAACAAGTAGGTCTACAGTAAATGATCAACAAAATGAAATAAAATTCACAGATTAGGAGAAAATGTTGGAAACCACACATTTGAAAAAGTTTGATATCCAAAATAAATGATTTGCAATGAAATAAGTTGTTGTCCAGGAACACACACACACACACACACACACACACACACACACACACCCTATATCATTTAATTGGGGCTTGCTTATCATTTCAATGGCTTAGTCCATTATTCCATTACCATCATGGTGGCAAGCATGGCAGTATCCAGGCAGGTAAGGTGATAGAGAAGGATGTGAGGGTTGTACTTCTTGATCTGAAAGTAGCAAAAAGAGACTGTGTACCACACTGGGGATAGCTTGAATATATATAAGTCCTCAAAGACCACCTCTATAGTGATAGATGTTTTCTCCAATAAGGTCATACCTACTTCAATAAGACCACACTTTCTAATTGTGCCGATCCCTATGGGCCAAACACAGTCTATGGGGCCATAAGCACTAAAACCACCACAGTAAGATATTAAGACACATATAAAATATATATAACACTTACATATATATTATATATATAAAGGGATATGTAACGTAAATTTTTACAGTGTCAGTGATCCTCCCAAAAATATAAATAAAATAGTAGAGTGAGATATCTTCACACCTATTAGAATTTCTGCTATAAAAATACAAGACATTCCTGTTAGAAAGGGTATGGAGAAAAAAGAATTCTGGGTACAGCTGATAGAAATATAAACCGGTTCACTCATTATTAAAATAAATATGGTGATATACAAATTTTTAAGTACTGGTGATCTTACTTCTGGATATTTATGAGAGAGATGGAAAGCAAGCCAGTACCTCAATAAACTTTCTGGCTCATCACAATCATTGCAACATTATATGTAGTAGTAACTCCACTATGAAACAGACTAGTTGCCTATCTATAGATCAATGGAGTTAAAATATGATTCACATGTACAATAGAATGCTATTCTTTTTAAAGGAAAAATTGTGCTATTAACAACAATGTAGATGAACCCTGTAAAGTATTTTGCTAAGTGAAATAAATCAGACATAAGGGCAAATATTGTGTGACTTTACTAATATGTAGACTCTAAAAGTAATTCAGGCAATGAAATGGTATTTTTCAGGACCTGGAGATGGTATGGAGAGATGTTGGGGACAGTTATAATTTTTCAGGTTTAAAAAATTATTTTCTGTAGTTTTGGAGACAGGTTTTACATATGATGCAGGCAAACCTTGAGCTTATTATGTAGCTGAGGCTATCCTTGAATTTCTGATGTTTCTACTTCTGTCTCCCATGACATTTGGTGTAAATGCTCAGATTTAACATAGGTAAATACTGGCAATCTGTACGGACTGGTTTTATGTCAACTTGACACAAAGGAGCTTCAGTTGAGGAAATGCCTCCATGAACTCCAGCTGTAAAGCATTTTCTCAACTAGTGATCAAGGGGTAAGTTTTGATCAGATTTGCAGTACCATGAACCGGTTTCCTCTTGGAGAACAGGCCAATCAGAAGGCAGTTAGTTGCCTTTTTAACATTTGTGCAGCCTTTGCGCCCATAAATATGGCTTGCTACACTAGTCTTTATTTTAGTTCAGAGGGTTTACAGCTACGGAAAACTACTTATGACCTCCTCTCCTCAGCAGCCTGCACAGCATCTTCTAGTACCATGAGAGCAAGCCAGTATGGAGGAAGCTTCCTGGTCAGTATTAACTCGATTTCTCCATTCCTGACACCAATGTGAGTGACGACTTTAACAACAGACTCTTCTCTCCAATTTCTGGTGGGCAACCAAGAACCATAGCAGTAGTCTGTACTGTGGGTGGGTGGTCTGAACTTGAGAGGAGATATCCCACACCTAGAACGGAACTTTTTACTTGTTAGCCCATTGATTCTGTAATGAGCATAGTTCTGTATGTAGAGTAAGTCCAATTAAATTGTTTTATATGAATACAATATATAACATATATAAACTATATAGCATATCAATATATTTATCACTGTGTCTATAAATATAACTTATATTTATGTTATGAAACAGTAGGTTTCCTTACGGCTTTTTCAAACATCCTTAGTTTTTGCTATCTCCCAACCATTTATTCTACTTTATCTCTTCCTACTAGAACCTCCCTCCCCATTATTTCACCTCCCCATTAATATTACCTGTGTTTTACAATCTCTCCTCCATTATGACCTTTCTTTACCCTCTCTACTAACAGTCTCCTTCTGGCGTCCATTGTTGAAGACATTATTTCTTTAACCTGAGGTATTTCCTCCAATATACTCTGCATAGCCTGCTTTTTTGTTGAGTAGATATTTGACTCTCTATTTGATATGCCCAAGCCTGGAAGGGCAATGTCAGCTTCAAGTTCAGTTGTGAGGATGTTCTGTGATGATTTGTGATTTCAGGAGCAGCTGTGTTCCTAGCTCAGCTATGGAAAGTTGCAGCTGTTGACAGCACCCACAGGTACTCTGTATAACAAGCAAGCTCCCCTTTCAGTTGCTCAGTAGTTGAGGTTAGTATGTCAGACAGAAGTAGGGGTGAGGGCTACAGTGAGCCACCTGGGCACTTGGTACAGGCTCTCGGATGGTGCCCGGGGGAGAGGTGAGAACAGCCTGAGGAGTGAACAAGGGGCTCAGTTCAGGTTCTCATGGAATAGCAGTAGGGTGTCAGAAAGAGGAGCAGGTGGAGCCTACTTGTGGAATTCATCCTGGTCCAAAGTATTTAATTCTTTTTTTATTTCTTTCATAAGAGTTCGGTAGCTATCTTTATAGATCTTGCATATTTTAAGAACCCAAGAGAAGATAGAACACAGGTCTAGAGGAATACCTAGTATTACTGTTCTACTAAGATGACACCTGTGATGTTCTGCTACACCCATAGATCAGTGTCTTGTTCAGCCATCCTCAGAGAAGGGTTTCATGCAATAGACGGGAACTTACACAGAGACCCACAATGGACAACGTGCAGAGAGTGGAAGACTTTGGAAGACCTAGTCCTAAATGGGATGTTTCTATCAATTCTTTCTCTCTGGGCTCAGGGAAAAGGAGACTAAAAGAGTGTAGGAGCCAAAGGGGATGGGTAAATGCAAGGAGACAGAGTTCTCCAGGCACAACAAAGAAGATGTATCTATGAAGTCACAGAGACTGTGACAGCATGCACAGGTTCAAGTTACATGAGATTCCAGTGTTGAGACTGGGAATGTCCCCTACCCCTAATAAAAAAAAAAAAGCCACCACACAGAACGAACTCAGTGGTATTTGCTTTGTTCAGGCTTTTTTTTTTTTTTTTTTTTTTTTTGGCTTATTTGTTTTTGTTTGTATATTTTGTTTTCTTATTGTGCATTGTGTATATATGCATGTATAGGCACAAGGGGGAGAGGGGGATTCTTGTTTTGTTTTGTTGGCTTTTTAAAGAGATAGAAAGGAAAGGCATGGGATTGGTTGTGTAGAGAGGTGGCTAGGATGTGGGAGGAGTCAGAGGAATGGAAAACATGATCAGGATAAATTGATGGAATTTTTTCAATAAAAAAAAAAAACCCATAAATTTTACCCAAGTATTTCACTTGGAGTCACACACATGGTGATGCTTTCATATTCAAATTCTAGTTCTGCATTTCTAGAGAAGATAGGTAGAGCCACCCCTGGGCTTCTGGTCCTGGTTCTATAGCAGAGCAGACTGGACCAGTCATGGGAACAAGTTAGGAAACAGCACCCTTCCATGGACTCTGCATTAGCTCCTGCCTCCAGACACCCTGCCTTAACTTGCTGTTGGTCATGATGTTTCATCTTGGACATGAGATTCTGACTTGGGTAGCCCCCTATCCTGCAAGCTCCCTATGATCTTGTTGTCTCGGGCATTTCTCTTGGCCTTCAGATCTTCTACAGAAGATATCTATGAAGAAAAGCAAAGCTTTCACTTCTTATCTATACACACTTCATTTCCCTCTCAGATTTTCCTGAATTAACTGTTCAGTACAATGTTGAAAAGGACAGGTTAGAAGGAACATCCTTAGCTTATTCATAGCCTTCGTGAGGAAGCTTCAAGAATCTCACATGTAAGAGCAATGTCACATTTTTATGGTGTTCAACTTTTCTGCACCGCAAACCTTTACTCGAGGCCCAGGAACCTTGACATTTAGATTTCTGCCCATAAAGAGGCTTATCTTCAGTGGACTTCCATATGCTTGAAAATACTTTTTAAAGAGGAATTATATTGGCTTTAAAGAGGGTAAGAGAATCTTCTTTAAAAAAATACAATTCTTTCAAATTTTCGGTATTTATTTTAGTAATAAATAGCAGGTTTGGTCAAACAAACAAAACACTAAGTTTTAGCCAATGAAATGTCAGCTTCAACTATGCAAATGAGCTTCTCAGGACATCTACAGCAGGGATTATAGCAAAGTATAGGTGACCCTCAGCCAGAATACTCCTAGCCCTTCTGCAAGTGTCTAACGTTTCAGTTTCTAAGCAATTTTAAGAGAGTCACACTGTGAAGGAGAGGACGTGAGGGCGCCAGGGGCTGGTTGTCATGTTTCTTTTGCAAAGGGTAATTGAATACTTATTCATTTCAAACTTCTGGGAGTCATGGGAGACTGGAGTTGAGGACTGCTACCTCTCAAGGGACAGTGGGATTTACATAGCTTTTGGCTTTGAAAATTCTCATTTCACTTCTTTTAATATGTTGACAGAGTGAATATACAAGAAACCTACTGTATATCCATTGCCTGTGATGATTACCCCTGGACCTGCTGGATTATCTGTTGCCTGTGATGATTACCCCTGGACCTGCTGAATACCTGGATAATGAAGGTACCTAGATTCCAACTGATTAAGATCTGTAATTATACAGTTTTCAAAGGGTCTTCTAGGGCACAACTGAACACAGAAAATAGTTGTTTCTATACTATTGACTATGATTCCCAAGTCTTAGGAACTTGTTTTTGTACTTTGAAGACAATAGAAATCAACAGCTTAATATAATCAAACCTAGGAATACAGAAGAGGAACAAATTTTATGTTAATAATAATGATATCATTTCCCTATCTTTTATTCCTTCTTCATAAACAACTACACCACCAATTTAAATGCAGATGCTGAGTTTCTGTTATGGAAAATTGTGCAGAGGTTTTTGGAAAATTGAAAATACAACTGTCCTATGACCCATCAATTCTCCTCTTGAAATATTCTCAAAGGAAATAGAATTGGAGTGTTTGTTCTACAATCAGTGCAGCATTGTTCACAGTACCCAAGATATGGCAGCAACCTAAGTGTACACTGGGGATGATGTTGAAATATTAGTCTTGCAGAAGAGGGAAATCTGGCTTTTGTAAAATCGTGAATGAAACTGTAGAGTACTTTGCTAAGTGAAATAATCCAGGTATAGAAAGACAGATATTTTACCTATAAAACCTGAAAAGATTCAACTCACAGCAGAGAGAAGAGTGGTTAGTAAAGCATGGGAATATGGAAAGACATAAGTTTAAAGATATGCTATTTTAGTGATGTAGAATACATTCAAAAGATCTAATATAGAATGTGCCAACTAACCAATACCATCTTATAGCATTTGATGCAAGGGCATCTTTTGAATTTTCTCACTATGTACAAAAATGTTACTGATGTGAGGTGATAAATATATAAATTAGTTTGAAAATGGCAGTCCTTTCACAATGTATATGTAGAAATATAGAACATGTTATCCAACTTAAATATATGCAATACTATTTGCAAATTGTATCATAATAAAAAGAAATTAAAAATTCCAACCCAGGTGTGTCATCTTTGTAAAAGAATCAGGACAATCCGTTATAGATTGGGCTTTTCAAAAGAAGTCATTTATGAATTTTATTTAGAGACAATCATGATTACAACATTGTTCAACTTTTATTAAAGATTTTTATTTACGTAAAATGTTAACCTTAATTATTAAGTACCTAATACCAAGTACTCACAGGCCATTATTTTCCAGAGCTGAAGCATGCTAACTTTGTCTTCGTCACTGAGATGCTAATGAGTACAAGGCACAGTGTCCCTCAGATCCAGAGGCATGACATCTACCAAAGACCAATGACCATGCAGAGAATATTCTAGCTCCTTATGGTGCCTTCAGACCTTGTCATAAGCCAGTCTGCGGGACATTGATTATCTAATGATAATTTAGCAGTTAACATAGACAGACTTATTAGGCTCTGTCAGAAACGAGAATAATTACTACACACAAACTCAAACCACCTGGCCTGAAACAGAGTATGGCCTTCCATAGGCTTTATCTTGCTTTTTCAGCAATAAATTATTCTATCACATTCCCAATAATGTACTGGAGAGGGAAGGTCATGTGGCCTCGAATCCTTCGATTTAATCCAGTCTCTGCAGCTCCACGAGTTATCGCCATCCCCAAAGCAGAGAGCCATCTCTTTTCCTACTGGGCTGACATGCAGGAATGCTATTAACTGAATTATAGTGGGAGTTGTACAAGGCCTGTTAATACAGACAGGTGGCAGGAAGGAGGGAAGGGAGGGTGGATAGTGCAGGAGAGAGGCTCCCAAACATGACATTATCAGATCACATCAAGACTTGAGGAGAGACAGATGCTTAGGCCTCAAAATATGTGGGAAGACAGAGTGGGTCCTGTTGCATTTGTTCTGAAGTAACATGCCATGTGAACTTCTCAATGGCTTGTACAAACACTTGTGCTCACATTCTGTGAAAGCTGTGGTCTGTGGTGACTCTGCTGAGCTTGTCTGGGCTTGACCTGGAGGCATGTCTAACTTTCATTCCAGAACTGAGGCTGAAGGAACATACATAAGTAGGGCATGCCGTTCTCATAACTGAGGGCAGAAGCTTAAAGGTTGCCAAACCAAACCACACCAACAGGTCTCAGGTTTCTACACTGGTGTGTCATGCATCACATCCACTTAGGATTCATTGACTAAGGCAAATCTCTGGATACACCCAGTGTTTGGGGGACAGGACTACCCTCTATCTACAGGAAAGGAAGACATATATGACAAGTTTTAGGATACCAGGGGAGACAACCAATATTAAACAATTACTATTGTTTGTTGTGCTTGAGTTTACAGTTTTACAAAACTATTTGAAGGTAATGAGATCCCTGATCCCAGAAGTTTTTATGCCTCTCTGACAACTGAACATGTACCCGTCAGCATACAGGGTGAGTTGAGGCCTCAGTTTAACTTAATCTCTTATGCCATTAATAGACATGCATGTCCAACTCTCTGTACAGAGTCTTTACAAATATAGGATTGCCTTTATCTCACATAACTACTGTAGTTATCTATGTGGTGATTACTGTGATTTCCTCTTTTCACATACCAAAACTGAGCCTTGAAGATGTGCAATGGTTCTGTGCTAGATGGTAAATGCATCTAGAAAAGAGTGGATTTGGATTGTTCTTGAATTCATCCATTTCCAGTCCATTTCCTCTCAAGAAGGGTTATATCTTGGACACCAACCACATCATTAACATGACTTCCTCTCTAAGTTGTGTTTGCACAGACATTATGATCTTTGGTGTAACCTTTGATTAATTCATCCATTTAGCAAATACGTACTAGGCACATATCACATTCCAGCACCATTCTAGGCACTGGGTACACAGCATGAACAAAACCAACAACTTGTGCTTACAATGTGTTCTAGAAACACAGATGTCAAACAGTCTAAAAAACAAACCCACACAAGGCAACAACCATTGGAAGATATGGTGAGGAGTTAATGTGCTAGATGAGAGCCTTTTAGTGTTGTCATAGGTAGCCATTTATGACTCCATATTATAGGAGGGAAAGCTTTCAACAAAATGAGGAAGAATGCTTGAACAATATTTGCCATGCTCTGAGGTCAAGATATTTCTAGAATCTCCCTCCAATTATTCCTATGTTTCAAAATATAAACATCAAACATTTAAATTTTCTGAAATTAAACCACCATGAGTTTTTGACATATTAATTACTAAAGTGACTCATGCAAAAAGTGAGTCAGTTCAAATCTTTCAGGGAATATGGTTAGTAGAAGTAAATAAAAGCAAGCATATGCTTTTTAAATCTTTAATGACATTTAATGAGCCATAAAGGATACAAACTAGTACAACTAGGACATTACAACCCAACCTTAGAGTAAAGAACACTCTTTTTATATTGGTAAGTCAACCATTTCTGCGTGAATCATATGATAATATTCCACTCCTCCCCTCTCTCTCCATTCATCCATCCGTCCATCTGACCATCCATCCACCCACCCATCCATCCATCCAGTCAACCATCCATCCATCCATCCATTCATCCATCCATCCATCCATCCATCCATCCATCCATCCATCCATCCATCCATCCACCCACCCACCCATCCATCCATCCACCTATCCATCCATCTATCCATCCATCCACCCACCCACCCACCCATCCACTAACCCACCCACCCACCCACCCACCCATCTATCCATCCATCCATCCATCCATCCATCCATCCACCCACCCATCCATCCATCCAGTCAACCATTCATCCATTCATCCATCCATCCATCCATCCATCCATCCACCCACCCATCCATCCATCCAGTCAACCATTCATCCATTCATCCATCCATCCATCCATCCACCCACCCACCCATCCATCCATCCACCTATCCATCCACCTATCCATCCATCCACCCACCCACCCACCCACCCACTAACCCACCCACCCACCCATCTGTCCATCCAGCCATCCATCCATCCATCCATCCATCCATCCATCCATCCATCCATCCATCTAATCTATCTATCTATCTGTCTGTCTGTCTATTTATCTATGTGCTTCTGGAGGTCTAAGGATTCCTCATATCTTTTTCAATCATTCTCTATATTGTGTATTGAATTACAGTTTCTTGTTGAACCCAAAGCTCACCAATTTGACTAGTCTAAGTAATGAACATACTTTAGGCATCTTCTGTCTTCACCTTTTTGTGCTGGGATTTCAGATAGACCACCACACACATGGCATTTATGTGTGTTCTGGGGATCCACATATTGATGCTCACACTTGAACTGTAGTCCTTTACTGGCAGAACTCTTTTTCCAGGCTATTTTTCAATTTTTTTATGGCTACATAATTGTATGTATATATTTGGAGTTCCAGTAAAAACCTGCTCATTGCTCTAAGGACTCCTTTCCTTAAGGAAAACCAAGGAGAGACTATATTTTTAGGATGCCCCATTTATTGGACAAATATAGGGCAAGTGCACACATAGGGAGGAGTTGGATTTACAGGAATAGACAAAATTTCCTGTGGAGCATATCATACAGATAAATAGAGACAAACAATTAGCCACATGCTTGGCTTATTTGATGTTTGTGTGTGGTGTTTCAGAAATGAAAATCCAGATAGGCCTTTCCTCTGAGGCTTAGAGGCTGCACCAGGGGGAAGCAGCTGAGTGTACAGGCACACGGACGTAGTTGTTAGGTGTGGGCCCTGTGCACATCCCACACTGGCAAGTCATTTGGGAGATGCTGCACTTTTAAGGCTTCTGGCCCCAACAAGAATAATCTGTCAGTCAGTATTTTTGTCCAGTGCTCAAATGTGGTTACAAGCCTTCTAAAGGGAGCAGGACACGATCGATCATTGCAGAATAATTTGTTAGAGGAGGCATTGTGGGCCACAGCTGGAAATGAGTGCATTAAGAGTGACAGGATCTTGGCAGTCAGAGTCTGAGACTCTGAGTCTTGCTTTTCAACCACAGCAAGTGGGATGGCTGGGCACTCCTTAGACAGCCATGTTTCCCTATGCTGACTTTTTCTGCATTGCATCAGCGCCAACCCCTCCCTAGAGCCAAGCCAGATAGGACACCCCCATTTCATTCCATCAAAACAGATTTAGTCAACTTCCATTACAAAGGTGAGATTTATTTTCAGTGTCTGAAGATCATTTAATAAATCATTACTAATTCTAGAGTATTTATTTTGAGTAGCTTTGATCATCCAGTAAAGAATATACAAATAGAAGAAAAAATCCAATTAAAAAAATCAACACACTATAAGCAAGTGCTTACTCTATAACTCTATGCCTGAAGTCCTGCCATTAACTCAGAGAAAGAACAAGAATGTGAACATTGGGAAACTGCCTTATCAGCTGGTGGTTTTACATCTCAGACAGAAGTTTCCTAATGTCTGGGATGTCTGTGATAGTCAATTGGACATGGTTATCAAATAGCTACTTTGCTGTGTGTGTATCATGCTGCAAGCTTTACATATATAATGTTTAAGCTTCTCCATGCCTTGGGAATCTGTACTATCAGAACATGTGTCATCTTGGAAGCTCGGGTTCAGAGAATGTAAAAGACTCTCCCATGCCAAAGCTGAGAGTCACATTTATGTTTGCTAGCTCTTTTCACTATTACATACTTAATTCCTCCTGTTCTTTTGCAGTCATAGAGACCAGTGACGAAGCCAGGCTTTGCCTTAGTAATATCCCGGAAGTGAAGCTTTAGAGATTTCCCTCTTTCTTGTACTATATAGCATTTTGCTTTTTAACATAAGGGGGGTGCACATTGCATGGCACAAGGGGAGTATTTCTCAGCTGTATTATAAAACTCAAGGCTACAGCTCCACTCAGTGTCTCTCTTGTCTTCTTATCTTTCTTTGCCTGATGCTGTTGTCTTCCCTGGGTTCAGGGTACCCAAGTTTTTCTGAACAGAGGATTCATGGTTCACCCACTAAGGGATGGAAGCTCTAAGGAGTCTTTAACTATAAACGAGAACTGAAGTTCAAAGTCTCCAAGTGAGGCTAGGTAGATGGCTCAAGAGGTAAGGCCACTCTGTGTAGAAGCATGAATTTGAATCCCTAGCCCCTAGGTAAAAGGCTAGGCATGACTCCATGTGTGACTCTAATCATAGCACTGTGAGTAGAGGTAGAAAGACAAATTGAGCTTGCTAACTGCCAGCCTAGCTCCAGGTTCAGTGAAAACCCGTCTCAAGGGTAGCGAGTGATGGCCCTGTGACTCATGCACGCAGAGCATGCACCCTCCCACACACATGTGTGCACATACTATATCCATAAAGAGAAAGGAGAAAAGGTTTATAAAGGAGCACTGCTGAATGGAGCCATACTGAAGGCATGTGTAGAGCTGTTCTAACTGGAGACCGAGAGAAGGATAAGTATATCACATGAGAAGGGACAGTTTGGGAGTCAGCCAAAGAGCTAGCTCAAATGGTCCCTTATCTGTAGAATGGAGGTATCTCAAGACTCAGAATTCTCATGAAGATTAAATGACCCAATCAATAAGGTATAATCAATGGAGTATCTGTCACATAATAGGACATTATATCCTCCTTTCCCTTTCCTGTGGATTATGAAACTCAAGAACTCCGTTCTGGAGGAAGACACCTATTAAATCCAGAGCTGTCTGTTCCCACTCATCCCTGTGGCTAATAATTGCTTCTAACTTAATTTGATCTAAAATGTTCCTTTCTGACCTAAAAGTTCACCCAAACACAGTAGATAGGGCAGGGCATAACCTGCTTGTCTGTGTCCTGCATGTGGATTTGAATCTCTCTTCCTATTTTCCAAGATTTTACCAATTACCAAATGCTCAGAAATATCACTGGTTCAGGATTATTTGTGTATGGGCAGGTGTGAGTTTGAGTGTGGGTGTGGGTGTGTGATGAACCTCAAAATAAGCACCTCAAAGTATTTCCAAATAGAGACCTTACGATTAGCACAAACACTTCAGATCATTTCAATTAGTTATTTACTTCGAGTTTCACATCTTTCTGTGACTATAGATAGTCGCAGGGGACATGACTTGTTTTTTCCTTTTGGTCATTATATTAGGTTACTCAAGTTAACGTACTGCACCAGGAATGTTCCGCTTGCTCAGCTCCTCAGGATTTGTGCCACTCACGAGCCTAGTTGTCTGCTCACTGGGACAGCCTTCTCATGCGTTGGCTCTCTCTTTCAGGTTCCCTAATTAGCCTAAAGTACAAATGATGTGTTTGATGTATAATATGTAAGGTCCTTTGAGGACACCTGTAACTTTGTCACATGACAGAGATGCTTGCTGTGGTCTTAATTTAGTTGTTTGGTTTTTAAAATTTTTTTTTTCTTCTATGTTCCAAATGGCTCACAGAGAAGCCATTCTGAGGTAGAGTGCATATCTTCTGTATTTTCTGTCACTGGAGAGGGAAAAAGAAAGGACTCTAGAAGAAGGAAGAAACTAAGAGAGCAGAGAGAATCCTCAAGCATTAGTAAAAAGATGGAGAAAGAAATAAGTATAGAATGTCAAGTCTGGACATTCGGGTGTGCTGATATGTTGTGTGGACTTCAAACTCACTTGATTGCAAACCACAGTGTGGCTGAGCCCCGTGGCTATGCTGATGGGGACCACGCTTGCTTGTGAATAGCAGCATGTGATAAAAATTAGCCATTTTCTTTGTATTTGATCTGTTTTTCCCCCTTCCATGTTAGTCCTTGCCTCATTAAAGCAGGAAAAATACACACACTCACACACACAGACACAGACACACACACACACACACACACACACACACACACACACAAATCCCACAGAACAACAACAAGAAAAAAAAAAAAACAACCAACCAGAACCAAAAACCCCAAAACTAAACAACAAACAAACAACCTCCTTCCCCTGCTGGTCAAACAAATAGTAATTATTTGGTCTAATTCAGTTCAAAACCAGTTTTCAAAACCCTATCTTTGGATTCACTGATTTTTTTTTTGTTCAGTACTTTGGAACTCAGTTCTCCTTTTCTTGTCCCTCATTCCTGGTCCTGCAGTCTGTGATGTTGGGAGAAGGAAGCCCCTGGGCTTGCCCTTGTTGCTTGGGTATGAGGTGCTCAGTGTCTGCTGAGGAATGCTTGGCACCACCCTATGGCTGGCATCTACAGCTGGCGCCTGCAGCTGACATCTGTGGCTGATGTACTTTTGGTCTATTTCTACTTGGCTCACTCCATCAAGGGGCCCCTCCCTGAAGACTTGCCTACTCTCCCACTCCACTCTGGTGGGGAAGACCCCCTCCCCTTGTAAACCATTGTCATACCTGAAACACTTAGTGCCAGATTTCTACTCGAGTTTTGAGGCTGATGGCTTATTTCAGTGGCAACCTCAGAAGCTGGTGGCCAGAGTGTGACCCCTTACGCCAGCATCCATGCTACAAGGGTGCAAGGACCCAAGTGCATAAACCTTTCCTGTCTCAATGTAAGCACTGGCTGATGAACTACACAAGTTTCTGTATATATCCAGGTCTAGCTGTTCTAACTAAACCAAGAGCTAGTGCAAAACCCAACCTGTCTAGAGACCCTTGTCACTCTTTTTTAAGAAACTCTCTTGGTCCTCTGATCAATCATTCCTGTGCACTGTTACATTCCCTTCTTTAATTTGTGTAAACTGCATGTATTTCTTTAAGACTAATCTTGGTCTGTTAAATGGACAAGTCCTGTAATCCAGGAAATTCTTTCCTAGTCAAATGTTTGCTTTCAAAACTATTGTTTTGTTGCAATAGTTGTGTGTGTGTGTGTGTGTGTGTGTGTGTGTGTGTGTGTGCATTGTGATGCAGGGGTCTATGCATTTGTGTGAGTTTATAAATGCACATCAGGTGCATTCTTCAGTTGCTTTTGGGACAGGGTCTCTCACTGAATCTGAGGTATACTGATTGGTTGGTGGTTTGGCACAAGCTGGCCAGCAAACTCCAGGGAAACTTTTATCTCCATTTCCTCAACACTGGAATTGTGGGGATATATCTCCATGCCTAGCTCTTTATATGGGTGCTGAGGAGCTGAATTCTGATCCCCATGCTTACCCAGAGTATTTTACTGACCGAGCCATCTTTTCAGACCCCAAATCTTCTTAAATGTCAAAACCCCAATAATGGGGGCTAGAGAGATGGCTCAGAGTTTAAAAGTACTGGCTGTTTTTTTTTTTTTTCATAGGAGTTTGTTAGGCTGCCTGTCTGCCTCAATGTCCTGTATACAGATGACCTTGGGGAGTTGGAAACAGTGGTCTTCAGGTTCAGGCTTTCCCTATGTACCATGCAGGAAAGTGATGAACCTAGTCAGGGTCAGAAGCTAGTTTGGTTCTGAGTAAGTGCTGAGAGTACAGATGGGCTGGAAGAGACAAACTCTTCTCCAGGATGTTTAGATGTGGCTCTTAACAACAAAGCTCCCCCACCACACACGGTGAACGTTGATGAAGGAGATGGATCTTGCTTGTCCAAACTGCTTTATTGGATAGAGGATGAGAAGGCATACACCTTTCTCAGGGTGAATCAGGGATTAGATATCTTTTTCTGGAAGGAATGAATGCCCAGGAAGGGAAGCTCACTGACGAAACACTTGGGGTCAATCTAGATAACTCATTAGCACAGAGAATTCCAGGTTTTTATGCTACATGACAGATTGCATGGTCCTCTCAGAAGAGCTTCATAAATCAGGAAGTCTGTTAGGGAGCTGGCCTCATACCTACTCTTCTCAATTCTTAGATTTCCCAGGGTTTAGGCCTGTACAACCTTACCACTTCTGTCTGGTGACACAGTCCACTTGCTCCACAGGAGTCGGGTTCAGTTTCAAGCACCTACTTAGTGGCTCACAAGTATCTGTAACTTTAGCTTGAGGGTACCTAATGCCCTCTTCTGACCTCTGTAGGCACGAGGCCTGCACATGGTACACAGTCTTACTGCTGGCCAAAATCTCATACTTAAATTAATAAAATAATTAAAATTTTTAACCCACTAATGATTTTCCTTTAATGTTTTTTTCCATTATGCTCGAATCATATCACTATGTACTTACTGAAAAGCTTATCATAGCTGTAAAATATATGATAAAAATACTATTATTTCAAATATGATGATAATAGGGATGGTGTGATAATATAAAGACCACTTAAATATTATGTTCATTATATGTGGCTGAGTCACCAGAGAAGGTACAGCTGTTCTTCCTAAGCCTCATCCTCAGTGCCACATCTGAACTGCTAATGCCTCTGACAGGCGTTGGGGCTTTGAGGCTCCCAATCCTTTCTGAATTTTCTGTCACTGTCTGTCCAGGTTCTGTAGCAGAGAGTCACTTTCTCACAGGGCAGCACCAAGCTCCTGCAGCTCAAAATAAAACACTTTGATCTTCCTTCCTTTTGTTAAATATTTCCTAAGCACTTACTAAGCCAAGTGCCTGTGGAGCCCAGAAACGAAGAGGATGAGATCAAGTAAGTCTGCCAAGAATATTTTTGGGAAGAATGTGAGCCTCTCTTCCAGGGGTGCTTATCCAGAGTCATTCAAATGGGTGAAAATCATTGATTTTCATTTCCTCTTCCTGGATTTATGAAGACCAAAAATTATTTAAGCCATGTTTACTTGTTGACCTTTTCAAACATGCTTCTTTATTATCAGTTACACCTCAGGTGTTTTGCTAGGCTTTGGAGAAGATTAAGATTAAGATACAGTTTTTATCCACAGAGGGTCTTAGGTCATGAGGGATACAGACTTGTCTAGGGCATGAATATGGCAGAGAGCTGATGCTATTTTCGTCCTCTGGAGCTGTTTGAACACCACCAAGCCTGTGCAGCTATGCCGGTTGCTGGAAGGGCAGATGTTCCATCTGACTATGGGAAGAAGGCAACTAAAGGTGGCCAGCAGCCTGCAGTATACAGGGAGCTGTAGGCATGTGAATGGAGGTCAGAAGGCTCAACTGAAAGGCTCCTTAGCCCTGTGGTAGCCATGGGAAGAAGGTTATTTGTAGGTGACAGCTTCCATGGTTCTTTCTTCACATCATAGAAAACCATCAGCACATGAAGTCAGTCACCATCAGGGACTTCAAATGCAGGCCATGTTCAGAGAGCTGGAGAGAATGGGGAGTTGGGGTTTCCACTGGGGATAGTCATGCCTCGAGATCTGGGAATGTCTGGCAGGGACATTTTCTTCAACCAGATGCCAATTTCCAGATCTGTGCTTCTTTGCTTGGGGGCTTGAAATACCAGGAGGCAGCCTTCCAGGTGTCTGTCCTCCCAGAGTTCTTCTTTAAAGAAAATGGCCTATGCAGAAGAAAGTTCTATGGAATGATGACTGGGTTACACATGCCTGAGCACAGTAGGAAGTAACCACTGAAAGCTGTGAGCTCTGACACAGCCTCTTATCCTGTGTCAATATCATCAGGATGATCTTGAAGGTTGACAAAGGCAGAGTTGTGGCACTCAAACGTGTTTACATGTCACTTACCTAGCACTGGGATGTGGTGCATGTTACAAAGCAGTCAGGAACAACCCAGTCTTTTTGTCTCTGACCTCACTGCTCAAACCAGAGAGGAGAACAGTGTTTCCAACTATGAAAAGTGTGTGGTCATGGTATTTGGAGTCACAGGCACATGACTGATGTGTGAACACAAATTACAACTTTCTCTAATGCTCTTTCTTGTCACTCTAGCTAGATTTTAATTTCGTTTTTTGGCCAGTTGTCATTTCCCTGTGTAAGTGGAAAGTAAATGTGACCAACTCTAGAGAATCCATTGTTTTAGGCAAAATGGGTGGAAGCAGAAGACTTCATTCTATAAACTCACAGGAAATCAGGCTTATTGGAATCCTAATCTCATCTCTCACTGTAATGTAGGCATATGATAAGGTCCATCTCATTGTCAAGTTCGATTTAATAATGTATTACAAATGCAGAGACCAATACCATCCTAGAAGTAAAAAGGTTCTGCAAACATTTAGTTCTATGACTAAATAAGGGTTCTTTATTTTTTGTAGCAACAAAGGACTTCTGCTTAGGTAGGAAGCACTAAATGCAATACCCAAGTCAGATTACTAAACTACAATAAAGACAATGGTTGGAGTTTATTTAAATAGATATGCACATCCACAATTCTAAAATACAACAAAATATTGGTACTAGAAGAGTCATTGAATTAGAGGAAAATCTTATGATTGGTAAACTCCAGAGGAAAACAGCACCATAGTCAAGGAGATTAAAAACATTGTTTGGCTGAAAGAGATGGCTATTGAGAGCTCAGTGGGGAGAAATGCACAGGATGTTGAGGAGATTTCTTGGGAATATTGGAAGCTTTTGGCTTGAACTTCCCTCATCAGTCATCCCTGAGTTTTGATCAAGGGTCTTCTGTTTGTACACCAAAAATCATTCACTAGACATCTAAGTGGGTCTCCTTAGATGTCCTGGAGAGATCCCTATCCTAGAGACTTTGAGATAAATTTTTTATTAAAGGCACAGCAAGATACCCCATGGAAGCACAAGGAGAGGTTGGGTGGGTGCTGTTAAGAATAGAAAAAGACTTAGACATGTCTTGGGTCTCTAGTAACTTAAAATATGGCTAGAGAGACAATGGAGAGAGTTAGAGAAAGTTCCACAACAAAGGAAAGCTATAACTAAAGGAGCCAAATTCTCCCTGGGTACATTTTAACTTCCTCCTTGACTGATACTAACTTTTTCCAAAGTACTTGTGCATCCAATTCTATGTAAAGTCTCCTTATCTCTTTTATACACACACACACACACACACACACACACACACACACACATGCATGCACACATGAACACCCACCCACCCACACACACATACACAGAAAGAGAGCCAGGAGGGAGAGAAGGTGTGTAAAATGTAATCATGTGGGGAAATAAATGTTTTAATAAGCTTGATTATGGTAATCCTGTTGTA
Source organism: Micromys minutus (assembly GCF_963924665.1). Lineage (NCBI taxonomy): Eukaryota > Metazoa > Chordata > Mammalia > Rodentia > Muridae > Micromys > Micromys minutus. The sequence continues at coordinate 15,230,952 of NC_137961.1, read as the reverse complement.
ATGTCTTTGTATATCAAATACCATATCTTAGACTCCAAATATGCTTAACTCTATTTGTCATACTTCAGCAGAGTTAGGTCAAATAGTTTAGTGAACTTTTTTCTTTAAAAAGTAAGGACACAAATCACAGATTATATGAAGCTCAAGAAAAAAAAAAAAAAAAAGAAAAACCATTATGCTTAATCTTTACACACCAAGAAAACTTTGACTAATTCCAGGTTACATCTTGTTTTACATGTACTTTATGCTCATTGTAACTAGTAAGATCTTAATGCACACTGTCAAACCTTTAAAAAAAACCAAGTACTGACAAAAATGTATTTGTATACTTTTATGCAAAAATGCTTAAAATCTGTACATTTATCTTTGTTTTTTAAATAAAGTTGTTCAATTAAAATATAAAATAAAATAAATAAAGTAAGGACACTACTCCTGAAGAAGTTATCAGATCTGAAGAAAATGTTGGTGTGCTTACCTAGTCTTCCAAATACCTATTCTTTCACATTTTCTGCACATGGGAATTGTTGTTTTTAGTTAGTACATATCTTCTTAGGGATGACTCTTAGTGTTGTGCCTTGCTAACACAGACCTTTAGAGAGAAGTCAAATCATGACACAGTTTAGAGAAGTGGAGTTGGCAGTGGGTGGGTCTCTGTATGATGGGATTCCGGGTCAGGTTCCACCTTCTCTGTGGTCAAGCTGTGTGAAAAGAAACATGAAGCTCTTATTTACTAATTCTGTGGCCTTAAACGGGTCACTTCACCTTCTTAGGCCCCAGTTTTATCTTTAGTAAAACAAACACAGTAATAAAATCTGTTTTATAAAATCACTGATGTGGCTTGATCAAGCAATTATGTTTAAAGTTTTCACTTGGGCTTGACAGAAGACCGTGCATTGTAAGCTGAACAATAGCTCAGAATGGCGAATACTATTACAAAAAGGAGTCTTTTTTTTTTTCTATACACATAACACTGATATTCTGGAATTTTAAAACTGATGGAGTCACTGGCCCTACCCAGGTCCTTTTCCCTACTGAGCCTGATAATAGGCCTTTGAGAGGCATTCCAAGTTCCTTTCAAAAATAGGTGCATATCTATTTTATGTGCCTTCATGGCACTATGTATTTGCCTTAGCAATGTGGCTCAGGGAAGGTGTTATGGAGTGAAAGTTTCTGTTCATTTATTTGTCTCTGCTTCCCTCTCCATTGTCTCTTCTGCCCCAGAGACCACATCTTATTTGTCTGTGTTTCCTGAGAAGTTCACACAATACCTGATAATACATTCAATACATACATGTTAAGTGGCAGAGAAGGAAGGAGGGAGGGAGGAAGAAAGGAAGGAAGGAAATGCTGAAGGATGAGATAGGAGAGAAGAGAGGAAAGGAAGGAAAGAGAGGAGAGGTGATCAGAAGTGCTCTGGTCCTGCCAATGTAACATTTCTCTGTGTTTGCACACCCTCTTCCTGCTCCCTCCCCTGTCCCTCCTGCCCCATAAAGTGGAGGGAAGTTTTGAGCAATGAGAATATTTTACTTACCCCTAGTCACCACTGCAGCAATCCATTGCTGCACTGAGCACTGGTAATGGGTTGGCCCTGGTTCAGAATATAAGGTTTTTCGGTCCCTGCCAAGTAGGCTTCTGCACATGGAGCTCAGAGGCTGTCTTTGCCCACACCTGTCTGGCTCAGGCAGCTTGCTGGGCTGTCAAGGGGAGAGCTGGGCACTGAGAATGGCTGATGGGCTTTGACAAAAAAAGAGAACCGGGCACACAGGTCTCATTTATAATCCATCCCAGCTGCTCCTCTGCTGGGGGAAACTGGCATTTTGTTTTGTTGGCCCCCTTTCCATCAGGACAGCTGTGAAACCCTACTCAGTGAAGTAATCGCAATAACAACCGCCACTTTGCATGTTGATGCCTTTCTTCCAAGGAACTCAGAGTTCTTTGGAGACATAACCTCATTAATCCAGCCCGCATGAAGTGGCTGGTGGGGAGGGGTAGGAATTCTTACTCTTATATCCAGGGCTGAGGGGCTTAGGAAGGGAAAGAAGAAAAGAAAAAGGAGACTTCGAAGCTAGGAGAGGGAACGGATGGTATCTTTTCCACTCAAGCCTTACTCTGTGATAAAGAACACTAGCTAGAACAATTCTCAGGTACATGTGTGAGTATGTGACACACACTGTACGCTCCATGTGCCGCCCACCTCAGTGAAGAGGATGGTAGACTAGAAGTTAGGGTAGCTGATTTCTAACCCTGATAGTGACACTAAATAGCTGTGCACTCAAGAATGAGCAAGCCCCACCCTCAGTTCCGTAATCTCATATTAGATAAGTGACCTGGGACAACGTCAAAACAGCAGAGGCAGCAGTCTGAAGGCAGATGCCTGTCTCTCCTGTATCACTCTGAGTTGCAGGGTTTCAGTTCTTGTACCTGGGACAGGACGAAGTCGGACTACATTATTTGTAATCTTTTCAATTCCAGTTAAGTTCATAATTTTAGAATGAAAACCTCAACCCTAATTGCATTAATACCTTAGGAAAGCCAGAATCCAATGATTTTTCTGGTACTGCTATCTCAAAACTCATTAGCTCCTGGAAGTCGTAGTCTGCAACTTCTCACCGGTTTGGGATTTATCTGGAAAACACTGAGGTGTTGTTGGATGGGTGGAATCAGTATAAGGCTGGGCTGAAGGCTGGGCTCAGCTGGAGCATCTAGGGTTGCCTGGCTTCATTCTTTCTATGCATTCCTCCAGAGCAACATTTGATGCTATAGGCTGGACCTTGAGTGTCTTTCTTCTTCAGGCACATGCATAGGTCTGGCTTGCATCGTGGTAGTACTGAGAGAGTTGGGAAGGTTTAGATTATTGGAGTGGAACATTAAAGGAGATTGTGAGGTACCATTCCTTTTCATACTTCTCAGTCTGAGATGAATGCATGGGTTCTGCTGCTTCCTCCAAGGATGCTGTGCTGTCTTACCACAGGCCTAAAACAATTAGGCCAATTGATCAGGCACTGGAGTCTCCAAAGCAGAACCCAAAGAACCTTTCAACCTAGGAGTTGCTTATGACTTACATCCAGACTTCTTTATTTGTTGATGATAGCGCTTCAGCACAGGGGTCAGCGCTCAAGGCCTCATGGGCTTTTCCTGAGTCAGCCCACTGCTTTCTTGTTTGTTGAAGCAAGGTATAAGGCCTGCAATTAAGGGTGGGGAAGACAGCAGAAGGCTCTGTTAAATCTGGAGTGTATCTTCAGAGAAACCAAGACCCCAGTTACCAGGAAGTTATAATGTGACCTTATTTGAAAATAAGGACTTTGCAGATGTAATCTGGCTGACATGTCACTGTGCATGAATAAAATAGGGCTTCCAAATTAGTGCAAATCAGCCAGGATACCTGAAATGTCCAGAAGTGGAAAAAGTAGGTCCACCCTTGGAGCCTGGCCTTTTTGACCCCTTTGGTTTCAGACTTACAACCCCCATAACTATAAGAGAGTATATTTTTGCTTAAAGCTCAATTTGCAGCACTGTTTTTCAAAAGCTACGGCTAATTTGTATCAGCAGGAACATTGAGAGACTTGCATAGTTGAGGACTACTAGCCTCCTATCTCTCTTTAGAAGCATGGTTGCTCTGTCATATGGTTATTATACTAAACCTAAAAAAAATGTGTATAGATTACAAAAAAAATGGTTTTGAGTTTTTTTTTTTTTTTTTTTTTTTTTTTTTTTTTTTTTTTTTTTTTTTTTACTACTGTCCTAAATCCAGGTCCTTTGCCATATGTCTTTATTTACCTCATCCCCACTAAAGGTAGCCATATGAGTTGGCCTATTCCCATTGGGTGACCATGGAACAAGAAAGCCGAGAGCCATTTTGTTAATTTTATAAGGTCTTTCCTTTTTCTGTAGCTAGCTCCTTGTGCTCAGTTCTCTTTAGACTCACTGCGCAGGCAAGTAAGAGTTGTGCTGTCTCCAGACTGGTACCTCCACAGGTACAACGAGCTGGCTTTACTCCCTTCCTGCTCAGGGTGCCTGTGCTCCACTAGGTTGGAACTGAACTCTTCTGGTTGACTCAAAAGGGGTTAAGGCCAAGGAGGGCTGGTTTTATAGACCTAGTTCCTGCTTTCCCTTTTCCTTTACCAGTTTCACTAACATTTCTCTGTGGTATTCTTTCCTCCCATGCTGGACAGGCATACGAGCAAATGGAACCCAGACTTTCTGCTCTGGCACAAGCTCGAAGATGTCTATATTACTAAGGAGGGATCATTCTATTCCAAGTGACTCTGCAACCTGCCCTTTTTATTTAATAATCTAACATCTATGTACTTCCATTACTGTAAACACAAACTTAAGTCAATACTTGTAATATCTATACACATTTCCATATGTACATGGAATCTTATTTTATTGAAACAGATCTCTGTTATTGAATATTATGTTTAGTTCCATTTTTACTCAAATAATGCAATAAACCTGCTCTTACATCGGTCTTTGTATACTTGTTTAGATATTTTTCCAGATAAATTCATAAAGATGCTCTTAAGGTCTTTGATACATATTTCCTAACTACCATCCAGAAACACTGTATCAATTTATACACACAGCTCATAAGACCATTAATGTTTTTATTTCTATCTGAATACCATTTCAACCTTTGCCAAGTGATAGAAGCGAAATTCACATACAAAGGATATTCTTTATTCCATCCTGTTTCTTCAGCCTTCTTGTAAATAACTGTATTGCTTTCAAATGTATTTTTAAAGTTGGATAAAACAGTTATAGCAGGAATAAAGAACCGGGTGAAACCAGAAATGAGCTCATAAAAAGAAACAGAAAGCAAGGAAGGACAGATGCAGTGCTGGGGCACATTTAGTAATGGTATTGTCCCTTGGGCTTTTACTTGGCACGTTTAAGTGACTCTAATGTGAGTGAATTCACATAGAAAGGCTGCATTCTCAGAGAGGTTGGAAAGGTAGGATGGAAATACCAAATAAAAGAAGGGCTGAGGAAGAGCAGAATATTCCAGGAAGAAAACTATCCCAACATGACTCTTAAGGGAAGGAAATTCAGTGTTCAAGAAATGTACAATAAGAAAGTCAGATATAGGCTATTAGAAAGAAGAGGGCAGACTCACCCATGATCTTTGATTTATGAATGGACTGGGGCTATGTTGATTGTAAAATGCAGGCAGCTTATATGATTTAATACCTTTGTTCTATCTACAGTGGGTGGTAGCATGAAAGAGGACAGGGCCTGGACTTGGGATGTAGGTTTAATGTTAGAGTACTTGCTATCTTGTAGGAAGCTCTGGGTCCCATCACCAACCTCTTATAAACTGAGCATGATGGTGAATACTGTTATCATAGCACTTGGGAGATGGAGGTCAGAGAATCAGAAGTTCAAGGTCATCCTTGAGTACATAATAAGTTTAAGATCAACTTGGGCTAAATGTAACCTTGTTATAAAAACAAGGAAAATCAAATCAATCAAACAAGAAATCAAATAGTACAGAGATACTCTAATCAGGGTGGATGGGAAAGGTTAAATGAATTTTTGTTTTAAATCTGTCACATATTCAGTGCTGGTAAAATAAGGAAATTCAGTCTTTCTAAGGGTATGTGTGTGTGTGTATATATATAGACATATATATATATATATATATATATATATATATATATATATATATATATATATATGACACAAGTCACTGTTTTTAATCAAGTATATAATCAATCCTACAGTCCCCTTCTAGGAACTCCTCTTTATAGAATTATTTGCACATATCAAACAATTTAACTTCAACTTCATTCTCCATTCTTCTTTTGTTGGATATTAGGTCAGTTTCATAGTTTTAACTATTGTAAACCCTTAAATGTAAATGTTTACAGTTAAGTTTTTAAAAATTTTTTTGATATCTTGACTTTTGATATCTAGTTTGGGGGTAAATACCCAGAAATGGTATGACTGTCTAACATGGTGGGTGTAATTTTAGTTTTTGAAATACAGCTTTCAAAATGGAAAAGAGCATCATTAATTCAAAACATGCATATGTGTATTGTTTGTTTGCCTTTGAGAAATTGAACTAATTCTTTTAAAATTTAATATCAATCTTTTTTGATGAAGCACCATTTGTTTTAAGAAAAGATGGTAAAACAAACTCTAAAAGTACTTTAAATAATATTATGGAAATATATTTATGGATACCAGTTGTTGATCAAGGTGTGCTGGATTTTAGATTATAGCAGATCAGCAGTACCATGGAGCTTACGTGAATGGAACAGGGTATGTCAGCCTTTTGGGCTTTTTTATTAAAGGACAGTGAGCATTATTCCTGTTCTTGCCAAGTCTTTGATTTCTTCTGAATGCTCAGGTTCAGGAGATGTAATATAAAGTTATTTGGAATCCCATAATTTCTATTTTATATTTACTTGCAAATATTTGTAATGATTATTTATGAATATTATACAATGTATTTTGACCATACCCTTCAAGTCCTTTCATTTTTAACACTTACTTTGTGTTCTTTTAAAACACAAACCATGTTACTATATATTTCACTGGAACATGGTTGCCTACTATGGGTCATACTCTTAAAAATATATATTTTCCTCTCCCTAAAAGTATCTACTGCTATTATCTCCTTGGGAAGGGATGGAGCTGAGTGTCTACCTCCCTGCTCCCTGCTGGAATTTTGTCTTAAGCTCATACAGATTTTATGCATGCTGCCACAAACCATTGTGGGTTCCTGTGTGCAGTTATTTTTTTGGTTGAGTTCAGAAAACACTTTTTTTTAAAAGTCATCCCCAACTTCCTGTTTTTCTTACCCCTCTTTTGTTATGATCTCTGAGCCTTGAGATGAAGGGGTGTGATGTAAATGTTCAATTTAAGGTGAAACATTCCTTTATCTCTTATTCTCAGTTTCTTGACCAGTTATGATGATAACTATCTATTGCAAATAGAAGTTCCTCTGATGAGGGCTGAGAAATGCAGTAATGGTTACAGCGATACGTCATTGGAATCAAGTACCGTCGACCTACATAACCATAGGCTCTTGTCTCTAATAACCAAGTATGGAGCAAGTCTTAGAGGCAACCAGAAAGTGGTTGCATACTCCAATCACATATGTACCACCACTGTACCAGTGGGAATATTGTGTCAGGCCAGACATCATGGTAGTGCATAGAGTTCAGAGCTGGGTTAGACTGATCATTTTCCTTCTCTGGTAACAAGCATGGCAGCTTCCAGCACTATGAAAATTAATCAGAAGGGATGAAGGTTTCTGTTGAATACCAGCTTTATTTCTCCATATTTCATGACTAAAGCATGTGGTGTCTCTAGCAATAGGATCTTACCAGCAAGTTCTGGAAAATAACTATGAACACTGGAAATATTTTCAACTTACTTTTGCTTGATCAGTTTCTTCTTTTTCCAAAAGAAATGGATGGAGATTGAAATTATAGTTACATTTTAAATGAGGAATCATGAGTTTTTCTTTCTTTTGGACCCTGTTTCTGAATTTCATATGATGTGTTTAACTCAGAATAAACTATTACTCAGGGGCCCATGTGTCTTATGATATTAACTTTTGGTGAGAAATAGCACCTGAAGCATACATTGAAATTTAGGGGATATAAATAAATGTATCTGTACTCCAATTTTTGTTATGTGTTTTGAATTTCATTCTCACAAGTCCCCTCGTTCTTCATGTTAATTTTATAAATGCGAATTGATGTTTTGGGAGAGCAAGAGGAATATTTCAGACCTATCTGAATCTCAGCTCTTGTCATATGCATTTTTTATGTTTTTATATTATACTTCAGTATATTAAATATCATTAGATAGGAATTTTTCTTTTATTATTTAAATGTTTGTGTCTTCTGCATTGATGACTTATCTTCTGTGCTGCATAGTAGAAGTACTTTTACAAGATTTTGTTGAGAAGCACTGTAGGTACCTATCAGACCACTTTTCGTTTTTCCATGGTGACACCTGCCAGCTGCAGTGGTTCATTTTTTAACATAATTTACATTTTTACACCATTTACACATCTCTCCAACCTCTCCCATGCCCCACTGCTTGCTCAGTCTCAAACTCATGGCTTCTCTTTCTGTAATATATACATAAATATATAAATGCAACCTACTGAGGTTCTTCAGTGTTGCCTGTCTGTGTCTGAGTCCAAGGCCAACCATGTGAAATTGGACAACCAGTTACGGAGGATGCTCATTCCTGCGCAAGAGTAATTTCCCTCTCTTAGTACTTAATAATTGTCTGCAGCAAGTTCTTCCTATAAGTGTGGGAGCCCCTGAGATTTTCTTCTTCTATGGTAGCAAGTCAATTGGCATTGGCATTATTCTGATCTTATTTCAGCAGCTGCATCACTGAGGCATTACAGTTCTAGCTTCTTGGTTACTTCTTGAAGAAACAATCTTGCAACAAGACTTGCAGAGGACAGGACTTCCTGATCCTCTTGCTTTTGGCCTCTTTCTTCCCACTCCTCCATCCGGGTCCCTGAGACTTTGCTGTGGAGGTTGTCATACTAGTTCTTGATGTCTGTGCTACCAACTTAAGGGTTTTTTGCATCATACAGTCATCTTGCTTTTTAAAAAAAATCCAACCCATTCTTTTCCGGTAAACCCAAAAAGGATCTGCTTATTTGCTATGGATAATTTGGCTGAGTAATTTGGAAAGAATAGGCAAGATCTCCAGTTTGAAAATAAGAGAAAGCTTCCCAGAGAAGTTTCCAGAAACATTTAGAAACCAGATGAGTATCATTATGGGATTATGATAGTAAGGGTATGGCAGTTGCTGAACAAGGTAGGAGGTTTGTAATGTTATAGAAATAGCAAGATTTATAACCAGCTGGATTAAAGTTTGGGAGACAGGATAAAATATGATTGTGTGCAGAGAACACTGAAGGCAAGTGGTGGGGTAGAGTAAAGAAGATAAGGCCAGATTTCAAATTCGCCATACAAGACAAGGAGGAGACACTTGGCAACAAGGCTGGGTCTTCTTTTTCAGTGTCTGTTCTATTTTTCCTGGTATTACAGAACAGTTTATGTGGTGTCCAGTGAACTGCCTCACCCTACAAATACATTAAGCCTGGCTGTCGGGAGCAACCTCTATGTTTAAGAAAATTCTGCCACTATTTGGTCCAGGCTCAACCCCATTCAAAGACAGACCATGCCAAAGTCCTTTTGCAAGGACTTTGGTGAGGATTTGAGTCATACAGTTGCTTAAGAGAATGCTCTATGCATTTTTAGACATATGACTAACTTGGGAAAAAAGCTTTAAAAATATAATTCAGAATAACAGTGTGCAGCAGTGAAATTGTTCCTTGCTCTTCATGTTGCTTTAGGGCTGTGGATGAAATAGGACTGGCCTGAAATACAGAATGTCATAAAGAGACAGATAGACAGGGATTCAGAGTCTCCGAGTGGCATTTAATTCCATGTTGCTGTTTTTCCTGGTCTGGTTTCAGAGATCTTCTGTCAGTGAGACTATTTGCTATGTGGTTAGTCTGCTGTACTCGTTTTCCTGACAATCAACAGGCATTGCCTAATTTCACACTCAGATGGGGGAAGGGGGCCATAGTGGAGATGAAAGTAGACTACAATGTCAAATATACACTTAATCTAATGGCGTTTACAAAACATTTTCAAAATAACTCATCAGTAGTAAAGGCAGCATATACATAAATGGAAGACATTTAAGTAGATCCGTGTTCTTTAGTCAAAAGAGCCTGCAATAACTGGATTTAAGAATGAAAGCCTAATTGGAGGCTTGCACATTAGGTTCTGAAGCACATTTTTTTTTTTTTTTTTTTTTTTTTTTTAGTTCCCCTGTGCCTTGTTTCCAAGATGGTAGCACCTGGAAAAACATGCAGCTTGATTTTCGTAATAGATCTGAGCTCAGATAGAAGGACCGCATTACACCAGCCCCTTTGAAATGGGTGGCAGTTATTGCTAGGTCCAAGTGGCTGAATCGCATGCTTGGAAATCGGAGCATATCCATCTGTTTGTGAAATTCACCAGACATAGACCGTTTCCACCCAACACACCGTAGAAACTTATAAGCCTCCCGTTAAGCAGCAAAGTTCCAAGCCAAGGCTGGGCAAGAGCAAAGCCAAGCCATCACTGCTGTTTTCCTTCAGCCTTTGCTTTGAATGCCAGACCTTGCCTGACAGTCAGCTCTTTACAAAGGGAAAAATCTGTGTCTGAGCAATGACAGGGTCTTTAAGGAGGCTGTTGCGATTTCTACTAAATCTCTGACCTGAGGAAGTAGCCAACGTATGTGCATTTTTCATTGCTACGTGTTTCATTACTCCTAGGAAATCTCATCAATTCTGGTTGGGGGTATTTAGGGACACTGTGAGAGCTTTCTTTCCAACCTTGTTTACTATGCAGTGAACTGTATGGTACAAGAAATTAATTCTAACAGGCTTCCATGCCAAGAGCAAGTATCTCCTGTGTCACCTCTCTCTGCACCCCACGCCCCCCGAAGTTTGGTGTTGCTTACCTAATAACATAATATTACATCTTTTCATCAGATGACTCCAGTGCCCTCCCAGGAAGGCTCACTGCCCTGTCCCTTACCTTAACAACTGTAGTAATAACTTGTTCCTTTACTCCACATAGAAAGGATCATCTATTACTAATTTAAACTAACAGTGAGATGAAGCTTGTGTTGGTTCAAAGGAGATGCCCTCCATATTTTCTAGCATTTGAATCCTTGGTTCCTGGTTGGTAGCCCTACTTGGGGACACTTAGGAGGGGTGGCCTTGGTGGGGAAAGTATATCACTGGGATCAGATATTGAGGTTTCAAAAGTTTCATGCCACTTCAACTTTTCTATCTCTGCTTCCTGTTTGAGATTTCAGATGTGAATTCTCAGCTGCTGTGTCTGTCCACTGACATCCTGTGCCCACTGACATTCCTGGTACATACTGCTATGTGACCCTCACAGAGGAAGGATGGCACCTTATCTCCCTGAAACGATAATCTTAAAGCAAACCTGTGCTTCAACAGTTTGCCTTGGTCATGAAGTTTTACCACTGCAATAGAAAAGACACTGGGTAGGAGGGAGAGTATGGATAGTGACAAGTACAGAAGCACCTAAAGGACCACAGTCAGACGTCAACTGTACAGATGCTCTCAGACATAACACTTGAAACTCAGAATGTGCAGTGTGGGCTGGCTACATGAAGATACCTTGCTAACTCGAAAGCATAAGCTTGCAAGCTTTAAATGGCGAATTCTATAGATTGCACACCAGTTCATTGGAACCTTATAAGACTAGGAATCAGAAACCATGAAAAAAAGCAAAATTAGAACAAGTTTTAATCCTACCTATGGCATAATACTTTAAATAGTAGCATAAGTCTTTCTTGTTATATAATCACATCAATATGTATTTTATAAAATGGCAATTATATGCTATAATGTGTTTAAATGTTGACTTGACACTTCATCATAAAGATTCTTATTATGCATGTGGCCCAGAATTGGTGTGTGTGTGTGTGTGTGTGTGTGTGTGTGTGTGTGTGTGTGTGTGGTGTTCCTTTCAACCCCAGAATTGGGAATCAAATTCAGAGACACACACATGAGTGTGTATACATGTAAAGGTTTCATAACATAAGAATCTGGAGTAAGTTGTAAGTTGTATTCTTGGGGAAATGCAGGAGCTAGAGGTCACTGTGTATATGTAAAGATGCCTCAGTTCCCATATATGAATATGTGATGGTGGGCTTTAACTGTTAACTTGACACAAGCAAGAATTACCTGAAACGGGAGTCTCGATGTGGGGCTGTAAACAGTGTGTTGGCTTGGCCCATGGGTGCTTATCTAGGTGATGAAGAGAGATCAAGCCTATGGAATATGTGTCCTCTATGTATACGGTTCTTCATAGTATAAGAGCAGAGAAATTAAGCTGAAAACAAGCAAGCAAGTGAAGAAACATTAGTTTTTCTTGGTCTTGATTCCTGTGAGGAGACTAGCTGCTTCTAGCTCCTGCTACTCTGCCTTCTTTGCAACGCTGGACTGTAACCGGGGATTGTAAGTCAAATAAGTCCTTTCTTCCCTAAATTTAATACTGTATCTCAGCAACAAAATGAAACTACAAGGAAATACAGATAAGTGTGGGCTCACTGTTCCCATAACCCATTGCTTGATTTGGCAAAGCTTTAATTCAGGGATTCGGCTACTGCCTTCATATCTTACTCTCATCTTCCCTCTCTCTTCCCTTCTCCCCTTTCTTCTTCCCTCTCCCCCATTCTCTCCTCTACTCATTTCCACTTACTCTGTTTCTGTCTGTCTATAGTCTGTCTATCTCTTTCTCTTTCTTTCTCCCTGTGGGGTGTGTGTGTGTGTGTGTGTGTGTGTGTGTGTGTGTGTGTGGTATTCCTTTCAACATCAGAACTGGGGATCAAATTCAGAGTCACTGCCTTATTAATTCTAGATAATTCTGATCCATTTAATGCTTCCATGGCTTGGAGGTGCTACTGCTACAAACCCAGAACCCTGCATGTTTAAGTAGATATGAGATTAATTTAGTTAAACAGTGAAAAGGAGGAAAAGGGCATTTTGCAGTTGACTGACTCCTCTAGGGAATTTTGGATAACAGGAAAATAATCTTCTAGCATGTTATATTGCTTGTCATTTGGACTCGTGGATATAACTTGATTGTGTTAGTTTTTAAAGACATAGAACAATCACAGCCAGCATGGTTCTACCAGAATTATTTATTTCTTCTCTATATTCCCCACTGGAGAAAAATCATTCAAAAGTCAGGACAGAGTATATCATATACATATATATGTCAATATATACTTGTAAGTTAATTAATAAATTGGGATTTACCCTAAAATTTCTTCTTTATTGACCTAAAATCCACCACCACATTCTCTGGATCTGGAAATGATGCTATATTCTGCCTAGTTTTTCTCTTCTCTTGGGGTCATATTCTAGTCTAGGTCAGCAATATTAATTCCTTCCCCAGTCTACAACTAGCTTCAGAAAATCTTTCCTGTTCTTATTACTGCACAGCACAAGTTTCTTTTTCATAAAAAAAAAAAAAAACCATGGAGAAATGTCAAACTATTAAAACACCTTTACTGGCTTTTCATCTCCTGCCCAAAGCGAAATCCAGAAGCAGCTGCCTGCCTCTCCAGGAATCTCCCCCTGCTCTCTCCACCTTCACATTCTGCTAGTTCCTGTTGCCAAGGTTACTATGACTCTGCTCTCCAAAGGCATTCTTTTTGCAGACCCTTCTGTACCTTTCTTTCTCCCCTGGTTATTCCTTTCTTATTCTGTGAATCTCAGACTAAATGGTATCTTCCTGAAGAAACTTCCCTCACCATCCCAATCTAAGGTGAGTTTTCCTGTCTGCATCTCTCATGGCAAGCATGCTTTTCCTTCATGATATCTGAAACTCTGAATTATTAAGCCTACTTATGTATTTAATACTTATCCTTCTAATTAACTACTATTTTTTTTCTTTAATCCCAAGGATTGTTGTTTAGGGTACTATACCAGAGATCTGACTTATTATATTACAGTTTGTTAGCCTCATCTCGTGGCTAGTAAAGGATCTAGTAAAGGAGGCTTCAAATTCCTCTCCATTGGCAATAATCAACCAAAGCCTATGTTACACAACTCTGCTTCCTGCCAGGAGGAAGGACACTTAGCTAGACACTATTGGAACATGCCTAACCAAAACAGGCCACAAGTTAGTAGATTATGCACCCCTCAAAAGTGCCCTCAACACTGGGTACCAGCTATATGGTATGAGCCTCTGTTCTATCATCAATTCTTACATTGGCTTTCCTGGTTCCCCTTCATGGTCTATTCTCAATAACTCTTCACTTAACTGAAGTTACTTCCCCAGTAAACCACCACATAAAAGCTTTAGCCACAGCCTCAGTTTTAAGACATCTACGCCGAGGCAACTAGCCACTTGATACCAACTATTTAGAGCATAGTTCATGGTACTGGATACTTTTTCAATAATGACTCAAATGAATGGAAATTATCATATACTGATGGGTAAGAGTAGGAGCTATTTATAAAGCATCTGGTTCAATGCAATTCATCACTGCCTACACTTAGCGATGTAGCAGAGGCCCTCACATTCCAGATTGGTGGAGCCAGGAGCATACTTTTGTTGTAAGGTAGATAATTCCCAATACCTCCTTAATTTTTCTTCAGCTTTAGACACCTTGAGATAGTGAGACAGGAATAAATTAGCAATGATTGATGCCTACTAGGCCTGAATCTTAGCATTCTCCCTTGCTGACCTTACCAACCCCTTCATGTTCTACTCTCCTGCCTTTGAAATGAGAATTTGAGTGCTTACTCACACCTGGTATAAATATTTAAAACACTGGGTTCAATGTTTACCCCTTTCTCTGGTGAAACACATATCACATTTAAGAATTGTTCCTAAACTTGAAGTTCATAGCTTGGGGAAAGAATTTTCTGGTTAGCTTTTTAACGTGAGCTTTGTTTCCTCACTTACCCCCTATAATTTCCATCACTTGAAAGGAAATCTCCCTCACACAATGAGTTTTACAATGAGAAGAGGGTTTTCAGAGGTCTTTTGGTTCTTGGCAGCTGTTCTTGAAGGATGGGGCCATGCATTCTCCCTGTGTCCCGATGAGGGGTCAGTATGTGGGCTTCCGTATCCTGTGAGGCTGTTCTCTTTATCCATCTCTGGCTATTTGTGCCTTTTGTCTGCCTGTGCTCTCAAAGGTCAGACCCTTGTGAGAAATACTTGTTCTATTAATCATCTTGGAAGTTGGTTCCAGACACATTTCCAGAAGGGATGCAGTAAGTTTTGTCTGCACAGTGCATCCTGGGAAAAGAGTTTCCCTTCTGAAAAGCATTCTTGCCTTAAGCCAAGTATTTTCATTTCCTTTTTTTTTTTTTTTTTTTTTTTTTTTTTTTTTTTTTTTTTTTTTTTTTTTACGAATTTTTAAAGCAATGCAGTTGAAATAGGTTTTGAAGGTGCTGTGAGGAATGGACACCCCTTCTGTGCACTCAGTTGGTGTCTTTCACTTGATTTCTGCTGTTGGCACACATACATACAGTTGGTGCTCATGTTTGGAGAAAACAGTGAACGGCTTAACATGAAATCACACAGTCAGATACAGAATGGCATGATGGGCGAGAACTACAGGCCCGGAGCTAATGAAAATGACCCAGTGGTTAAACTGGCTCACAGTGCAGATCTTAGCACTTAGAATGAAAGAAAAAGGAAGAGAATTCCAGGCTTCTCTTTCCTATAGAGTGTTCATCTCTTGTCCTTTTCACTTGTGTCTTTGAAGTCCTCAAAAACCTCACCTGCTCCACTCACAATCAAATCTTAAAATAAGGGAAGAGCATTCTAACAAGTAATTCATTTATTCATTAAGACATTATCTGCTGTACTTCAGAAATTGTTTTCTTAAATATGCTTCTTCATGGAGGCCATATTTTTTCCTAGAGCAATTCTCACTTACTAAGAAGTAACTAATAAACAAAACTCTGCAGGGAGAGGCCCTTTCAAAACCTCATGTCATAGTTGGTAGACCACCGTGTTTGGTGACAATATTAAACACCTCAGATTATTTCCCTGTAGAATGTAGAGCAGACAGTTTTAGACTACTCAGAAGACTGGCTTCAGGCCTCTGTGACTGACCTCTGCAATAGATGGAGATTCCCTGCCCACCCCCAGATGTCTGCTTCTATGCATGTGCACAACTTTAAACTGAGTCATAGTACTCAAGAACGAATGTGGGTGTCATAGTCAGTAATCTGTTGTCTGTTACTTCATAAATAGCTTGTTCCCAAAGTACTCTAGGCACAGCTGAGCCCTGATGATCCCTTGAGTGGCTTACATCCAAGTCCATTTTTAATATCCTTTTCTTTATTATTCACACCCTTTCCTACTGCCACTGCCTTAACCCATAAAGACACCTTTCCTTAAAGAAGCACCTTTGAACAAAGGAAGAAGTAGTGGATTGTGGTAGTTAATTTGTAAGAGAAGTATTCTAAAGACAATGCTGGCATGATATTCCCTAAGCCTAACTGCATATTGAAATTTGGTGGTAAGTCAACAACAAACTCTCATGCAAAGGGATGAACATTCAATAAGAAGTACAAAGGAGAATGTGAATTCACCCAGTCCTCCCTCATGTGACTTTCAGAGAAATAGACATAAGCTTTTCTCAATCCAGTGACATGTAAATGATTACCTTAACTAGGAGCTGACAGTTGGTCTTAAAGTTGGAAGGCGAGTTAGTTTATTAGAAAATAGAATGCACACCATCCCAGGACAGCTGTGATGAACAAATTTATGGCGGTGTGAATGTTATGGAATATTGAGAGAATTTTGGAGCTAGTTATAACAGAGGATCATGGATGGTTCAGGATACAAATTTCATAGGCAGCTACAAGACTCTGATGCTTTCTGAAGTGGCAGAGTTATAAGGAGGCATAAGTTTCGTTGACTGTTAGAAGAAGAGGTTTTAGAAGACTTGGGCAAAGGAATATGATCTGGAGCAGGAGCTAAGCTCACATTCCCTCCCTCTCTCTTACTGAGTCATGAGGACAGTCATTTGTACAGCTCAGTTCATTGACAGACAACTCTGAACATATTCTCTATTTGGTAGGAAGGTATGTACTTACCCACCATGCACTCTGCTTATTCTGTTACACTTGAACTTGGACCAGGGATGGCTATGTGAGCTTGTGATTTGTCATCATGTCCAATGTGATGATGGAATAGATACACAAGCAGGGATGCACACAGTTTCTTACTTACTATGTTCACACAGCATTATCATGGTACTCCATTAGCACAAATGTAGTGGTGATCCACAAGCCATGGGGAACCAGAGATATTCCACAAAGACAAAAATGATGTTTGGGCCACTATTAAGATGGTTGGGGAAGAGAGAAAGTTCTAGTATCCCAGAGCTTGAAGATGCTTTGTTTTCAAGGGCTTTATTCTCTCACCCTAACCTGTTATTCCTTTGATTATTTTCTCTTGCTCAGCAAATCTCAAATTCCAGGAACATTAAAGGCTTATAGGTAAACATTTCATGATATTAACTGAAACCTTCTTTCATGCAGTAAATACTTCCCTGAATAACAAGTCCCTCCCATCCTATGATAAAATCATCACAGAGTTCATTTTGTCTGAGGCTGATTGATCATACAAACTTATTTGCCCCAGCCCTTGCTTTTCTTCTATGGAGTCTTGGTATTTCATTATGTAAATATAGAACTTGAGTTCTCTAGGCTGCTGTTCTTCCCAATATGGTCATGCTGTGGTAATTGTGTGTCCACCACATATGCTTGAGGGTTAGTAACTGGGCCCATCTTTCTGGGATTCCTTGAAGCCATGTCTATGGTCTTAGTCTCCAGCAACAAGATCATCCCTATTGTTCAAACTAGGGACAAGAACAGGGGGAACTTTTATATTAGTAAATCACTTAAAGTCTTATTCCCAGATGGAAAAAAAAATGAAGAAAATGTAAGATAACTATAGAGCAATGTACAGTTGCCTCTCCATTTTGAATACTTCTTCGCTGTCAAGAAACTGGAGGGAGTGTTGGTAGAACGAAGTAGATTCAGAACTGTTAGCCTCATGCAAATTTCTCCTCAGTAGTGCTAACAAAGAAATGCATGTATGAATGTCAAGTACAAAATACGGAGTATATAACTTTGCAGTTTTGAATGCAGGTTGAATGAGGATCTCACAATATAAAGAAAAAGAATAGAAGTTTGAACGTAGCTCAGTGCTACAGGCACAGGACAGTCACAAATCATAAATACAAGGTCCTGGCTTTGATTCATTGAACTACGTTTAAAAAGTTAAATTGTACAATAACAATTTAAAGTTTTAGTGTGAAAGTGCAGAATAACATTAGATAGCAAATTAACAGTTCAGCATCTGGGAGAAAGAAACTATTTACTATAGGATGTTTTATGTTTTTGTCTTACAGTGTCTCAAATTTTCACTTTGCACTGAACTCTATTGACTGTAAAGCTCCCCTTGTTATGAAAATTGAATTAGTGACTAAAATGGAACATGGAACAGACAGGCTTTTTATTGTCATGAAATATACTTTCAATTAAGGAGTATAATACCACTAATAAATCACAAAAAATCTCATCGCTCCATCATTAATTAGAGACAATGGTTAGAAGTCATGAACAGGAACACAGAGAAGGAGACTCAGTTGTTCTTGGTGGCAGAGAAAATATCTCCAAGGAGGCTATCTTCAAGCTGAGTTTTCTAGGAACAGTCTCTGTGGGAGTGACCTTTAACTCTCATACCTTCTGACCTCAGCCAGGACAAGAGCTGTTTCCCTTGCTCAGTTTCAAAAATGGTTCCCAGGACCTCCACTGGATTCTACTATCCCTTCAGCCCTGGGTAGCCAGGCTCTGTCCATCCTACTAACAGACGTCTCAAATATATTTCTTCTGGATTCATCAGGACAAGATCTGAATTACATAAACCTTTATCATATCATTCTAAATCTCTTAAAGAGCTCAGAAGCACAATCCCTCAAGGAAGAAAACATCTTTCCCAGGAACTCCCAGGAGAAGCCACCTGGCCAAACCTCTTGCCTTTCAGTCATGGTAAGCCAGGTCATATGAGAAGGAAGGGTGATTTGAATGAGCCCAGATGTTCAATTTAAACTATGACCAGCCATAACACACGAGCCATTTTTACTTAGCAGTCGTTCCTTTTCACATCGTTGAAATGTTCAGAAGGGATCTAAGGAGACAGCATGTCTCAAAAAGATGACAATTGCAAATGGCAGCGAATAGCAAGAACGATAATAAGCTGTCATGTTTAACTTAATGCTACGGTTGCATGGCAGCGAGCAGATGTCGGCCAACAGGTAGTTTGTGCGTATCTCAATGGAGACAGGTCACCATAAACTCTGGAAAAGTGTTTGGAAAATTACTACCCGGGGTAGAACATGGATGGCAAATGTAAGTTCAAGATGGATTTGGAAATGTGAACAATTTACTGTTTGAGAGTTTTTAAAGGTACAATTTGATGTCTCAATCAAAAGATTTGATATTTTTGGCAAGTAGAGAGGGATATGGTTGTGTAGAGAGTTTTAAAACTAGAATTCACTCTCTTTTCATTCTTTTTTTTTCCTCAAAAAGAATGCTGCACTTGGCAGGTTTCTGCATTTCAGTGCACAGAAGTTAGTAAACTGTGAAACAGTGGGGGATTCTTGCAGAAAAGTTAATTGCTGCGTCACTTTCTGCCAAGGTCATTTGAAAACAAATCCCTCTGTCTTACGTGTGCTGGTACTGGAAAGAGATTGGGGTTGACAATGGGAACCTCGACAGGCACAGAATAAATGTAGGCATCTGGGCAGAGTGTGTTCTCACTAAATATCCATCAAGTGAATGAAAGGATAACAAGAGCCTGTGGGTTGGGTTGTAGGAAAGCTTTCTGGGCTATGTAGTTATGGAGACCTGAATGCTTTTTAAAGGCCTGAATCTGGATGCTGATGCATGTCCATGTTGGGTTATCTGACATGCATGAGCTAGTGAGTACTAACTTATGCCAGTAGCGAACTGGTGTAAACATGGAAAATAGGAGTTCGCTTGCCAATCAGTAGCACAGGCTGGCACACAGGCTGGCATTGCCTCATCCTGCAAAGGTTAGGACTGTGGCCTCTGCTAGAAGATTTGCCATGTGATATGATGAATTAAACCAGTTGTGACTCCTCTTCAGACCAGTTCACACAGTCACTGCCAGATATTTGGATATTTGAAAGCAGTTGAAGGAGCATGTGCAGATGCCATTTACAATGATGTCATCAGAAGGGGATATTTGATGAGATGTACTGAGCTGTCTCCTTAGATTGTCCTTGAATGGAAGGACTGAGAAGCACAACTTTTCAATGTTCTTGAAGGTCACAGGATGATGTGGTGTTGTGAATGTGACCGACTGGATTAAGAGATCCAACAGAAATGGAAAGAGTAGTAGGAACTGTCATTCTGCTTGTGTGGGTACAGTTTCTCAGTGCCATTTGTTAAAGAGTGGGTTTTCTTCAGCGCATCATGTTTTCTTTTTCAAAACCTAGGTGGCTCTGGCTAGCTGTGGATATGCATATCTATTTCCTGCCAATACCATGATGTTTATATTACTGTGGCTATGTAGTATATTTTGTTTTTCTTGACTCGGAATGCTTTGGTTATTGGGTTTTTGTGCTTCTGTGTGAATTTTAAGATGTTTTTAGTTCTGTGAAGGATGTGGCTGGAATACTGATGATTAGTTTGCTTTCTTTCTGACTTGGTGCTTTATTCCTTTAAGAAAAACTTCTCTCATACAATACATCCTGACATCAGCCTCCCTTCCTCCACTACTCATAGCACCCCCTTCCAACCTCCCCTCTTGCCAGATCCACAGCTCCTCTGTTTCTCTTCAGAATAGAGCAGACCTCCCGCAGACATTAACCAGACATTCCACAACAAGATACAAGAAGACCAAGCACAAACCCTCATATCTAGGCTGGATGAGGCAACCCTGTAGGAGGAAAATTATTCCAAGAGAAGGAAAAAGAATCAGAGACAACTCCCCGTTTGAATTGCTGGAAGTCCCACTAAAACTCAGGCTAAAGAGCCACAGCTTATGTGTTAAGGGCCAAGCCCAGGCCTATGCAGGTCCATGACTGGTGTTTCAGTCTCTGTGAGTCTCTGTCAGCCCTTTTTAGTTGATTCTGTGGACCATGTTCTCATGGTATCCTTGACTCCTCTAGCTCAAATATCCCACTTCTCCCTTTTCTGTGGGGTTCGCCAAGCTCTACCTAATGTTTGGCTGTGGGTCTATGCATCTGTTCCCATCAGCTGCTGGGGGAAACTTCTATGATGGTAATTGGGCTATATACCAATCTAAATATATTAGAATGTCATTAAAATAATTTAGTTGACTTTTTTTTTGTCAGTCATGTTTGGTTTTTACCAAACATTTAAGTCTATCTCTGGTTCCATTCCATCCAGAGTTGTGGATGAGTTCCCTTTCCTGGTGTGGGTAACAAATTAGACCAGTCATTCACTGGACACACCCATAAGTACTGTGCCTCCATTGTCTCAGCACATCTTGCATGAAGGTCAGGTTGTTGGTAAAAGGTTTTGTGGCTGGGTTGGCATCTCAATCCTACCACTGGAATCTTTTCTTAGTTAAAAGTGATGGGCATTTTAGGCTCCATATTTTCCATTAGTAGGTGTCCTTGCTAGGGTCACCCTCTTTAGTTTCCAGGAAGTTTTTACTATACTAAGTTTCCCCATGTTCCCCCAAACCACCCAATTCCAAAAGTCTCTGTCTATATTGTCTCTCTCCCTTCCTTTCTTTCTTCTTCTCTCCTCTACCTGGTCTCTCTGATTCCCATACTCACCTGTCTTCAGCATACCCACAAAATTTATTCTGTTTCTACTTCCTAGGGACAGTCATACAACCCTTCTTGAGCCCTCCCTGTTACCTTGAGACCTCTCTGGGGCCATAGCTATTCTTTGTGATGTGGTTATTCTTCACAGCTAATGTCTACTTATAAGTGAGTATGTACCATGTTTGTCTTTCTAGGTCTGGGTTCTGTCACTCAGGATGATGTTTTCTAGTTCTGCCTATTTTCAAATTTCATGATGTCATTTCTTTATAACATCTGTGTAATTCTACATTGTGTAAATGTGGCACATTCTCTTTATTCAGTCTTCAGTTTAAGAACATCTAGGTTGTTTTCTGTTCATGGCTATTACAAAATAAGCCACTATAAACATAGTTGAGCAAGTGTGTGTGTGTGTGTGTGTGTGTGTGTGTGTGTGTGTTAGAATGGAATTATTCTGCCCAAGAGTAGTATAGTTGGATCTTGAGGTAGATTGATTCCCAATTTTTGAAAAAGCTGTCATTAATTTACATAGTAGTTATAAAAGTTTGTACTCTCAGAAGCAATGTTCCCTTTGCTCCACATCCTTGCCTGCTTTTGTTGGTACTTGTATTATTGATTTTAGTCATTCTGACAGGTATAAGATGAATTCTCAAGGTAGTTTTTATTTGTGTCATCCCTCAGTCATTTGAGATTCCTCTATTAAGAATTCTGTTCAGATCTGTACCTCATTTTTATTTGGATAATTTGGTGATGTCTAGTTTCTTCAGTTCTTTATATATTTTGTATATTAGTTCTCTGTCAGACCCACATCTGATAAAAATGTTTTCAGTTCTTCAGGCTGCCATTTTGTCTTACTGACAGTGTCATTTGCTTTACAGAAGCTTTTGTGTTTATTGATTATTGATCTTAGCTATATTACCGGTGTTCTTCTCAGAAAGTTGTCTCCTGTGCCAAAGCATTCAAATCTATTCCTCACTGTCTTTTGTGTTTGAGTGAAATGTTAGGTCTGCTATTGGTCAGGTCCATTTGAATCATAATGTCTATTAGTTCTATTATGTGTCTGTTTGTCTGAATGACTTGTCCATTGGTGGCAGTATGGTATTGAAGTCTCCCACTATTTATGCATGGGGATCCATGTGTGATTTGCGGTATAGTAGTGTTGCTTTTACAAACACGTATACCCTTGTATTTAGGGCATAGATGTTAAGAATTGAAATGTCTGGACTAGAGAGATGGCTCAGCAGTTAAGAATGCTCACTGCTCTTTCAGTGGTCCTGAGTTCAATTCCCAGCAACCACATGGTGGCTCACAACTAACTTTAGTGGGATCTGATGCTCTCTTCTGGTGTGTCTGAAAGTGTCCTCACATGCATTAAATAAATGAATAAATCTTTAAAGAAAAAGTAAAAAGAGAAATTGAAATATGATCTTGGGAGATTTTTCTTTGATGAATATGAAGTTCTTTTTTGTTTGATATTAAAAGGGCTATACCAGCTTGCTCTTTGGGTCCATTTGTTTGGAAAATTCTTTTCCAATTTTTTTTTTTTTACTCTGTAGAAAAGTATATCATTAATGTTGAGGTTTGTTTCTCTTAATATGTCTTTCCTTTTTCTCTGTTTGTAGTGTTTTTATTATGATGTAGCAAGGGGACTTTCTTATCTGGCCCAAGCTATTTGTTTTTTCTGCATGCTTCTTATAGCTTTGTGGATATTTCCTTATTTAGAAATTTTTCTTTTATGATTTTGTTGAAAATAGTTTCTGGGCCTTTGAGCTGGGATTATTCTCCTTCTATTCTTATTATACTTAGGTTTAATCTTTTCATAGTGTTCCAAATTTCCTGGATGTTTTGTGTCAGGGATGTTTTTAGATGCAACAATTTCTCTGATGGATGCATATATTTCTTTTATTGTATCTTCTATGTCTCAGATTCTCTCTTCCATTACTTTTATTCTGTTGGCAATGCTTGTGTCTGTGGTACCTGTTCACTTACCTAGATTTTTCATTTCTAGAAGTCCTGCATTTGCATTTTTATTGCTTCTATTTCCCTTTCAAGTTTTATTTAACATTCTCAACTAGTTTTTCCTTGGATTTCTTTAAGGAATTTATTCATTTTCTCTAATTTTTCATTTTTGTTTTGTTTAATTTCTTTAATAGGTTTATTCACTTCTTTAAGGACCTCCATAATCTTCATAACGTTGGTTTTAAGATCTTTTTCTTATGTTTCTTCTGTGTTATAGTATTTAGGCCTTGCTGTATTCATATTGTCCTCACAATTGTTGATTATATTCTTATACTGGAGTCTAGCCATCTAGGTTTGGGATTACCATAGGTCTAAGTGCCAATTCTGGAGTTTGTCTTTGTTGATTGGGTGTTTTGTTTTTTTGTTTCTGTTTCCTCTCTGGTCTTCTGACATATGTGGCCTGTGGTTAAATGGAAGGTCTTCTTCTTACCACCCCCGAAATCTGAGGCTGGACTTCTGGTGTCCAGTGTGGTCTCTGCAAGAGTTGAGGGCTGAGACACAGTGATGACGATGGGAAGGGGATTTGGAATATGGTAGGTGGGCATCAAGAGAATAGAGAAAGTCTGAGGTCAGGCAGCCTATTTGGAGTTCTGATGGTCTGTGTGGCTTCTGGTTTAGCAGGGATTCTCTGCCTGAGTTAGGTGCTAGTATATGACAATAAAGAGAAATTAGGGATTAAAGATAATATCAGAGGTATGGCACTGACAGAGGAGATTATGTCTAAAGGTGGGAAGCCTCCTTGGTCTTCTGACAGGGTAGCCTGTGGTTGGGTATTATCTTGTCTTCAGGAAGGTTGACCATTGGTATCTGCCAGAGTTGGGGGTTGGGACATAACAAAACAAGAAGGGGATCAATTCTTGATTGGATTGTGTTTATTGGAAGCTAGAGAGTGGGGGATCATTGGGGGAACAGTCTATCTGATCTTCTAATAGATATGTCTTATAATAGGGAAAGGGGGTCTTTCTGAAGGAAACAAGAGAGTGAGAAAGGTCTGGGGATAACTAGTCTATCTCGTATTCTGGGACGTGGTAACCATGATATCTGCCTGAGTTTGTACTAGTTTGTTTTCTATTGCTGTTATAAATACCATGATAAAAAGAAACTTGAAAAAGGGGTTTTTTTCAACTTGCAACTTACAGCCCATCATAAAGGGAAACAGAACAGGAGCTCAAGGCAGAGATATGCTGGCACAAACTTAAGCAGCAGCCATGGAGGAATAACATTTACTGGCTTGCCTTCCATGGCTTGCTAAACCTATTTTTTATACAGCTTAGGAACTACTTGTCCAAAGGTGGTACTACCCACAGTGAGCTGTAAACTCCTAGATAATTTATTTATTAAGAAGATGTTCCATAGACCTGCCTGTAGGCTAGTCTAATGAAGCATCTTCTCAACTGTCATTTCCTCTTCCCATATACCATTACTGTGTTAAGCTGAAAAGACACCAAACAGCACAGACAGATGGGGATCCCATTTGATTAGTAGATTACCATTGGCAATCTATCCATCTTACTCAGTTTTGACAGTCTATGATATTTGAAGTCTAATGTCTTCCTCAGTTTCTTTAGTGTTTTAAAGTTTGCAGGAACCTTTCATTTATTTGGTTAGATTGATTAGCTGATTGATTGACTGATGTTGTTAATGAAACTGCTTTTGATTTCTTTTTCAGTATCTTCATTGTCTTTAAGGTCTCTAATAATATGGTAATTTTACTTTCTGTTTCCTTTTTTTTTCCACTTAGGTTTTTCTGATGTCTTGATGCTTTAGCTAAGACTGCAAGGATTACATTAAGGAGAGTTGATAAAATGGATTCTTAATCTGAATGTGAGAATTAGAAATCAGGCTTTCTGATGGTTACAGCATTGTTCTTCTTGTAAAGGGATGCTTTGGTTATTGAGTTGTTTGAGCTCCTGTCTGGATTTTAAGACTGATTTTCCTATTTAAAGATTTTTTTTTCTATAGTGGAGTTATATTCCTCTATAATGAAGAAAGTTATATTATTTACAACAGGAGACCATTATATGAAAGAAAGTGACTTAGAAAGACAAACATCACATTTTTGTCAAGATTTTATATACTCACACATATGTTCACATATAATATAAAAACAAAGAGATTTAAAATGGTAGGATAACATGATAGGGGAGAAAGCAAGGTGTTTAGTGTGGTTAAATGAACAACACACTTTAAATTGTCTCTATGAATCCCAGCTCTATGTACAATAAATATGAACAGTGCCTTCATAAAACATTTAAGGGATAGCGCACACACTTCTCCTGCAGATGACCTGAGTTCAGTTACCAACATCCTTAATTGGTGACTTCCGATTTCCTGTTACTGGAGCTTCAGGAGGGACCTAATGCCCCTAGCCTCCACGAACACCTGTACTCATGTGCATGTGTACTCTCATACACAGACATGCACACAACTAAAAAAGTAATGACGGTGATAAAAATAAAATATTAAAAGAGCGCAGAGCATACTTAAGGCCTGCAGAAATGCTGTTGCCCATGTCAAAACTATTCACACACTTTTTGAAGAAGGCAATCATCCTGCAATAAAAACTTGAAGATTTTAGAACATTGGACCAACGGGAGTTGCAGTTTCAGAACCACATTGTAGACTTTGTTAAATTGGAATCCCAAGGTTTCAAAATGTATCCTTAGAAAAGGCAGCACTCTAAGGAATCATTTGTAGACCTACACATAAATCAGTTCCCAGTGATGATTTTGTTGGCAAATATGTGAATCCCAGGATTGGTCTTTCCACAATGTGTAAATACCAGAAAACATTTGGATATGCTTAGGTCTTTTAAAAGCCACTGAGACTCTTTGAGACTCTAAAAATCCAAGCAAGAACCACAGAGGCATTGAGAACTCGGACTGAAGATGAGAGTCCTAATTAAAAACTGGAATTGATTTTTCATCTTAAGCATTTATATCCTCATTAAAATGATCAGACTGAGCCATAGATATATTTAAAGATATACTCTATTGTTGCAAGATCAAAATGAAAACTTACTAGAAAGGACTTATGTATTTTTCTTATGGTTAGCATTTTAAACCTTCCATAATTTGAGTCACTAAGTACTTTTGAATTGCTCTTACTCTTGCCCCCATAAGATTTATAATCCTGGGAATTACCACTAAAAACAAACATGGGGTTTCCAGCTCTAGGACATCACATTTGCCTTGGAATTCATTCTTCTCTCCTAAGGCCAGTTTGTTCTCATTTTGGGCTGAGAGTGAGACCCACCTGGATTTGCTCTCTGACATCTCCACTCACTCAGCTGGCAGGAGATGCCTGTCAATTTCTATTTCATTAGGGAACTTCACCTCCTCTTCTGAGACCCACGACCTCTGTGATTCACATATTTATGATCTCCTCTCTCCCATGCTCTCTGGATCCAGGATACTGGAGAGTGACAGAAATGGTCAGTCATCAGCTGGTTCTTTCCAGACTTCCAAAAATAAGGGTTGCAAAGCTTTTGACGTAACTATGAGTTTAAAAGATCTAGAATGCTGCTCATCAGGTTTGGTCTAGAATGGAGACTATAAATTATTGGCCAAATTATCCTACAGGCATGTTTTCCTTGGCCATGCTGAGGCTAGTCTGTAGAGTATTTAAAACTATTTAATTAGTTCCCAACACTTAAAAATCTGGAGATTTTGTGTAAAAATCCAGATTTCTGGCATGACATCGCTTGGTTTGGTAGCAGAGAGTCTGCAGTCTTGCTTGGCAGAAATGAGCTGTAGTTACATAGCAGTCACCCCTTACAGTAAGGCAAGCTCCAGCCATCTCATTATGGTCTCTACCACTCCTAGCATACGAGCTCCACTTAGTATGCCTGACTTCTCATGTCTGTCGAGGGTAAAATGCTCATCTTAGAACTAAAGGACATATTCCTTACACTGCACCAACAGCTGTAGGATGCCAGGAAAGGAAAATAGAAAGCATTTGTAAACTATTGGGGTTGTTATCTATTTAGAAAAAAATAGATCACTATTGAGGCAGAGTCTGGATCATAGAACAAGCTCATATGGTCCAACATAGAACATATTTCCATGTATTTCCCCCATCAGCCTAGTCAAGACTGTTTTAGAACTTCCATAACCTGGATCTTTCCTACTCAGAAATCACCTCGGCTCTCCTATTCAAATCTGGCTTCCTCTCTATTACTCTTAATGGGTGTTTCTCCTAATAAATTTCTTGTATATACAATCAAACCTCAGCATTTGCTTCTCAGAGAATTCAGACTAATCCAACTGTCTACTACATAGCTATAAATTAGGTTCAGAGCTTGCAGTAAGAGGGACATAAAAGAAAGTAAAACAGAGAGGCTCCCTGCCTTTACAGACTTGCAGAAAAGGAGGGATAGGTTATGAGAGAAAGAATAAAAAACTTGTTAGAGATTAAGTGGCCCAAAAATAATCTTTCTTAGAAGTGGATGCTCATTTTGACACATGGGTGATAAGAAGTACTAAGTCCCATGAAGATATTAGCAATAGTATTGTAGATGTAGAAGAACACATATAGAGCAAAGACAAAAACTATGATGGCAACATCTGAGCGACGAGAAGATACAATGTAGCTGGAGAGTAATAGAAAAGAACCAAACAGGCAAGAATGTGAAAGATCTGAAGTCCGGAGGCATTTTAAGCAGATCAGAGAGACCACACTTTATCTCCAAGGAAAGATGAGCTTGGTTAAGTCAGGATAGAACTCTAAAAGCTTGTATGTGCTGTCACATGCAGCTACAAAAGACAAGGCTTTCCATTACATCTAATTCAAGCCCTTCCGACCCACTTACATAAAACAAGATCCAGTGGCCAACCTGAGAAGCTGAGTATTGCAGAATATTATATGTATACACAATGCTAGAATTCCTGGGCTCCAGACAGCAAACTTACAGTTTACATCTCATATTTGTGTGTGTGCACAATGTGTGTCTAAAGTGGACAATGAACCAAAGTGAATCAAAGTGAATTTTCTAGAAGGAAGAAGCAGGAAGGGAGTGCAAGATAGGCGCTTGCTTCTGCCGAAACAAACTGCAGTTTTCTATCCTAAAAAAATAAAGTGTCTCTGAAGGCCATGGCAAAGATGTCACCAGTAGGCATCTGCAAAATTGTCGGATCCCTTGCACAGAAGCAAAAATGCAATGAACATTGGAAAGGTGTTCTTCAGTGTGGTCTAGGGCAGAAATGTGCAACTGCTTTGGAGAAATTCTTTGAGCTAAAGGTCCTGGGTTGTGCTTCTTAATTAGAGGTACTGGTAGGCAATCGTTCTTTTTACTCCTGGTACTATTCATACTATGGGTTGCATCTTAGGAGACTTTGCCTTTTTTAACCCTCCTTCTACCCCATCCAGAGCTGCAGAGTAAACACAGATTTAACATGACTCAGCATACTTTTCATTTGATTGCTGCTAGGTGGTTATATGCACAACAAAAGCTGCCTGAAGCAGAATTACATTACCTGTGGGACGAAAAGGCTTCTGGGAAAATGTACTTAGCAGTGGGGAAACTGAGGATAGGCTTGTCTGGGTTCAAGACATTCTCTGAGAAGCTCAGGTTCTCTAAGTAGGCCTCAAAATATCCATCAATCAGCTCTTATTAAGCCCGATTCCACATGGTTGAGAAACAACTGCTTCATCATCAAGGGATGCATTCTATTATCTCATGGAGAGTGACTATTACTTGAAATACAAGTTGGCTATTGAATTTTCTATTGCTGTGTGTTAAATTAAGTTATTGATGATGTACAAAAATGCATGTATTATAAGTTAGCAGATGACTAAATTTACAAAAGTAAATATAATTATTTAACCAAACCAGAAAAAGAAACATCATTACCAACACTCCAAGTTTACTCCCTCTTTCCAGAGTATAATTGGTATTCTGGATTCAAACATATAGAGGTTAACTTTGCATATTATATACCTTATGTAAATTGAATTATACCAAATACACTCTTTTTTTAATCTTTTTTAAAAATTGGATATTCTCTGTATTTATATTTCAGATGTTATCCCCTTTCCCCAATCCCATTCTTTCTCCCCCTCCCATTGCCTCCATTAAGGTGCTCCCTCTCCCACCACCCTCTCCCACCTCAGTGTCTTGGTATTCCCCTACACTGGGAGAATGAGCCTTCTCTGGACCAAAGGCGTCTCCTCCCATTGATTTCAGAAAATGCCATCCTCTGCTGCATATGCAACTAAGCCATGGGTCTCTCCATGCAAACTTATTGGTTGGTGTTTTAGTTTCTGGGAGCTGTGGTGGGTTTGTTTAGTTGATAATTTTGTTTTTCAAACAAAATTTGAGGTTGCAACTTCTTCCAACTTCCTCAGTCCTTTCTCTAGCTGGTTCATTAGGGTCCCTTTGTTCAGTTCGATGGTTAGCTGCAAGCATCTTCCTCTGCCTCTTGCCATCTTGTTATCAGTAATGCTAGGTGACCTTGTCTCTGACTGGAGCTTGTCTCTCCTGTGGGTCTGTGGGCCCAAGTGCTCTGGAGGGAGATTGTTCCTGCGTGTTCAGCTCTCTGGGTAGGCTCTGAGTACCAATGGCAATGGGCTGGCTCTGGGTTTAGTCCTGAACAGTCTATTCCCAGGCACACTGAGCTCTCTGCACCCTGAGAGTTGTGGGTAGTCTCTCCTCGGATAGTCAGTGGAGAGGGAGTGTGGATTCACCCATGGGCTCAGGAGTGTGAGTGCTCCTGCGGCTCCTGAGGGTGCCCAGCAATCGCCCAAATACACTCTAATCACAAGAAAGAAGTTTGAGACACTTTTCTCTAACTTACAATATACAAACGTTTATGGATATTCATTATAAATCAGTTAAGTTCCTTTACTTGATCAGCATTAATATTCAACACAAATAAATGTAGAATTGTATTTTGTCCACCTGAGATGATCTTGTTTTTCTCCTTTTCCTATTAATATAATAAAATATGTTTTGTCTGACATTAAATCAGTTTTCCATTCATAAAATAAATTTATGGATTCTATTGTATTGTCCTGTTATCAATGATTAGGCAGCATATTTTTAGGTTCTGTGCTTTGTATTTTTTGCTTGAGAAGTGTCAGTTCGGGTCACTTGCCATTTGTTATGGACCACTCTTGTGCTGTTGTTGTTAAGTTTATGGAGTTGCTGGTGTTTTCTGGGCACTTAATCTTTGCATAATAATTGTTAAGCAGTTTCTAGTTGCTTGGCTATTTTCATTATATAATGCTTCTTTTGTTGTACAGAAGCATTTAGTCTAACATTTCAATGTTTGTCACCTTTTGTCCTTTTCTTATATTTTCTAATAATATCCCAAACCTCAATACCTTACCAGTGTTTTAAAATGTTATCCCTGAATTTTTTCTAGTGGTTTCAGAGTTTTTTGTCTTAGACTTCTGTCTATTTAATGTACTTCATGTGAACCTGAAAGAGTATTTTATGCAAACCTGAAAAGACTGCCATTTTTATTCAATCATCTGAATTTCTCCAATAAGCCAAATTTGTTAACTATGTTGTTTAGATATTTTTGGGGTCAATTTGAGGGGTTGTCTTTTTATTCTATCAGTTATTCACTTAATGTTTAAAAATGTTCTATGATTTTGAGCTTATTTTTTGTATTCTTATAATTTTCTTAAAATATTAAGTTCTATTGAATACAAAAATAAATCAAGTATCATGTATCACTCTGTGGTATCTTCAAAATGGACTGGCCCCTTCATTATTGAGAATTACTAAGATACATCTTACTCTCTTTTAGTAATTCCAATTTTATTTTAATTTGTTCATTTTTTTTCTTTAATATGTTAACATTTATTCTTTATCTACTGATTCTAATAACAATTCACTTTTCCTCCTGATGACCAGGCATATTTTCCTATTTTTTCACAATGAATATATTAAAACATATATGAAACTTTGTGAATAAAATAATTGGGGGAAAAAAAACAGATAATAGTATCTTCTACCAAAGATGGCTGGCTTTTCTTTTCTCTTCAATGAGGAAGATGGGCTGGTCATGTAAGGCCAATTGGAAGTTAAGTTGGTTGGTGTTGGGCTTAAGTTTCAGATTCACACTACTGCTGCTTCCTCCTACACCCCCCATCTCTTGATTGAAATTGGCCTCTTTACAGGCTAGTTAAGATGAGCTATCTACAAGGTGAATATGAAGAATGAAAAACTGCATATTAAAGCATGCAGAAGCCTTCCTGTTTTCAGCCACAGTCTGGTAAACTATAGATATAATATAGAAGCTTTCAATGGTGCTGACTCTCAGGTACCTAAGAGCAATTAGAAATCAGAAGAGAGAGACTAGTTTACCATAAGGGATGCTGGGAGCATCCTAACCATTCAGTTCAATCTCATTCACTCTCAGTCACATTTTAATGACATCACTTAAATAAATGAATCTCCCGAGATTAAAAAAAGGAAGTGGGTACCCATAACTTCATCCTTCAGACAGTGGAAATCACAGATTTGTCTTTCAGAGGCCCTCAGCTCAAGCATCTTTAAAACAACAAATGTACTGAGAGGGACATATACTCTGTCCCTAGAGAGTGCTGATTTCTAAGCACTGTGGAATAGAGAGGGTGTTCTTTTCTGTCTCCATCTCTGGTGCCATGTAAATTAGAATAGTCTGCATTGCCCAGTTATTTACAAAAGCACAAACCCAGCTTTTGTCATAATGGCATTTTGTAATTGCAGTTAATACTTGTAATTACATGACTTTAAGGGGGTAACATAGGTAAGTTTCACTCAATCAGCAGAGAACCGCTTAGAAGCTGAAATTTAGGTTGTTCAAAAAGAA
This sequence comes from Micromys minutus, assembly GCF_963924665.1. NCBI lineage: Eukaryota > Metazoa > Chordata > Mammalia > Rodentia > Muridae > Micromys > Micromys minutus. Next base: position 15,198,754 of record NC_137961.1, on the reverse strand, counting down.
AATTTCTACCTTGATTCTTGCCTGATTCTGGCCTGCTTTCATATCTATCTTCCCTGTTCTGATTTATAAGAGCACTGAGTCTTTGATCATTTCTCTCCCACTTCCCCAAGAAGAGATTCATTCCCTAGGCAACTGTGGGCACACCCCTCAGTCAATAAATTTTCCCAAGCTATATGGTAAATGATCCCTGCTTTCGAATTTGACTTCATATCATCTGAACTGTTTTCTGAAACTTTAAAGAATGTAATAGAGAAACCCATACCCTACCACACGCTTTCTAGAAGTAGAAGAAAAAAAAATATGATCATCACTGAAAATATTCAAAGGCTGTTCTCAGAAAGAGAGGAATTGTTTTTACAGTGACACACACACTGCTTTCCTTCAATGGCATTTTGATGTGTACAGGTGAAAAACAAGGGCCTTTGCACTCACTTTCACGTTTGCATGCTCTAACACTCACTTGAGTACAACATGCAAGTCAGAGCTGAGACATGATGGAAGTTCAACAATTCTTTCTGAAGCAGATCATGAATGGATGGCTGAAGAAAAGGTGTAACAGCGAGAAAATCAAACAAAACTATCCCACTGGCTTGGTTCAGAAGCACTGTCTTTCTTAAGTCATAGGGAACACTACAACCAATGGAAGTTGGTTATGATGAGCCACTACTTTGGAAGAATATAGGGCAAGTAGAATTTTTCGAGTTGTTGTAGTAAATATTAAATAATATAAATGGTTTATCTCTCTACCTGAGGAGTAAGACCTCAGGTCCGACCCTGATACAGAGCCGTGCACACCTCTGGCGCCCAGTCTGAGCTGCCCTCATGGTCCAACTCATCCGCCCAGCTCCCTTCCCTCGGCGGTTTACTACGGCCTGTTCTCTGCCTCTGTCCCAGTGTGTTTCTATACCCACAAAATCCCACATAAATACAACTCTACAACCTTATAGCTTTTCATACAAGTTTATATATTCAACTCTCAATCCACACAAGATTGCATCAAATAGACAGATACAAACTGTCCTTCTGTATGAGATATTAGACCTATAAAATCCTTAATGTTCATAGCTATTTAATGCCAATTAATATCACCTGGGTCTAGCTGGTCCTTGGGAACTTGGCACGCATGACCTCTCCTCTCTGATCTCTTACCTCCTTTGACCTCTCAGCCCTCTCCAACCTCCCTTGCCCTGCCTAGTCACTGGCTTTCCTTTATTTTACTAATTAAAATGGGAAGATTCAGATAGTCACCTCTTGAGTACGTGACTGGGCAGCCCTTCTTGGGGAAGTGGAATTAACATTAAAATACAAACACCTTCAGGACAATCTACAGTGAATAGTTTGGCACAAGTTTTGAATTGGTGGAAAATGGAAGATTAATGGGAAATGGGGCCAAAAGAGAGGGCAGAAATGGCAAGAAACATTTAGAACCTATATTTATGTATCTGCCATAGAAACTTTTTATAACAAAAGATGGGATTTAAGAATATCCCATAGTTAAGCTGTAGCATTTTATTATATTTTATGAATATCAGTTTCTATATTTTGTGAATCTTTTATAATCTTCCCAAATAAGAACTACTCTTACATACAAGGAGTTACAAGAAAACTAATCTATTCGCCTCTTTCAGGTATACTAGAGCAGGCATTTCTTTCTACCTCTGTATCCAGTTACTTCTGCAGAACAGCAGGAAAATTTACATCATAAAAATCAGCATTTTCTAAACATCATATTTTTTTCAGTTTTTGACAAGTCACTAAATATTTATCATGCATCCCTCGTGTTGAAACCAGAGCTGGAATTATAGAGGCACATAGACTCAGTTTATGTATTTGTATTTGTGTACACTTGTGCCATGGAGTTTCTTAATAAGAGTCTACAAAGCTGTGAAATGACCATGGGGTCTTGGATCATTGCTTAGGACAGATTTCCTAGCCTAGCAATTGACCTAGTCAGGGATGTGTAGAGCTAATTCAAATGCAAGTAATTTTCAAATATCTAGGATGGATAATCCTGGTTTTGAAGTAGCTCTGTATCCATTGCTTTTTTTTCCCCCTGTGTATACCTCCATTAATGCCAATTTCAGAAAGCTGTTAAGACAAAAGAGAAAATTGTAATTTATCTTTGTATTATACCAATTCACTAGCTCTGATAGATAATTGGTAAAAGGATATGTTCAAAAGTTTCAGTTAAGAATGCATTATCCAATGATTATATACTTTACAAATTCTATGCCAATGATCAATCTGTCTAATGGTAAATTTCTTTTACTAAAGTATATTGCTTGTCATCATAAATCAATCATAACGGCAAAAACTAGCAGACATCCTTTTAATAATAACTAAGAATTGTATGACTCCTATAGGCTGACTGTTTTATTTTTTTAGATATTTACACAGCCCTGTGTTTTGTAGGTGCTTTATATTACATTTGGAAATAAGGTAAGGCTTAGACAGGCAACAACCTTCATCAATATCAGAGAAAAATAGCAGTGTCTACTGTAACACCAGGTGTCCCAATTTTAAGTCCAAAGATTTTACCACTGCACCACAGCTGTCTTGGTATTCCGGTGTTTTATTATTATGATTATTAATTGTACTATTGGTCATGGTAAGAATATTAATGAATACAATTACCAATGATTTAGTAAGGGAACAATTTTAAAAGCTTAAGTTTATTAGAAATGGCCAATTTAGTTTTACAAGGGATAAGTCATGTTGAAATAAGTGAGTGGATTTTTCTGGGATATAGTTTCCATAGTGACCATGGAAAGGTTGACATTATATATTCAGAATTACAAAAAGGTTTGGTAACATCTCAGAGATCATTAGCTCAGATCTTGGACTGTGGGTATAGTACCTTATTAGATAGAAAACAAGGTCGGAATGGCAAGTGACTGGGTGGTTTGTGGCTGGACAGAAGGAAGAAGCATGACACCCCGGGGCCATGGTAGGTGCCCTTCACATTTGCGATTCACAGGAAGATTTAGAACTATAACTGTGATATTCATGGTAGGCTGGCAATATATAAATTTGGACAAAGTCCTCTAATTAAATTGAAAAGAATGTGCTCATTTTAACCACACTCAATAATCATTACAATTAATCTAATGTATTTCCCAGGAGATAATGGGCCAGTTGGCAAGACAAATGGCTCAGGGCAAGCATGAGAACACTGAGTCTTTTTTTCCTAGGTAAGAGAAGGTATAAACAGTGACCATGGAAGAAATGTAGAAATGATTAAAGAAAAATACATGCAACTCAAAGTCAAAACACCTACACTGTCCTCTAGTTTTTAATCCTTATTAGTTATACATTATGCGCTGACCTTCAAACTATGGGTGTCTGCTGTCCTCTTCCAACCCCTTCATTTCTCTGCCCCTGTTCACTTTACATTCAGGTTACCATAAATCTCTCTTTTCTGTGTCATTTGTATTTCGCCCTTATCCTTTAGGGTGTGGGCCCAAAGCCCAATTCTGTAAGCAAGTGGGTGACTAGTTGAATAAATAAATTAATTAACCATCTCTCACAGACCTGAAGGCCAGCCATACTGCCCTGAATGAACTTATCATATCCAGAACAGCTGTCTGCATGTTTTGAATCATCTGTGCACTGCTTTACCAGTATTCAAATATACTCATGAGAAATACAAAGCATTACAATTGTTCTAGGACATTTCAGAGAGGAGATGTCTTTGAATCTTCTTATCTGGAGGAAAGTGGAGGAAAGGGGGGAAGTATGGCATGTCATTAAGATTCTTCCATCAACTTAGTTTTATTTTATACATTGTACTTTACATAAAATATAACATTTTATTTTTTCAATTTTTGATTTCATATGTAGTACTTTAGATCAGATATAATTAACCATTTTAAAGTATAAAAAGGTTAATGACATTTAGTGAATTCACAGCACTGTACAACCAACGGACATCTGGGGAGTGAAAAGACTACCTTCAGAATGGGAATAATGTATGCTTTAAGTTATATACGTGACAAAAGTCTAGGGTGCAGAATACATAAATAACCTTTTTCAGTGTTGGGGACCAAGCCTTACCTTGCACATGCTAGGTAAGATCTCAACTGTGTTGATACATCTTTAGCCTATAGCTTCTAGAACTAAAGAAAAATAACTAGGTTAAAAATACCAGTGAAGTTTCATAAACATGCACTAAAAGAAGATTGCAAATGGCCAATGAAAACTGGTCAGGAAGGACACCCTACTCAACCACAGGATACTGCTTATGCTCAGTAATTTGGCAGTAATAACAAAAATAACATTGACGGTGGTGACGATGCAGAGAAAATGTAATGCCCATTCATACCATGTTGCTGGGGAGTATTATCAAGCAATGTATGATATCTTATAAAAAGAATGCAAAGGAAAAGGGCACCAGATAACAGACACAAGGAAAACATTTAACAACGCAACATCATTTATGACTTCTTGAACATATAAAACTATAATGTAGAGATTAGCAGGTCGTGAGGAGCCCAGCCCCAACACATACATCCAGTTCCCAGTTACAGATATCATCTACAGTTCAGGGATCATCAGGGAAGAGGGGGCAGAAAGATTTTAAGAGCCAGAATACCAGGAAGTCTGCTGTGAAACAGTCTCTCCTAGAAATAGTTGCTTAAACAAGACCATACAAATGGCATTATCAATGGATACATTAGCATGGGAGGAGGAAATCTTTTAGGGGTCCCAGCCCTAGTTTAAAAACACAGGCAACCAATGACTGCTGGGAAAAAAGAGAATTAGCTTCTCCCAGGAGAATTAGCTCCTTATTGGTTGTTCTATTTAGACAACAGCCTTCTTAACATATATGTCCAGAAAGCAAAAATGGATTCAGCAGGTTGTAATATCATGCATGCGCACACATGAACACACACACACACACACACACACACACACACGCACGCACGTTCACGTACACATACATGTACACACGCACGCAATGCGTGTGTGCACACCGACCAATAAGAGTTTGAGGAAAGGTAGCTGGGAGGACTTGAAGGAAGGAAAGGGAGGAAAAAGTAATTCCAGCTCAACTTTAAAAAAAGTTAAAATTCAAAACTAAAAATTCTAGGACTAGAAGGAAGCTTCTTCAGCTTGGTAAAGAATGCTTACAAAACCCCCAAAGTTAATATACTACTTAATGGGGAGAAGTTCATGGGATTCCCAGTAACAAGCAGGGAAAAGGCAAAGGTGTTATTTTGCCACTGCTTCCCAACAACATGCCATATGTTCAAGTATCACACGGAAAGAAAATAACATGCTCTTGAGCACGGGGAGCTCATAGGCCCAAGGGGTGGTTTACTATTTAATTAATGTCGATAGAGACGCCAATTGCCTTCTAAGTATCCGTGCTTATACCCTGCGTAAATGCTACTCTGGATCTTATCAAAGAAGATTCTCTTAGCAGTGAGTGATGGTGAGTGCGGAGTCTCATGATTGTGGGGCCAGGGAGCCATGGGACTGGGAGGAGCAGACCTTGAGAAAGTGTGGGGTTGAGGCACGCACCCAGGAAATCTCATCCTGAGATGGGCAGAAGGATCAGTCGCCTCCTGCCCCAGAAGCCTGCATGTCCCAGTGCACATAGCCCTGTGCCCCTACCTTTGCCTCATGAGAGGAGGTCACAGAGATGGTATCCAGGTTAACCCTTATTAAGTCATATCTAGCAGCACCTGGAATTTCTCCTCGTGTAAATGAGACATCCCCAGCACCCTGCCCCGACCAATGATGTACTCTTACCCGGATAACCCCTACTCACCCACCAAAGGTTTAAATAGCTCCCCCACCCGAGACCCCAGTAAACTGAACCAGTTCTCCAAAAGCTGTTCTCAGATGTGTGTTCTTTGCCTACACACTCATCCCCATGAAGATCTTGCTTGCATCCAGCCAACCGATGAAGCTTCCCTCCCTCTATTGTAGTCTGAGGGAGAAGCAGGCCCAGGGTAGCACATGACTCATGATGCTGAGAATGTGTAATGGTGGAGAGCTTGGCCCATCAGGAAAGTTGCAAAGGGGAAATGGGAAGGATGTAGAACCTGAAGACAGGCTGCAAGCTGCCCTCCTCTAGGCATGCACAGTGGTCTTAGGGCCCTCAGCGCAGTAGCCATGACCCAAAACAACAGCGCTTCACAAGTTTCCTTCTTACCCTCCGACGCTTACCTTCTTTCTGCCCCGTTTCTGCAGTGCATGCTCCTTTTGCAGTAATTCATAACTGGCTTAAGGGCTGAGAATAAGGGCCTGGGTGCTCAGCGGTAGATGTGTCATCTACATCCATCTGCCAACCCACGACTCAGGGAACACGGGGCAACACTTTCTCGGGTATGAGGAGATACCCAAATGGTGAAGATAATTTGGAGCAACTGGAACTCTCATCCATTGCCAGGAGAAATATGAGACATTCTGACTACTCTGGAAGACGGTTTGGCTGCATCCTCCAAAACGAAATGTTCTCCTACAGATCAGTACAGCAATCACTCCATTTGATACTCACACGACGTTGAAATGCCATGGCTACACATAAACACAACATCTTGGTGTTTACAGCAGCTTTCCTCGTGATTTCCAAAACTTGGAAGCAATCGAGTTGTCTGTCAGTGAATGAATGAACCCAGCAGAATATTACTTAATAATAAGAACTAAAAGAAATATCAATATGAAATTCCTAGGAAAATGAATGTATCTAGAGAATATCATCCTGAGTGAGGTAACTCAGTCACAAAAAAACAGACATAATATGTGGTCTCTGATAATTGGATACTAACCCCAGAAAGATCTGAATACAGAAGAAACAACTCATAGACCATAAAAAAAAAAAAAAAAAAAAACCCAAAGAAACAAAAAGTGGAAACCTCAGTCCTTCTTAGAAAAAAAAAGAAAAGAAAAGAAAAAAGAAAACCAATAAGTGTCTAGCACCTTCTCAGAGTGGGGTACACCTAGACTTTAAATCATTAATAACTCAAGAGCTAGGAAGATAGCATTGTGGAAGTTTTGGTATTTAAAACTCATGTAGTTTAATCTTTACACAACAAGAAAACTCTGACTATTTCCATGTTACATTTTGTTTTACATGTACTTTATGCTCATTGTAACTAGTAAGATTTCAATGTATACTATCAAACCTTTAAAAATCAAGTACTGACAAAAATATATTCATACTGTTTTATGCTAAAATGTTTTTAATAATCTGTACATGTATCTCTGTTTATTTTAAATAAAGTTGTAAGGAAAAATAGAAGAAATATCAAGGCACGAGAAAACATGACGTGTACTGACACATGTATCTCAAAGTGAAACAGCCATTCTGGAAACACTACATTCCATCCAGGGAAAGGCAAAACTATGGAGGCAATAAAAAATAAATAAAATAAATAAAAATAAATAAATCAGAGTTTCCTGTTAGGGAAGGAGAAAGAAGTGACACGTGCTATTCAGAAGACTTTTAGAGCCGTGAAAATAGTCAAAAACATTGCATTTTAGTGGATGCCTGTCTTGATGCATTTATCTAAACATGTAGAATGCACAGCATGAATTATGACACACTAAGGTAGTGATCAATTAGAACAACTTCATAGCTCTGGAGGAGATGCTGATTACCAAGATGTTAAATGTGTGTAGGATCCAGAGGGGCATGGGAAACCTTCTTTACGGTTTGCTTCGAATCTAGCCATTTTATAAAATTAATACAAACAAACATTAAAAAAAATCACCCTCTAGTTACTGTATTGGTGTGTAAAATGCACACCCAGTAGGCAAGGGCAGACACAGAGACCATTGTGGGCTGCTTCCAGGATGCAATACCTCGGCCATGTGCCAGCTGGAAACAAGCAGACAGGAATCTACATGGAGAATGATTTATCCTATCACAGGATACAGGAAGGACCTCAGCATCTCGCACCATCGCACAGGTTGTTCGTAAGTATAGCGTGATGGGGAATTGGCTTCTTGAGTTCAGTCACATCACCTCTGTGTTCTCAGTTTTCTTCCCAGTGCAGTAGGACTAATGGACCTGCACACAGGAGAGCTGGGAGATTAAATGAGAAAACACAGACACAGCATTCAGGAAATGTTAGTTTCCTTTCTAAGTGGTGCACCTTTCGGGGAGCTGCTGCAAGAAGCTCACTCACGTCTCATGCCCCCCAGAGCAGAGGGATTCTGTGTGAGCCGGATATGGCCGAAGGAATAGGCCGTTCACTTTAATGTAACTGTATTCAGACAAGAAGCTAGAACTGAGGGTGAAAATAAAATGGCCATGAAAAAGCAGTCATGAGAAAGGCTTGCCCAACACTATGCCAACCGAAACCTCTCCATCACACCCACACCAGGCAGCTTTTGCATAGCTGCACACTGTTTGAAAGTGCATTCCCCACCCCCACCCTCCATGACATGCTGTGGGGGATGTGATTTGGATGGAAGTTTGGATCTGCATGTAAAACAAGGACCAAAGTGAAGGCTGGGCTAATGACTTTCACCTGACACAGCCAGGGGAGGCGTTGACTTGGGTAAATGGTTTTCTAATTGACAGCTTTAGGCCCTGGCAACCACAGTCCAAGTGGAGTCCAAATCCTTTAGCAGGACTGTAACTGTAAAAGCTGTGCTAATGCGATAGATTAAATGCACCAAAGCTGAGGCAGCTGGTGGCAGACCCCTGAGCTGGAGGGATGGGGATTGCCTTTTCCTGGTTTCACCACTGTTTATTTTCATTGCTTAAGTGTTGCGAAGCCCCAATGCCTTGCTTTTAAATGTCTGGCCCACTTCTACCCATATTGCTGGTCACTTGAATTTCTGTCCGGGTTTTGATCTCTCATGAGGTCTGTGTTCATCACAGAGACAGAGATTTAGATGGTAACTATTGCCCTGTGTAACTATGCAATGTCAGATCTCCTTTGACCGTGCATTTGATTTGGTACACGTGATTTCTCTGCAGTATCAGTTTGTGCTGTATAACAAATCATCAAAAAAAAAAAAAAAAAAAAAAAAAAAAAAAAACCCTTAGGGCCAATCTTTGGGAAAGGGGAAAGGACTGGACAGGTGGCTCAGTGGTTAACGGCACTTGTTGCTCTTGCAGAAGGACCTGGATTAGTTTCCAGAACCCACAGCAGGTGTCTCACAACACAGATCCAACAACAGGCACCCTCTTCTAGCTTGAGCAGGTACCAGCACACATGTGGTGCACATAAACACATACAGACACACATTCATACTTATACAAAAAAAAAGTCACTTAAAAATAATTGTAGGTACCTGTGGATTGGCTTCTTTGGGCAATTTATCCCAGATTTGTCTGAGTGGCTGAACTTTTGGGACTTGGGTAGTAGGCTACCCTAGGGCTGAGCCATGTGATCCTTTCCCACTAGGACCCAAGTACACAAAAGAACTGGATGCACGTGGCTTCTGCTTACATCACTTACTCTGTCATTACATTGGCCACAGCATGTAATGTGGTCAAACTTGAAGTTCAAGGGCAAAGAATTCCACTATCTTCCTCTGGGGAGAGGAAGGGAGGTCACATGGCAAAGGACACCAATATATGATTCCATCATGAAGTCATATAAAATGGAGGGAGTGATCTAACAATCAACTAACCTTCTCTAACAATAGACCTGGTCCTGGGCTTGTCTTGGATAACAGTAGGAAGAATAGATATAGAGATACAAGATGCAGTTTTCCTGATGAACTTAAATATGTCACAACAACTCTAACTTTACAAGATGTTCTCCTATTGGCTTAATGTAAAACCAAATTCAAAAACTTTCCCAACTAAATCTGTGCCTCTTCAAACTATCAGACATATTCTCATAGAGTTGCCCCATAGCTTCTCCTTGCACACTCTTGCTGATGCTGATATGAACATAGAGGCTCATTCCTATGAATGCTCTAAGAGATAAGGACATCAGGAAAGGCATGATAAAATCTTGAGATAACCACCTAGAGTTCTCACCACCTAATTTGATTCTCACTCTAAGACCAGTGGACCAGTTGCAAGTCACAATAACATACCTGTCATCTTCTTACCATTTTGTGATATGGTGCTGTATGTAGCAGGTGCTGTCAGGATTTCCTGATTTAATTACCTTCCATTCCTGTGATCAAACAAAATGGCCAAATACAATTTATGGAAGAAGTTTATTTTGGCATACATTTCCAGAGGGACTCAACATCTAATGTCTGGGACTCACTCATAATCTTCTGGGCTCCTCTAAGGGGGTTGGGTCACTTCTCTAACTCTGTCTAATACAGCACACAGAGATTATCTTCTAGGTACCAGTTGGATTCACTTCACAGCTGCTGCTCCTGTTGTTCTTGCTGGTCATCCCATGGTACTGGCAACCAAAATACTAAGATTTTATACTGTACCTAGGCTTCCTCTCATCAATAGCCTCTCACAGGCCCTCCTCATGGTACTGAGCCTCAACTTCTTTGCACAACTTCTTCAGTCTACTAAGGCCTTCAACTGCTACTAAGGCTGCACCTTTACCAGTGGTCTCCCCTGGACTTTTACAAAGCCAAGCTTCGGCTGCATTCTGTGACTCCTTGATACCTTCAACCCCAGTAACACATGGATGATCCTTACATTACCACATTTGGCTGGGAATGTGAGGTACAACCTTGGCCACCACTGAAACATAGCTTCTGTGAGTGGACTTTAGGAAACACGCTCCAGGAGATTTTAACCTTAAATCATGTGGGTCTCTTCTTTATCACTGCCAACTTCTGTGCTCCAGCTAACCAGTATCAATTGTCCTAGTAAAACAAAGGTGTTACTTCAGTGGTGCTACTAACTTAATGACAGCTGATTCTTCACCTTCACATGTGTGTACACCACAGAGTCTTCACACTAAAGGCCAGGTAGATTCTGGTTTCCCCCTGAAGCATCCCATGCCAGGTCTGTATCATTCACACAGCTCTTAACATTCTTATCTTTGGAGCCACTACACTGAGCTCTCAACACTCAATAGATATTCTAGGCCAACATTCCAAAGTTTGTTCACGATCCCTCCTAAAAGGACATGGGCAGGCCTATCAAAGCAATACGCCACTATCCTGTTGCCAACTTGTCTATGGTAGAGTTTCTACTGCTGTGACCAAATTCCACGACCAAGAGCAAGTTAGGGAGAAGAGTTTTTTGTTTGTTTGTTTTGTTTTGTTTGTTCTCTTTTGTTTTTTGGTGTTTTTTGTGTCCTGTTTATGCTTCCATGTCACAGTTGATCATCAGAGACAGTCCCTCCTCTCTGATGATTCCAGCTTGTTTCAGTTTGACATCAACCTTGCCAGTACACCAAGTGTTTAGATGTCTGTGTTTTGGGGCAACATCTCTCACTTAAATTACAACTTTTTCCCCCAATTTTTATTAGATATTCTTTATATTTACATTTGAAATAATATCCCCTTCTCCCACCTGCTCCCATCCCCCTCCCCCTTCACTTGTCTTCACAAAGGTGCACTTGCTCCTAGTCACCCTTTCTACCCCATTGCCTTGGCTTCCCCTACACTGGGAAAATGTGCCCTCCCTGGACCAAAAGCCTCCTCTCACATTGATGCCAGACACTGCTATCTTGCTACATACGCAACTGAAGCCATAGGTCTCTCAATGTGTGCTCAATGGTTGGTGTTTTAGTCCATGGGAGTTTAGGAGGGTTTGGTTGGTTGATAATGTTGTTCTTCCCATGAGACAACAACTATTAATGTCCCTCAAATTTTTCACTATGTGACAGATAATTATTGTCTCTTGGTATCTATGTCTTTACAGATAGAAGTTGTTTCCCCTCAGAACTGGAAAAACTCTAATGGCAGGTACAGTAGCTCAGAAGTACCAGAAAATTAGCCATTGTACCCTCAACAGATGTTTATTCTGTGGATAAAGTGTCATGCAAGTATTCTGTGTAGCCAAGACTTTGGGGGGGGGGAATGATAAGCCAATGTGCCTCCATTTGGGCCTTGAAAGTCATCTAATAGTAAAAACCAACTACATTCATTTCTGTTTATAATTATATATGTTTCTAAAGGATTAGGCTATATCTCACCTATAACCTTAACTATCAATGGTTGTTAATGTGTCCCAAATTGCCCATCAAATCACCCATTTGGAAGCCACCTACTCTTGAGCTATAAAAACTCTTATTTTCCCCATGTCCAATGCTGATCCCTTAAACCCCGCTTTAAGGAGAGATAGGCTGTGTTCATGAATTTTTTAAAGTTTGCTTTAATTAATTCAGCCATGATTTGAGTTGGTGGTCTTTCTCCACAAATCTGTGGGACTAAGAAAAACTATTTTACTCCCATGGGAACACCATTCAACTGTAGTGTTAAACCCAATCATTTCCAAGGTTTCTTTCATATTCACTCAGCGAATCTGTCTACTTATATACATGTGCATCTCAATATCCTTTTTTTGATAAAGAAAGTGTTGTGATGTCATTTATGATATATTCTTGGGTCATAAAGAGAAACTGCCAATAGATACTAAGAAGAGAAAGTCACTTAGTAGGCACATGGGATTTTTCTGCTATATTTTACTAAATTTATCTCATTCACAAATTGCCAAATGGATAAAAAGAAAAAGGATTAGAATAATATTCAACTCACCAAATATTTATTTGTTCCTGGGTATTAGTTAAAAGCTGTTCCAAACACTGGAGGACAAAATATCAAATCAGTGCTCACATTTTATGAGCTTTTAGACTGAGCTGTCATTGAAACTTTTACACCTTCATTGAGGTTGAGTTGCTCTGAGTCATGTCAACTCCAATTCTGTTGTTACCAGAGCAGTCATATTTAATTCATTGTACTTATACATTCCAACAATCATTTTAATCCAGTGTCTGCTTGGAGTAAAATGCTCTGCAATTCATTTTGCCCAAGCATCACCTGGCCCAAAGTGGTTGTACACACAAATGCTGGGGAGGCCTCCCAGAGGAAGCTGAGTGCAGCTGTGTCCTAGAAAGAAAAGTTCCTGGTCCTGACTTTGTGGTGTGAACAGTGATTGTTCAAACTGAACCAGAGGACAACGGCGACTACAAGTGCTCATCTACTGTGTGACTAGTGCCCTTCAGAATAGAAAGAAATGTTTAAAGAGGAGGGAAAAAAAAAGAAAGCAGAGGTTTGAGAAATTCCAAAGACAAGGCGAATCAGCAGGAGAGTGAGTGAGCAGGGGACAGAAAATGATTAAAATATCAAAAAGGAAATCAGTACATTCGAAACCTCAGACCTGGAAACAATTAGAGGTCAGCTGGTAACTGTCAAGAATCAATATAAAAAAGATGTAATTTTTAATAACTCAGAAATAAAGCACACTGTTAACATGCTAGGAGCTGGGGGAGGGGTGAAAAGCAGCCAGGGGAAAATGTGGTCTGTTAGCAATTACCATGGATGCCAGGGCCAGCCTAACAGAATCACTTGCACCTTCTCAGTACAGGACCCTATAGTGTGTATCCTCAGCACCCTACTTACCCCCAGCCTGGTATCCCAAGTCAGACATGCATTTCTAAACAACTACAGTTGTAAACTGCTTAAAGTAGGTGCTAGGAACTGAACTCCAATCCTCTGTGAGACAGACACTCTTGAAAAGAGAGAAAAGCTGTCTCAAAGACTCTTGTAGACATAGATAGAGTATCTCTGAAAAAGTTAGACCAGTACTGTTAGAGATAATTTCTTCAAACTGTTAGACTTTGGCTTTATAACAGGCATTGGGAAAATCTAGGCAAAGAAAAAAGAGTGTGTGTGGGGGGGTAAACAGTGGAATTGGGGGTGTGGGCCAATATGAAGGTGTATAGTATAATTATATAGAATAGTATATATTATATAGTATAGTAAAAGTTTTCTGGATTCTATGATTGTGACCTAGTGATGACATCTAGTAATGGAGGATACAGACTCTGTCACAGGCTATCTTAGTGTCTAGGCACTAATTCTAGTGGTGACACTGGGTTACATTCAGTTTAGTTGTTGGCTAAGACAGTCCCATGGAGATGCCCAAACAACCCAGGCTGATGCTAGAACAAAGGGCTTGTGGGAGTGGCCAAGAAATGTTTGTTTTTTTCTTGAATCCCCTGCCATGAGAGGAAGAGGGGGGAGGGGAGGAGAGTGGAAGGGAGAGGGGAGGTTAGTTCTAATGATAGAGAGAGGATTTCTGCTCCACTCATAAATCAATGCCATTTCCACTTGTGACCAGTTTCCTCCAGCAGCAGATGGGATCAGATTCAGAGACCCACAGCTAGCCATTATTTGGAAAGACTCTCAATTGGAGGTCTTCCCTTTGGAGATTGGGGAACCCCATGGAAGACGAGAAAGATTATAGGAGTCAGCAGGATTGGAGGACAGCAGAGCGTGTTCCACCAAATTAACTAAGTACGACACACATGCGCTCTTTTCTTAGAGACTAAAGTGACAGCACGAACCCTGCATGAGTCTGTACCCAGTCTTCCATGTATGCTATAGCTGTTGGCTTGGTGTTTCTGTAGGACCCCTAACAGCGGAAATCGGTGGATCTCTGATCCTTTTGCCTGCTCTTGAGAGTTCTTTCTTCCTATTGGGTTGACTTCTGCCTTGTCTTTTTATATCTTGTATATATATATACACACACACATAAACACACATACACACACATGCATATACATATGTGGGGCAAGCCTGATGTTAAATAAATGTGCAATGTGCTGGGATGTGTAACACTGAACAGATTACTTTGTACAAGACTTTACATATTCTCTAAGGAATTCGAATGGGCTCTGGATTCTCGGAGTTTGGTGTTGGGGGTGTAGAATTTACTGTTGTTCTGGTGTGAAGCTAAGGTATTAGGGAATTAATAGTTTGTGATCATTTTGGTAAATTCCGGTACTTGTTAGTTTATATTTTTCTCACTTAACACAGTAAATACCAATAAAAGGTGCAAGCATACTGTAATTCATAAATGGTTACAAAGAGACAACTGATATCTCTTTAAAGTATCCTGTTTTCCAGTCAATGGATTTGTGGGACAAGAACTGCGGTAGCCTTGCTTATCTCTGAGGCTTTCTGCTGTTCAGAAATGTACGCCTTTGACTGTGGTCTGGTGAGTTTGAGCAGCTGGGCATCACGCAGGTCTCTGTGCCCGGCTCATTTGACCTCGGAGTACCAGTAATTGTTACCTGCTTTATTTCCCCGAAACTGAAACTTATTAGAGGTGAAAGAAACCTGAGAGATCACGTACATATTCTGTTTCTGCCAGCAGAGGGCAAAAGATGCCTAAAGCCCACATAGCTACTCTTCCTAAAGTTAATCCACAAAAAGCCCACCCAGACAACTAAACCCTGCTCCACGCTCCCTCCCCCCGCCCCTCCCCGCAGTTCTCAAGCATAAAGAACTTCCTCCTTCCTCAGTCCTCATATCCCACTTAGCTCTTGAGGAGTCTAAAGCAACTCGAATGAGCTTCCATGTGCCCTGTCACAGACTGGAGCACATTAAGGCCAGGAAATCAGGCAGGAGCATGTTTGTAGATCCGGTGCCGATTACTCCCCCGTCAGATTGTGCATTCACCAATACGGAATGGATTTCTCTCTAATTTATTAAAGGTCGGTCAGCATGGATTGATAAAGGAAAGGCCATGTCTGATAAATTCACCTAAATTGAATTCTTGGGCCACATTACCAAATCAGCAGATATAATTTATCTGGCTTTCAGGAAGGCATTTAGCGCTATACCACATAACAGATGCATTTACTAAGCCAAAGCCTTGTGCGTCGGTTAAGTGTCAGGTGGCGATTCTTGAAACAGGTTTAAAATGGCCCAGAACCCAACATTGGGTGTGCCGACAGGAGACACTTAAGAGTACAGACAGAGAGGTCAGTCTGGGGGTCAATATTTCAAAGTCCTTGACCCTAATTATAATCTAATCTCCACAACGGTCATATCTCTTGAGAGGAAAATTGGGAAGAAGGGGGCGGTTTTAAAAGGAGCAGACCGAAACAAGTTCTGTATTTCTTTTTTTAATCAGGCCAGCTCAGTAAGAGATGAATGAGTTATTCTTCTACCAAAGGAACACAAATAAACAAACGCACAAAGACAGCCAGAAGCAGCTGCCCAACACAGAAGCACAGCAGAGAGTCTGACCCTGCACAGGGCTGAGAGGTATGGGTTTCCCTGATACCCCAAACTCAGACAGCCTTAGTGGATCCAATGAAGACAGGGGAAATGGCATTTAGGGGTCCCAAGATATAAATAAGCTCAAATAATTACATAACTGTGAGTCATTAATATCCTTGCTGTGGCCTCAAAAGGCACAACCACCTAACTCTGGTTTGAATTTGCCTCTTCTTGAAGTCGAGATTTATGCATCAGCCTTACATCTTTATCCAGGCAATGTGGATTGGATTTCTCTCTAATTCATTAAAGGTCAGTCAGCATGGATTGATAAAGGAAAATCCATGTCTGATATATTTGCTTAAATTGAATATTTCCTCTGGGCTACTGCAAAGGTGACCCGAGGTGATGACCGTCAAGAATACACCCAAGCAGCCTTAAAGGGTGACACTGGCTCGCTTTCCACATCTTAGAAAACCAAGGATAGAGGAGTGTGTACCCATTGGTTCTTATTCAGGAGCATGTGATTTTGTTTGAACTTGGTGTCAGTAACTGGTTCTTAGAGACCAAGAGAGCCATACATATTGAGTGGATAATAGACTCTTGAGCATGCGTGCTCACATCTATTCTGATTATATGCTTCCATATTTCACTCCATTGTGGATATCTCTTACAGTCAGATGGAAACTGGAGTCATCTCTGATCAACTTATCTCTGACGGTTCTCTTGTTTGGGACTGTATGATGGGTAATATTTGTGTCACCTTAGATACTGGGTTTTGGACGTGAGTTTAATGTTTAAATTTAGAAGAGTGGGTGGAGAAGCTTGTCCCATCCCACTCACATGCAGGGGATCCATTTAGTCTGATGGGGACATTAATACATTGAAAACAAAGCCAGGAAAACCCTCTGCAGAAGATTGCTTTGGGGATGTATCTGTACCCTGAGCTACCTACCCTAGAGATGGAACCTGTCCCTCTCCATGATTTTGCATGCCAAGGTCTTATAACACATTGATTCTTCTTCTTCTTCTTCTTCTTCTTCTTCTTCTTCTTCTTCTTCTTCTTCTTCTTCTTCTTCTTCTTCTTCTTCTTCTTCTTCTTCTTCTTTTCTTCTTCTTTTTCTTCTTCTTCTTCTTCTTCTTCTTCTTCTTTTTCTTCTTCTTCTTCTTCTTCTTCTTCTTCTTCTTCTTCTTCTTCTTCTTCTTCTTCTTCTTCTTCTTCTTCTTCTTCTTCTTCTTCTCCTTTTATTTCTTCCTATCTCTCTCTCACTTCCTTTCTCCCCTCCCTCCTTTCCTCCTCCCTCCCTGCCTTTTCTCCCATCCCTTGTTTATCATGAGGTAAGCAGCAGCTTATCACACTCATTTTTTCTTTTATTGGATTTTTATTTACATTTGAAATATTATCTTCTTTCCCAGTTTCCCCTCCATAACCCCCGATTCCATTCCCCTCCCCCTGCTTCTATAAGGGTGTTCCCCCACTTACCCACCCACACCCTCCTGCCTCCCCACAATGACATTCCCATGCACTGGGGCATCAAGCCTTCACAGGACCAAAGACTTCTTCTCCCACCGATGCCCAATAAGACCATCCTCTGCTACATATGTGGCTGGAGCCATGGATTCCATGGAGGGTAATTTAATCTCTGGGAGCTCTTAGGTGTCTGGTTGGTTGATATTGTTGTTCTTATGTGGTTGGCAAGCCCCTTCAACTTTTATACCATAGTGTTCTGCCTTACCATGGGCCTGAAACAAGGGAACCAAGTAACTATGAGCTGTAACCTCTAAAACTAGGAGACAGACATAAACCATTCTCCATCTAAGTTGTTTCTATCAGGAATTTCATTATACCACTGACAGGCTAACTAACCAATACATTGTCCTTCCTCCAGTAGAATGTTGCCACCAAGACATCTTGAGCTTGGTTAGAAGTAGATGCTCCAGAGCTCTGCTTGCTCCCACGTACCTCATGCAGAAATTCCACTGCAGAGAAAGAACAAATGTGGAGAAAAGGGAAAGAGGACTTTTATGACTTCTTATCTTCTGGCCTTTCAAGCTTTATGTGTGATGCTGTCTTGACCCAGCAAGCTTATGTCTTCCTAAACTGTGAAGGCAATTATTATTGGAGTTTCCTTTTAATTTAGCATGGGAGGGAAGGAAGAACAGACATTTGCTGTCATGATTCAGCGGACGTGTTGGGGTAAGGCCTCATTTGTAGCATCATAAACTAGCTTCCCAGTGCCTTTGAAACACTGCCAATTCACTTATCTCTAGCCGGTTCCTTAAGAACAAAGCTTCTCCTCTCCTCTTCTTCTGTCATCCTGCCAAAAGTATTATATTGCCACAGCCAGCGGCAGATGAGATTGGATAGAGGCACACATTAACTGTATTCTGAAGGCTGCCATAAATTCACTGCAGTGAATCTGGATGGGGAGATTAGGAAGCCATTTAATAACATTTACTTTAAAAAATTACTGATATGTAAAAAGTAATAGTCTGTATAGGACAGAAATAAGACATGGGATTGTTCTGATTTATATACGTTTTATGGATGTTCACAGCATCTTGGAGGAAGGAAGCAAAACATTCTTTCATGTAGCTATGGTAACTTGTTTTATAATATTATTCACAATATGTGTTTACTGGACAATTCATTGCCAGCTACAACATGCTATGAGCCAGCCAGTGGGCACCCAGAAACATAACACGTATCAAAGAAGGGATAGAGAATACACAAGAAAACATTGAAATTTAGTGTCTAAACTTAGACTCTGCAAACATTATTCAAGGACAGCAGGCATTAACAGAACTGTCCTCTTGATTCAGATTGTATATACAAAAGCACTTAATACCTAAAAGAACATGTGTCTGCTATAGATATCGATTCATGGCAGGGACAAGTAGAGGTACAATGAACTAGTTTTTATGTGCATAAATGTTCATATATGTTCCTAGGTACATATGTGTGTAGGTGCCAAATGTCAGTGTTGGTTATTTTTCTTGATTGTTCTCTGATATCCTTTCAGAGGGACAGGATCTCTCACTGAACCTGGGGTACACTGAGCTAGCTAGACTGGCTGGTCAGTAAGCCCTGGGAATCCTTGTCTTGTCTACTGATCTTGTCTCTACCTCCCCAGTACTGTGATCACAGACATATGCTACCATATCCAGCTTTTAAGTGCACAGTGAGGACAGGAGTTGGGACCTTATGCTTGCACAGTAAGCATTTTACAAAACAAGCCATCTTTTCTTCTCTCTAAATCAGTAGTCACACTAACCCCTAGGGTGGGTGTCAAACAGCCCTTTCACAGGGGGTGCCTGGGAGCATTTGAAAGCACATATACTTACATTGCAATTCACAACAGTAGTAAATTTACAGTTATGAAGTAGCAACAAAAAATATTTATGGTTGAGGTCCTGACAACATGAAAACCTGTATTAAAGGGTCACAGCATTAGGAGGGTTAAGAACCACTGCTCTAAATTATATTTTAAGGTTTGTCATATCAAAGTGCCATAGACTAAGTAGCTTCTAGAATGTAAATAACTGTCTCACAATTCTAGAGACAAAGAGCCTGAGATCAAGCTGCCAGCAGACTTAGCTTCGTCTTGAGATTCTATATGTGAATTGCCTTTCCATTGTCTTGCCTGGTTACCATCCCACATTCCTCTTCTCATCAGAACACTAGCCTTATAGAGTCAGGGCCATCCCTGTGAGTTCATTTTCTCTCAGTTACCTCTCTAAAAGCCCTATCCTCAAAGTCATATTGTGTGATAATCATCATAATCATCAAAAGGACTTTGAGAAGACCCAATTGAACTCAAGATACACTTCACCTTAGGCAAATACCAACAATGATTCATAAATATGCACAAGTGGCTGAGCCTTGAAAAAGAAAGAGTGAAAGAAAGAAACCCTAAGATTCTGAGCTTTGCAACCAGGTCACGGTCATCTGAGACTGTCCTCACATGACTGTGCACACATGGAATGATGGATGATTCACAAAAGGAAAAGTCATATGCCCAATAGTTTGATGCCATAGCACATACACTGATAAAGTAGTACATCCACTGAGCTGGAGCAGGATGTGGGAGATTCCCATGATGTTCAGGACTAACCTTTAGTTGGGGATGGTAGGAGGGGATTCCTGTTGGGATGGTCTTAGGGTAACAGCTGGAGGGATGAGGGCAGCAGGGACATTCAGGCATTCAAGAAAACAGCCATTCACTACCACCATGACAATATCAAAATACTTGTCAATACCAGTTGTATACCAGCCACTCTTGAGGGGACCTGAATCTCGTTCCTTCTTAGCTACATAGAATTTAGACACATTACTTAATAATACCACCCCTTCAGGCTTTACACTTCTACTTCATGTGAAAGTGACATGTTCACACGGCCCAGATACCTGCAACAGTATCATTATTTCCAGTTTATCAGCATAAGGTTTATTAAAGTTTACCAGCATAAAGGCTTGATGGTTTTAGTTTTGTCTTGCTCTCTTTTCTTTTCTCTTACTTTTCTGCTATTCAGCAATTGTATGGGTGGAGAAAGGAGACTTCTCTCAGATCCATCGCCTTCATATTGGTACTATTAGGTTCACTTTTAAAAGGTGGACATTGAGAATAAATATCCAGAAAATTTTGTTGTGGGAAGGAAGGGTTTTCATCCCATTCAAAAGACCAGAACTACTTCTTCAGAAAGCAGCAGAGTGTCCCCATGTCAAGAGAAAAAGAATTTGCATACATGATACATACATATGCATATGATCATAAAATCAGAAAGAAAATTGAGTGGGGGTACTAGGGAAATTTGAAGATGAAGAAATACGATCAAAAGACATTGTATAAATGTACAAAATTTTAAATAAGCAATTAATAACCATTACTTTAAAACATGAACTGGAAAATTTTAGAAACAAACAATTCATGAGTTTTAAAGTAAAACAAACAAAAACCAAATCTGTTCTTAAATGCCAGGCGTTCTTCATTTCATTAGACAGCTATGAGATTTTGCAAATTTAAAGAAGTGAATGACTGCAAGGTGGAGGCCATGGGGTTAAAGGTCATCTGAGTATCATCCACACTCCACCTTCATGGCAGCTCATTTAAGAAACACTTTTTAAACTTTTAGTTGCTTCTCCAAAAAGATACTACCTAGGCTATAAGCTGTTTCTACCTTCATCTGAATAACAAGAAAAATCCTAATGAAACCGGGGGAAAAACTGTGGAATTTCATTCTTCCATGAGGCTTAAAATTAAACCAGTCTTCTCCCTGAAGACAGGAGGACAGACTATTCCTCAAAGTTCCATCCAGGTTATGGTGAACAGTAAAAATCCTGACAACAGCAGAAACATGAGGTTTTTGTGGGCAATGGTTATCACTCTTTAAAAAAGAATCAAGACTAATGTTCCTTCTCAAACTTATTATTATAAAACATTGGCAGGAAAATTAGGAGGAAACCCTGGGATGGGAGATAATTTCATGTAGTAAATAACTTCTACCGTACGCTGACGTGTATCTCATCCCTTCCTGGCAGAGGGAGTGGGAAAGCCATCAAGCATAGGGGATTATGTTGTGTTAGAGCTAAGTGTTGGAAGGAAATATGGTTAGAAAGATTTCATATCTTTTCTGTAACACAGAGAATGGAAGGATGGGAGAGGATGACCACCAACAGAGGGTACAAAATGTAGCTAAACATGGCAGTGGCGGGAAGATGGATGGGCTACAGAATCCCAAGGCATGCACATTCTCTTTAGAGTTTGCAAGTGATGATTCCCTTTGATTCATGGCTGCAGATCTTAAGGGCAAAAGAACTGGGTTGGAGATGGGAGGAAAACAGAAAGTCTTCTCCAGCTGGGAAAACAAAAGATTCTTGGGATGATGTTGATGAAAGCGCTTTAAAAGTGAGAGGTACAGGGCGAATATAGGAGGAAGGCAGCTGGAGCCTTTCCAGGTCCACTAATGATACATGGAGCTGCTGACACTGCAGTTCATCCAGCCCGTGCAAGGGAGAATTGCCTTGGGGACCTGCCCTTTCTCTTAGGGCGAGACCCTAAGAGTCCAGGACAGCAAAGCCTTGTCTGTTTGGTTTATAGAACTTTTTTTCTTGAACTCTAATTTAAATGTTTACCACTGGGACATACTTAACTAAAACTCATCTTGGTTTCTCCCCTTTCAGGCTTCATCCCCCTTAGCAGGTATTTGATTTCTAAGATCAGAAATCCACAGGGGAGAAGACGTTAGTCTGGGTTATAAAACGAAATGAAACGCCTCCACTTTTTCATCCTCTTTTCCTAACGTGCCTGGTGCTTTGCTCACAAGGCTGAGAAAACTCAACCTGAATGTAAAATACTCGGTGGTTATTTCACCATCTATGAACAAGTGTGGGTCTCCATATCTGTCAAGTTGTGAAGTCATGCTGGTGTGATCTGGAAGGTGAAGCAGTGTGCATGATAAAGCCATGTTGCCTTTTCTCTTCTCCTTTTGGTGATTCTCCAGCTAAGGCAGGATGACACACACTGAGGTGTTAGCACCTGTGATGGTCTTAGGAACAATAGTTTCCAATGATAGAGTTCATACCGCCTTATAAAGCAATCTCCAACCTCTCTATACAAACTTCAGTACAGACAGTTCACTACTTCTGGAAGTAGTTTAATTCATCTTCAAAGTTCTGTAAGGGACAGACTCTGCATTTGGCAGTGGTGACAGCAGGAAGGCTGAAGTCTGGCTGTTGGAAGCCTGTGATCTTCAGCACCTGTGTGGTAGAAACCACCACTGTTTGAAATCCATATCGAGAGCAAAGTTCTTCCCATTGCATTACGGTTAAAGGGAGACTGATTTAGATGCCTCACTGTTCTGCACCCTTTGGTGAGAAATCCTTGCTTTTAGCACCAAAACAGACTGACTTTAGATTTCCTTGGGAAGAATTGGCTAAATATGAAGTTGGTTTTTCTGCTTGCTTGTTTTGTTTTCTGTTTTTTTTT
The DNA here is from genome assembly GCF_963924665.1 of Micromys minutus. Classification (NCBI taxonomy): domain Eukaryota; kingdom Metazoa; phylum Chordata; class Mammalia; order Rodentia; family Muridae; genus Micromys; species Micromys minutus. Next base: position 15,175,700 of record NC_137961.1, on the reverse strand, counting down.
TGTCCTGCAGTTCCTACTGGAAGAGATGAAGCATAGAGGGAACAAGAATAGACATTTATCCAACTCTGATGCTTCTGTGAGAATGTTTCAAAGAAAGCACAGGTTACTCTCTCTCTGTACCACCAGCTGCTTCCCAAGCAGCAGTGAGTAACCTGAGCGATTGTGTCATATCTTGGATCAGCAAACTGGTCCACAACTAAATCTATTGCAGTGACTAGTTTCATAGCTCCATGAACTAAAGATAATTTTTATATTTATCCATGCCTAATAAAATCAAATAGTATTTTTTCATATGTGAAAACTGCATGACTTAAATGTTAATATCCATGAATGAAATAAAATAATCTTAGATAACAGCTACAGTCATCTATGTATGTGACCATGGCTGACTTGACGCAGTATGATCTCCTAAGATGAAATTATTTTCCATTTTTCTTTTAATGCAAAACCGTTCTGAGCACCAGTATGTTGCCTCCACAAGCATTCCCAATCATATTGCCTTAGATTCACAAGCCTTTTGTTTGTCTTGGTCTATCCCTAGCTCACTTTTTAGACAGATTTTTAAAAATATCAGAACACATAAATAGTTTATATCAGATTCTCAATAAAAATGGAGATGCAACAATTCTTAGTGAATTATTATAACCACATTATAAGAATAATGTGTTCTAGACTAGCATACAATAGTAAAGTAAAAATCTTCTACTGCAAATAATGAGGCCAGCCTCTTCACTGTTTTTTTTTTTTTCCTTTTTACTGAAAAGAGATTCTTTTCTCATATACTGCATCGTGATCACATTATCCCTTTCCTCTATTCCTGCCAGTTCTTCCCCATCTCCTCCCCCTCTAGATCCACTACCTTTATGTCTCTTATTGGAAAAGAACAAGCTTCTAAGCTATGACAGACAAACATGACAAAATAAAATAGAATAAGATGAAGCAAAACCCATCCCATCAACATTGGAAAGGCAACTCCTCGAAAGGAACAACACCCTAAGAGCAGGCACAAGAGCCAGACACCCATTCATTTATAGCTTTCCAAATGAATTGATTGTTTCCAAGAGCACACAAGAAAAGGAGCACTCAGATTTATTTTGGTGTCTCCTTTTTGAACACTATCACCCACTGAAAGCTGATAAGCAGGAGCTGTGGGCAGGGGTGTTCAATTTGCAACCTCCCTACACTTTAAGCTTTTTAAAAATATGTTTCTGGAATTTAGAGAGTTTTAAGAACCTCGAAACCCTTTGAAAGATCATAGACATAAGCTGAAAATCTGCCTCCCCTTATGAGAGCCTGAAGAATTGCTATCACACAACGCAAAGGAGAAATCAAGAGCAGTTCTGGAAAGTGAATTAAGAAGACCTCATGGCCCAGAGAGAGCCGAGCTATGCTTTATGAGCATTTTCAGAGATTCAGAATGAGGACAGATGCTAGACAGGTATGAATTAGAGCAATAGTATATACTCATCCAATTACTCATTTTTAATTTTGTCTTCTCTATGAAACCTTTCTTGATTTACATGTCCAGAATGAGTCACTATCTCTCCATTATTCTCAGTGTCTTTCATATTTAATTTCTATTTCATCTTAAAGAGTGTATATGTGCTCACACATGCTTGTACTTGCTTGCACATGAATACACATAAATTTATCCTCATAGATGGATGATTTGCTCTTGATGGTGTTCTTTTGCCTCCAGCAGGAGTTAAAATCCTCAAACTGAGACTAGAACAAATTGTCCTGTGATACGTGATCTACAAATACAAATTTGACCAAGGTATTCATGGTGAAACATTTGATGGGAGGCATGAGGGAGTTCAAAGCTTTGTCCTGCCCAGGACTTCTACTGGGAGTTCCCTCTCCTATAATCTTTTTTAGAAAATCCTTCTTTGAAAGTTGCCTCACTTTTTTTTTTCTTTTTCTTTCTGCCCACACAGCTGCTGTGGTAATTGAGGCAAAACTGAATCCTAACAGTCCATGTGTGATTCTCACTAGCTAGTGAAAAGGTCCAGACAGATACCTCATGAGTTCTAGTTATTAATATGTGTCATGATAAACACTGAGGTAGTTGTGTTTTGAGACTCAACTTACAAATTTAAGAGATTGAGAAAGGCCTTTATCAGCTGAATTTCCAAAGCTTCCTGTCCATTCTTAGAAGAGGGAGTTTTCTTTCTTCCTGGGAGCAAAGCCAAGTTGCTATACTTCATAAGGTCCCATAAGAGAGAGGTGCAAGAATGGGGGCAGGGGCAGGGGCAGGAGTGGGGCAGAGAGATTGGAGAAGCTGGACATGTAAGAAAAAGCATATGGCAGAGGACAGAGATTCCAGCGAGTGTTTCTACGCATCTCTAAAGTTCACTGGAACATAAACACTCAAACTTTCTTTGACTTGCTTGTTTTGAATTGGCTTCTGAGATACAACAGTAAGATGGATCTACAGGGATCCTGAGGTTAATAGGAGCTATACAGAAAGTATCCTTTCCTCTGCTCAACTCCTCTGCATACAACCTTAAAACTCTTGGAAGGTAGTTTGCTGAGGATTTCCAGGTGGCAGAATTTCATGGTCTGTACCTAACACAGTTTAGTAAGCCAGAACAAATGTTAAGCATGTGAAAGAATCTGGTTGCAGGTATATTCAGGGTTGCTGTTATGTTGATCCACAGCTCTGTCTCATGGTGGAAAATTTCCAGGTGAAAGGCAACCCCCTGCACCGGGAGAGGGTCCAGTGGCAACAAGCCAGTGTTAGTAGTGACATTCATTTATTCTGGAGCCAGACAATTTATTTTCAGAAACAAAATTCAATAGATATTATGTCGAGTCCTTTAAAGAATAAGTCTACTATTATCAGGGATTCTCTGTTCCCCCATGAGTAATGTTACTTTAATTGTTATGTGACACAAATGTGTCTTATTTACTGTTCTATGACTAATATAAAATGCCATGATCGACACATTACCAAGTTTTAAAGGAAACATTTAATTGGGAGCTTGCTTATACTTTTAAAGGCTTACTCTACACTTATCATGGTGATGAGCATGGGGCAGTCAGGCATGGTGCTATGGCAGTAGTTGAGGGCTCACATCTGATTCACAATTTCTAAGCAGAGTTGGGGGATGGGTACTGGCCCTGGTGTGGGCTTTTGAAGCCTTAAGGCCTTCCCCCCAAGTGACATATCTCATCCAATAAGGCCATACCTATGTGAGCAAGACCACACCTACTCATCCTTCCCAAACAGTTTTACTAACTAAAGACAGGTTATTCCAATATGAGCTTATGGGGGCCCATTCTCATCAAACTACCACACACAAGGGTTATCAAGAGCTTGGACTTACAAGGAATACAAGGTTTTTTGCAGGCTCTGGGTTTGCCTATTCTATTTTTCCTCTGTCTCTCTCTCTCTCTCTCTCTCTCTCTCTCTCTCTCTCTCTCTCTCTCTCTCACTCACTCTCTCTCTCTCTCATTCTCCCTCCCTCCCCCCATCTCTCTCCCCTATCTCTCTCTTCTTGTCTTGACTCATCACAGATCCATGGGTTAACTAATGAGCCTGATAGTCTGAAAGCAACACACATGACTTCTGTAATTTCAGAAATTGGTTGGCTTCTTCAACCATAAGTCCTGAAAAGAAAGTTCAGTCACCAGCCTTATACAGTCAGTGCTTTTACCTGCTGAGCAATCTCATTTTTCCACAAACAGAATCTGTTTCGACAAGAGAAATTATATTTTCAGGAAGAAAACTCTGTTCTGTCGTTGGTGTAGAGAATATTACAGAGGAAGTATAGTTTAGTGAATAAGGCCCTAGATTTATCAGTATTGAGTATTATCATCAGTATTGACTACTGGGATGACATAAGAGAAATCCTTTAACTCCTTTAAGTCTCAGAGGGGTTTGTATAAGGACAAGAATAAGATGTGTACATTTTACAAGTATAATTTGTTTAAGAATTAAATTAATTCCTATATGCTTTTGAAACATAGCCTATGCTAAGTTAAATACCTCCTATTTTTCATGGAACTCAAGAAAACAAAAGATGAAGCTTTGAGGTTGAATATATATTGGTTTTCTGGTAAATTTCTATCTTAATTTTACAAAAACTTTTTTTCATAAAAGTAAAACATTTAAAGTATAAATCTTGGAAAGTAATTTTATGAGAAAATGGTTCTAATATATAACTATATTAATTGTATTCTGGACTCCACAAAAATTCATGTTTGCTAGTGGTATTTCATTGATTATTGCAGAACATATAAGATTAAGAGTGAAAAAATATCCATAATATTATATGGAAGGCTGAAACTCCACAGGATACACTCAGTGGAATCATGATAGTCATCTCTGTTTGGTTGGTCTTGTTTTTAGGAGACAGGTTTTGTCTCATATCCCTGGTTGTCCTGGAACTCAATCTATAGACTATGCTGACCTCAAACCCAGAGTTTTATTTGCCTCTGCCTCCCAAGTTCAGGAATTAAAGGTGTGTGCTACAGTTATCTCTGATTGAATATAAAGCCCAGTGGTCTTTTGCTTAATCCAAGTAAGGACAGAATGTAACATACAGTGGAACTGTCCTAATTTCAGAAAATAAAATTTACAATTCAGGTAACTAGGTACCAGTAGTGGGATGCCAAACTAAGAGCTGTTGGTTGCTTATTGCCATAGTTAATCTCTGAAATGTGGCCCATGTTTCATGATTCCTTTGGGTAAAATACATTATCCCAGGAAAAGTGAGATTGACTGATATAATTTCCCTGCACTTCGAAGAGTCATGTCAACATGCTTCAAAAGAGTCCAGGAACAAGGAATCAGGGTATTTGATGGACGCAGAGAAAAAAAGTATTGATTTTCAATATGAGTTCCCTTCTTGATATTCTAAAAGTCTTTACCAAGGAATCTCTTGATGAGATTCCCTCCTTTTCCTTCTTTATTCCATAATTGTGTGTTCATAAAATCTCTGAGCAGCTCAAAGGATCACCCTGGAAGAGAAAGGGGATTCTTCCTAGGTCCTGGCTAAGAGGATCGAAGGATTTATCATTTTTCATTTGACAGAGCTCTGTGCAGAATATCTGAGACCTCAGAAAAGAATTTAGTACTTTAGGTCGGGATCAGCATCAGGATTTTAGCAAGTCTTCTCATCATAGTTATTTTTCCCAGTACCCTGGGCTTACTCTGCCACAATCAGGCTCATTTTTCTTTTCTCTTATTGGTGTATGCCAATAAAATATATACCATATGTTTAGTATTCTATCTGTCTGCAAAATAAGCTACATGATCCCTACTGTTGGAGTTTATGGTTGTGAAACAAACAAAACAAATAAACAAACAAACATGATGCCCTCCTTCTTAATAGCTGAATAGTATTCCTGGGAAAGAAGAGGGGCAGGGAAAGATGAGCATGATCAGGTACTGGGGGCAGGGAGGGGGGACAGGGGTGAAGCCCCAAGGGCCAGCAGAATAAATGGAAACAGATAATCTTGGGAGGTGGGAGGTAGGAGTAAGGAGAACCTGCCAAAGTGTACCAGAGACCTGGGAGATGAGAAAATCTTAGAACTCACAGGGAGCGGCCTTAGATGAAATGTCCAACAGCGAAGAGAGGGAACTTGTAGACTCTACCTCCAGTAAAAATACAGGGCATCATGTGAAGAGATGGGGTTGCCATTCCACAATCAAAAACTCTGACCTAGAATTGTCCCTGTCTAAAAGAACTGCAGGGACAAAACTGAAGAAGAGACTGAGGGAAAGGAGGTCCAGTGACCGGTCCAACTTGAGCTCCATCTCAAGTGGAGGCTTCCAAGGCTTGACACTATTACTGATGCTATGGTGTGCTTACAGACAAGCGTCTAACATGACTGCCCTCTGAGAGACCCAACAAGCAGCTGACTGATAGAGATGTAGGTACTTACACTCAACCAATGAACTGAAGTTGGAGACCCCTGTGGTTTAATTAAGGAAAAGCTAAAAGAAGTTGAGGAGGAGAGGCAGCTCTATAGGAAGACCAGCAATGTCAGCTAACCTGGACCCTTGAGATCTCTCAGACACTGAGCCACTAAACCAGGCAGCATACATGAGGCCCTCGACACATGTACAGCAGAGGCTGACTGGTCTAGCCTTAGGAAGAGAGGAGCATCTAACCCTCCAGAGACTAGATACCATAGGGAGTAGGGAGGCCTGGAGGAGTGGGGTGGGATGAGGAGGGGTGGGGGACATCCTCTTGGATATAGGAAGAATGGAATGAGGAACTGTCAGAGGGCAAACAGGAAGGAAAATAAAAACTTGACTGTTAAAATACTAAATATAATTAAAAATAAAACAAATAAAAGAGCTTTTTAGACATTATGAAGAATATTACCAATCTAAGAAGTTCGTGGAGCAAATTATCTAGAGATCGTACCCAGGGGATACTGAAGTTCCATTCTGCTGAATTCCTGAGAATAGCTTCGCCTTCTAACCTGTCTCACATTCCACTGGCCACCCCTTCCTACCACTCTGTGAACTCCTCAGAACCCTCCCAATAAATTCCTCTTTATTACTAAATCATCATACATGGATGGATTTCTATCACTTTCCTCAGTGGTCAGTTTTTTGATGACAACAAACTGGGGCTTCAACTCTGACAGGGTGCTTTGTGAAAGAAGGAAGCATGTCGTACAGAAGATGAACCTAGAAGATACTCTTACTTATAACATCCAGGGTCACAGGAACTTGGACAGAGGAAGGATATGAGAAGAAAGGAGGGAACCAAGAGATGCTTTGAAAGAACAAAAACCTGACAGATTTTATGCAAAATTAAAGTTAAAGGGCACTCATGTACCAAGTAATGATAAACAAAAATGCAACTGTGGGTAAACCGTACAGCTCCTGTGTAGAGTGGGCTGTACAAAATAAACTTGTGTGTGCACAACACATTTCTCAGAATGCAGCCTTATTCTAAATGCAGTGTGACCATGTAGAAGTTTCCTCGTTTTAATTGTTATGTCTTTGGTAATAAGATTTGATCTCTCTGTATGTTTCGTAATTATATCCTAGTTGAAAAAAAATTCTATTCATAAAAAATACTAGTTATTTGATTCATTTTATTAGATCATTATCATAAAGACATGATAGTTCTTTTGGTTATATCTTGCTATTATGCTATATTTTTATTTTATTCTCATTAAATATGTAAAATGTCCAGTTATTTAAAAGAAGTCTATTAAGCAATTTGGGGTTTCAACTTATCCTCAGGTATAACTAGTTAAATAATGTCAAAGTGGTGTAATTCTAAAGTCATCCTCCAATGCTAATGAGCCGCGTGATTTAAGACAAGTCCTTTGCTTTACTAGACATCTGCTTATGCATTATTTAGTGTCTGTATTCACCAAAGTATCTCCCCAAATTAGTACTTGACAGTTCTCTGAAGGAATTGTGATCCACATATCAATATAAGGTGGGTGCACCTGGAGCCGTGTAAGCCAATGCTTTAGATCAAATTTTCATTTCCAGCTAATGCTCAAATGTCCTTGGCCCGAGAGCCATACTGAAATCCCAAGATTCTGCATATTTATTTCATTCAGAAAATTTGCAGAGGATATGCCTGACGGATATGAACAGTGCCTAATGGACTTTAAATATTTTTTGTCTTCTTATTTTATTGAATAAATGGCTCCTAAATGCACCACTACTTCTAGAATCACAATACATTGAAAAAGAATGGAATAAAAAAAGCCCATCAAAGGCAAAGATTTCAGATCTTTAAATGGTATTATCAATTTTTTTTTTACACAGGGAAGAAACTTTGATTTATGGATCCCCCCATTTGTTTTGTGTTTTAGTATTTTGTCTGCATCTGTGCACCATGTACATACAATGTCTACAAATGGCAAAGAGGGTGGAAAATCCCCTGGGACAAGAATTACAGATGGTTATGAGTCAGTGTGTGAGTCCTGGACATCAAATGTGGCATTCTCCAGAAGAGCAGCCATGATATTAACCACTGGACTATCTTTCTAGCCCGGGAAGGGTGCTATATTTTTTGTTGTTAATTTTATTGTTAATATTCTCAGTATTTACATTTCAAATGTTATGCCATCTCCCCACTCCTCTCCCTCCTTCCCCTCAACTTGTTTCGATAAAGGTGCTCCCTCTCCCAATCACCCTCTCCACCTCAATGCCTTGGCTGATGATGAAGCTGTTCTTCCTGTGAGGGTACAAATCTTTAAGCTTTTTTTCAGTTTTTTCTCTAGTTTTTTCATTGGGGTCCCTGTGTTCAGTCTGATGTTTAGCTGCAAGCATCCTCATCTGTATCTGTATGACTCTGGAAGAGCCTCTGAGGAGACATCCTGCCAGTAAACACTTCTTGGTATCAGCAACAGTGCTTGGATTTGGTGGCTGCATATGCGGTGGTTTTCCAGGTGAGGCTGTCTCTTGGTCTTCTCTACTGTGGGATCATGGGGATATGCATCCACTTCTTCATGCACCGCTCTTTTCCATTACCGAGGAGAGGAAGCCTAGTAATATGGGGTGGTGGCAACTTATGTATTTCATGGCTACACAGCTTGGTTATACATGACCATGAATCATTTAGCTCCTCAGCTTAAAATTTCTCATTCTGGACCTAAAGACTTTACAGACTGACAGCTTTGCTTTAGCTGTAACCACACTGTAGCTTCGCTCTCTGCCCCCTGTTCTCATCTTCACCCAACACCATCTCTACTATGATAGCAAGCTACCCTGCTAGGCTCTGACTTTTCTAATCTATTGAGCATTCCAAAAGAAAGGGCTATAAGTTTGCCTCACTCCAAATGCTGCACCTTCAGCATGTGTCTGCCCAATACTGTTGAGATAATAATCCTTGAGTAGTGGGAATCCAGGCTCTCTGGTGGCTCATATAAAAGACGTCCCAATTATATGTATTTCTAATCCCAGGACCCAAGTTTCCTGAGGAAGAAATAACTGCCAATTTGATTTGGATCCCCCAGAACACCTATAATAATGTCCAGCAATCATTTAACAAGAGTTCACGAATCACAAAACTCTAAAACAAGTACATTGTTTAAAAGTAAATTCCTCAGCAATTGAATCATTTATCAAATGATTGATAAGTGTACAGAAACTTGTATTCCGTTTACATACTTTGTGTTCAATCCACACAGAGAATGGCGGAGCTGGAACAGAAGAGTAAATGTCATATTCTCTCTCTCACAGCAGAAAACCAGGTACTTAATCCTCCTAACTGCAGCTTTGCTAGGAACAATGTGGAAACTCAGGTCACATGGTTTTCTGGCCATCATTTTTTTCCACTATGTCATTTGACTTCTCCACATATGACAGGGTGCCTACGTCATGTTTTATACAAACTCCACATGTTTATGTAAACAATATAGGAGTTTCAACATTAACTTTAGTGTCGAAGATATGTCAGTGACATCTACTTACAGATGCAGATTCAGCCTTTCAGAGTGTTTTCCCAGGACGTATTTTGGTGATCTGTAGTGACATTTCTGACAAAGGAAATCAGAGAGTCTTGGAGAAATGAATGAATGACTTTTAGTCTGTGACTGTAGTGAATTTTAAAACACACACACACATGATGGAAGCAGAAAGGAAAGAAAACTGGGGAAATAAGGAGCATAGCATTGCTATGAGGTGTAAGCAAAGGGAGAGGGCATGAGGGGGCATTCATATGGTCAAAGTATATACATGATATACTTGAAATAACTTGACTTAATAAATCTCAGCACTATGTATAACAGATATATAACAATGTATATGCATATATATATTCATATATCTGAATACACTATTCATCATTATTTAAATTGTTAAAACATAAATTATTTTCTATGAAATCTTGTGAAGGAAAAAAGTCAAGCATTCTTAAATCTATCTTGCACAGTCTATGGTTGACAGTAGATGTCAAGGTAATGCTTAGAGAGCCATAGAGGAATTCTGACCAAGAGAGAGATGAGGGGAGCATGAATGAATGAATGAATGAATGAATGAATGGATGGATGGATGGATGGATGAATCATTGCATTGTCTCTTTACTACTACTAATGAAATCATGATTCCAGGGAATGTCCTAGAGATGCTAAACTACTAGTTGAAAGTAATGTAAGAACCAGCCAAGTAATCAGCAATGAGAATTATGTATGCTGACAAGGAAGAAAGGGTGGGGCTGCAATAGGGATGTAACATGAATCAATAAATAACAAATAAATGTTGGAAGAAAACATGATTACATATGTCAAAATGTGATGTGTAGGATGTATTTGATATATTTTTTAAGCTGAGAGAAATCTTTATTCTGCTTGTTTGTAAAAGATGCTGGAACATTCAATAACATGCATCAATGTACTGTTGTGGTGCATCCCCTGTGTCCTGATTAATGTGACCCTCACTTTGGACCCCTCAATGCACTAAATTTTGACATACAAGACATCAAATAATGAGACACAAGGCTGATGATTCGTCTCTTAACAAATCTTATGACATAAATGCTATTTCGTTAAACTTATAATGAACTTACAGAGCTAGCAACAGATAATGAATGTTTAGTCAGGCACTGTTCTTACTAGAAAGAAATGTAAATTCTGCTGAAGTAACTCCTTATCAGTCTATAACATGAACTATTGCCTTTGACTTATTATAAACTTATAAAATGTGAAAGTACTTAGAAAACCATGTGATCAATTATCCTGAGAATGTATAAACACGAAGATCAACAATAAAAAAAGGCAGTTTAGCCCTTCTCCGCTTAATCTAGTGTGTCTCTGTGTATGCTTAATTTTTCTCTCCTCTCTTTCTTTTTTTCCTTCCTTCTTTTCTTTCTCCATCCTTCCTTCCTTCTTTCTTTTTATTTCTTTTCTCTCTGGTTCATGAAGAGTTAACAAACTCTGAACCCCTCACCTGGCCAGCAAAGGGCCCTTAAGCCAAAGAGAAAAGAGACCTAGTAACTAAGCCTTTTTTTCCTTAATCCCCTGCTGCTATCAGCAGAAGCTGACTGCCTTCAGTCAGTGGCTTTGGCCACAGAATAGCAAAGTTAAGTGAGAAGAGAATTGCTGAAGGTAAAGCAGGTTTGGCTCCAATCACCTCCACTCCCTTCCTCAATTTACCCTGCTATACCAAATGGACTCCAGCAGTTTGTTTTTATCTTGTTTGTTAAACTAAGAACACTCCAAATGTCCCATTTTATAATGACTTGCAGGAGTTTGGCATAGTCAAGGGAATAATAATGTTGTTTTGTTCTAAGCATGGGTTTTGTTCTAAGTATTTATAATATATATTTTTTTAAATGTCCAGATTTTATTCCCCTCCTGTTCCACTCCCCTACTGTTTTACTCCCTATACCTCCTCCCTTCCCCCATCTCCATAAGGATACCCCCACCCGCCCACCCACCAGACTGATAAATTTCTTTGGTCCTCCAGTCTCTTCAGGGTGCATCTTCTCTGACTGAACCCAGACCCAGCAGTCCTCTGCTGTGTGTGTTGGGGACCTCATATCAGCCGGTGAATGCTGCCTGGTTGGTGATCCAGTGTCTGAGAAATCTCAGAGTTCTAGGTTAATTGTGACTGCTGGTCCTCTTATAGGGAGGCCCTCTTCCTTAGCTTCCTCCAGCTTTTCCCTAATTCAACCATAGGGGTTATCAACTTCTGCTCATTGGTTGGGTGCAAAATTTACATCTGACTCTTTCAACTGCTTGCTGGGTCTTTTGGACAGTCATGATAGGTCCCTTTTTCTTGAGCTCTACATAGCCTCATTAATAGTGTCAGACTTCGGGGCCTCCCCTTCAGCTAGATCCCAAGTTAGGCCTGTCACTGAACCGTCTTTTCCTCAGGCTCTTCTCCATTTCCATCCCTGGAGTTGTTTCAGACAGGAATAATTTTGAGTCAGTTTTGACTGTGGGATAGCAACCCCATCTCTCACTTGATGCCCTGACTTTCTGCTGGAGGTGGGCTCTACAAGTTCCCTCTCCCCACTGTAGGGAGAGTCTCTCACCTCTCAGTTATCTGGTACATTCTGGAAGTTCCTCCCAGCATCCTATCTCCTGAGGTCGCCTGTTTCTATCCTTTCTGCTGGCCCTTGGGGCTTCAGTCCTTTTCCCTCACCCACATCATGTTCAACCCCTGCCCTTATCTTTTTTCCCTCCCAGGTTCATCCTTCCCTCTCCTCTTGTGGTTGTTTTCTTCTCCCTCCTAAGTGGAACTGAGGTTTTCTCACTTGGGCTCTTCAGCTTCTTGAGCTTTTTGAGTTCTGTGGACTGTGTCTTAAGTATTCTGTACTTTGTGTGTGTGTGTGTGTGTGTGTGTGTGTGTGTGTGTGTGTGTGTGTGTGTGTGTGTGTGTGTAGCTAATATCCACTAGTAGTGAGTACATACCGTGCATATCATTTTGGGTCTGAGTTTAGCTCCATTTACCTGGAAAACACAGAATATCCTCATTAATTGCTGAATAGTGTTCCATTGTGAAAATGACCACATTTCTGCATCCATTCTTCTGGCATTAGACATCTGGGTTGCTTCCAGCTTCTGGCTATCACAAATAAGACCACTATGAACATACTGGAACACATTCCCCATGTGGTATGGTAGGGCATCTATTGGTATATTCCCAAGAGTGGTGTTGCTGGGCCTTTAGGTAGATTTATTTCCAATTTTCTGAGGAACCTTCAAATTGATTTCCAGAGTATTGTACCAGCTTGCAATCCCACCAGCAATGGAGGAGTGTTCCTCTTTCTCTGCATTCTTGCCAACATGTGTTGTCAATTGAGGTTTTGATCTTAGCAATTCTGATTGGTGTAAGGTGAAATCTCGGGGTCGTTTTGATTTACATTTCTCTAATCACTGAGGACTTTGAACATTTCTTTAGGTGCTTCTCGGCCATTCAAGATTCCTCTGTTGTGAATTCTAGTTCTATACCCTGTTTTTCGATTGGGTTGTTTGCTTTTTTGGTGGTTAGCTTCTTGAGTTCTTTATATATTTTGGATATTATCCCGCTATTGGATGTGGGGTTAGTGAAGATTTTTTTCCAGCTGTAGGTTGCTGTTATTGACTATGTCCTTCGACATACAGAAGCTTTCCAGTTTCATGATGTCCCATTTATAAATTCTTGATCTTAGAGCATGAGCTACTGGAGTTCTATTTAGAAAATTTCCCCCTGTGCCAATGAGTTCAAGTTTCTTTTTCACTTTCTCTTCTATTAGATTCAGTGTACTTGGTTTTATATTGACAAAGTCCTTGAACACTTGGACTTGAGCTTTGTGAAAGGTTGAAAATATGCATTTATTTTCATTTTTTTACATACAGACAGCCAGTTAGACCAGCATCATTTATTGAAGAGGCTTTCTTTTTTCCTTTTCCTTTTTTTTTTTTTTTTTTTTTTTTTTTTTTTTTTTTTTTTTTTGGCTTCTTTGTCAAAGATCAATCTTGCAAAAGTGTGTAGCTTTATTTCTGGGTCTTCAATTTTATTCTTTTGATCAACACGTCTTTGTACCAGTATGATGCAGTTTTTATCACTATTGCTCTGTTGTAGAGCTCCAGGTCGGGGATGGTGATTCCCTCAGCTGTTCCTTTATTGTTAAGAATTGTTTCTGATATTCTGGTTTTGTGTGTGTGTGTGTGTGTGTGTGTGTGTGTGTGTGATATCTGGTTTTGTGTGTGTGTGTGTGTTCTGATATTCTGGTTTTGTGTGTGTGTGTGTGTGTGTGTGTGTGTGTGTGTTGCTGTTGTTGTTGTTTTTGTCTTTTCAAAAGATTTTGAGAATTGCTTTCTACATGTCTTTGAAAAACTGTTTTGGGATTTTGATTGTAATGAATCTGTAGATTACCTGTGGTAGGATGGCCATTTTTACTATGCTAATTTTGCTAATCTGTGAGCATGGGTAATCTCTCTATTTTCTGTGATCTTTGATATATCTTTTGAAAGACCTGAAATTCTTGTCGTGCAAAACTTTCACTTGTTTGGTTAGAGTTACCCAAGATATTTTATATTATTTGTGAATATTGTAAAGGGAGTTGTTTTTCTAATTGCTTTCTCAGCCTGTTTATCATTTTTATAAAGGAAGGCTTCCAATTTATTTGAGTTAATTTTCTATCCTGATACTTTACAGAAGTTGTTTATTAGTTGGAGAAGTTAGAATTTTGGGGGTTACTTATGTATATTATCATATCATTTGCAAATAGTAATACCTTTATTACTTCTTTGCCAATTTGTATCACCTTAATCTCTTTTTGTTGACTTATTGTTCTGGCTAATACTATATTGTACATATTGTATATAGTACTATATTGTATTGTATATATTGTATAGATAGTACCATATTGTATATATTATATAGTACTATAGTGACTAGATATGGGGAGAGTGGGCATCTTGTCTTGTCTCCAATTTTAGTGGGATTGTTTTAAGTTTCTCTGCATTTAATTTGATATTGGTTGTTAGTTTGCAGTAAAGTGCACTTACTATGTTTAGGTGTAGACCTTGAATTCCTGATTTCTCCAATACATTTAACATGAAGAGGTGTTGTATTTTGTCAAATGCTTTTACTGCATCTAAGGAGATGATCATGTAACTTTTTACCAACCTTGCATCCCTGGGATGAAGCCTACTTGATCGTGGTGAATGATGGTTTTGATGTGTTCATGGATTCAGTTTGTAAAAAAAATTATTGAGTATTTTTGCATTGATATTCATAAGCAAGATTGGTCTGAAGTTCTCTTTTTTGGTTGGGTCCTTGTATGGATTAGTATCAGGGTAATTGTGGCTTCATAGAGTGAACTCTGCAGTGTTCTTTTTGTTTCTATTTTATGGAATAGTTTGAGAAATACTGGTATCAAGTCTTCTTTGAAGGTCTAGTAGAATTCTGTACTAAATCCATCTGGCTCTGGGCTTGTTTTGGTTGGGAGGTTTTTAATGACTTCTATTTTTTTTATCAGTTAAGGGACTATTTAAATAATTTATCTGATTCTAATTTAACTTTGGTACCTGGTATTTGTCTAGAAAATTGTCCATTTCCTCCAGATTTTTCAGTTTTGTTGGGCATAGGCTTTTGTAGTATGATGTTGCAATTTTTTCCATTTTTTCTGTTTCTGTTGTTTTGTGTTTCTTTCCATTTCTTATTTTTTAATTTGGATACTGCTTCAGGGCCCTTTAGTTAGTTTGGCTAGCGGTTAATCTATCTTATTAGTTTTCTCCAAGAATCATCCCCTGGTTTTGTTCATTCTTTATGTAATTCTATTTATTTCTACTTGGTTGATTTCAGCTCTGGGTTTGATTATTTCCTGATGTCTACTCCTCTTGGGTGTATCTGCTTAATTTTGTTCTAGAGCTCTCAGGTATATAGTTAAGTTGCTAGTGTAAGATCGCCCCAGTTTCTTTACCAGGGGAGTACTACTTTCATTGTTTCCCATAAGTTTTGGTATGATGTGTCAACTTTTTTTCTAAATTCTAGAAAGTCTTTATTTTTTTTCTTTCTTTATTTCTTCCCTGACCAGGTTATCATTGAGTAGAGAGTTGTTCAGTTTCCACATGTACCTAGCATTTCTATTGTTTTTGCTGTCATTAAAGACCAGTCTTAGGCTATGATTGTCTGATAGGATGCATGGCATTATTTCAATTTTCTTTCTTGAGGGTTGTTTTGTGACCAATTATATAGTTGATTTTGGAGAAGGAACCATGGAGGTTTTGAGAAGAAGATATATTCTTTTGTTTTATGGTAAAATGTTCTATAGATATCTTTTAAATCCATTTGGTTCATAACCTCTATTAGTTTCACTGTGTCTCTGTTTAATTTCTGTTTCAATGACCTGTCCATTAGTGAGAGTGAGGGTGTTGAAGTCTCTCACTATTATTGTGTGGGGTTCAATGTGTATTTTGAGCTTTTGTAAAGTTTCTTTTATGAATGTAGGGCATAGATGTTCAGAATTGAGACTTTCTCTTGGTAAATTTTCCCTTTGACAAATATCAAGTTTTCTTCCTTATCATGCTTGATAAATTTTGGTTGAAAGTCTATTTTATTGGATATTAGGATGGCAGCTCCAGCTTGTTTCTTGGGACCATTTGGTTGGAAGATCCTTTTCCACCCTTTTACTCTGAGATAGCATCTGTCTTTGTTATTGAGGTGTGTTTCTTGTACACAATAAAATGCTGAATCTTTGTTTGTTTATCTATTAGCTTATGTATTTCCGTAGGTGAGTTGAGTCCATTAATATTGAGAGATATTAAAGACAGATAAATGTTGGTTCCCATTATATTTGTTTTTGTAGGTGGCTTTATGTGCTTGTGTTTCTCTCGTTTTGGCTTTGTTGTGAGATGTTTAATATCTTGTCTTTTCTTTGGGATAGGTACCTTCCTTGTGTTAGAATTTTCCTTCTAGGATCCTCTGTATGGTGTGATTGGTAGGTAGATACTGTTTAAATTTTGTTTTGTCCTGGAATATTTTGGTTTCTTTATCTTTGTTGATTGTAAGTTTTCCTGGGTATAGTAGTCTTGGCTGGCATTTGTATTCTCTTAGAGTCTGCATGACCTCTGATCAGTTTCTTCTGGTTTTCATAGTCTCTGTTGAGAAGTCTTGTGTGATTCTGATAGGTTTATCATTGTTTATTACTTGACCCTTTTCCTTAGCAGCTTTTAATATTCATTTTTTGTCCTGTGCATTTAGTGTTTTGATTTTTATGTGATGAGAGGATTTTCTTTTCTGGTCCCATTTGTTTGGTGTTCTATAGGCTTCTTGTACCTTTATCAACATATTTTTCTTTAGGTTGGGAAAGGATTTTTATATGATGTTGTTGAAGATGTTTTCAGGTCCTTTGACCTGGGAACCCTTTTTCTCCTCTAATCTAATTATTCTTAGATTTGATCTTTTCATTGTATCCTGGATTTATTAGATGTTTTGGGTTAGAAGCTTTGTGCATTTTGCATTTTCTTTGACTGTTGTGTCAATGTGTTTTATTGTATCTTCTGCACATGAGATTCTCTTTTCTATCTCTTGTATTCTATTGTTTATTCATTAGCTCTTTTCTAGGTTTTCCATTTTCAGGTTTGCCTCCATTTGTATTTTCTATATTGTTTCTCCTTCCCCATTTAGGTCTTAGATAACTTTATGCCATTTCTTTAACTGTTTGATTGTATTTTTCTCTATTGCTTTAAGGGCTCTGTTTCCCCTTTAAAGGTTTCTACCTATTTGCCTTGTGTTTTCCTGTATTTCTTTCAGTGAGCTATTTATATCCTATTTAAGGACTCTATTATCTTCATGAGATAAAATTTTAGATCAGCTTCCTGATTTTCAGGTGTGTTGGTGTATACAGAGCTTGCTGTGGTGGGAAAACTGGGTTCTGATGATGTTTACATATATTAGCTTCTGATGCTTATGGTCTTGTGCCTGCCTCTCATCATCTGGTTATCCCTGGTATTTGCTGGTCTGGATGACTCTGTTTGGAATCTACCTCTTTTGTCTCTGAGTTGCTATATGTCTTTGTAGATATGTAAGTCAAGAGGAAGCCATATTGAGTGTACACAGGTCTTACTATAACAAAGTAGAGACAGACAGATAGACAGACAGACAAACAGACAGACAGACAAGGATAGTCTGAAGGAAACCTATAGAGGATGATGGAGTGAATATTATACTTGTGTTGACACAAAAAGAGACCTCAAGAAATACCAAAAACTGGAAAGGGTGAGGAAAGACTCTTATAGAAACTTCAGAGAGAGAGAGAATGGTCTTGCTGACACCTCAATTTGTGGTATTTTTGTTTATAGCAGCCACAGGAGGCATTTACATTGTTCTTGAAGAACCAACTTGAATTTTTTCTGTGAAGCTCTCATGGTTAGATCAACTCTTCACTTCTGGCACTACAGTTCATTTACAGTTTCTCCAGCAGCTCCGTTTCTTCTACTGGGCACCAGTTACTACCAGCAGCTAGAACACACCATCCCTCTTCCTGGAGAGGGAACACAAGGGATGACAGTTAAATTCCTTTTCCAGTTTAACCAGTCTCTTTAGCTAGGATTTTGTTCATGATAGCTCTGAGGTATGTTTTATTATGGATTCTTATTTTTAGTAAGCACACTATGTGAGAAATAGGAAGAAAGTGAGAAGCAAAGACTTTGTTTATACACTATATCTTCTTTTCTTTATGACTTTGTATAGAGAGCTGCGAGGTGCCACGCCCCAAATATGGCACTGGTTTCTGCCTTCCACCTCCTTAATGGTGAGGGCTCTCAGTAGTAAACAACTCCTTATTTGGCTGTGCCTGTTCAGCTTGCCTGCTTCCACATTGAAGCAGCCTATCTGAAGGGCCCACGTGGCTTACAGGGGTTGGTAGGCACAAAGGGATTTAAGCCTGTGTGGGCGTTCCCCTGGGAGCAGAGACCAAGGCAGAAACAGAAGCACAAGCTTTTTCAAGGATCCTGAATAAACTGCTTGAAGAAGATCTTTTCCGGGTTGTGTCTTCCTTGCTGGTTGAGGTGAGGCACAAGAACTTTGAGTACTTTAGGAAAGACTAGTATGACATGGGAGATTACACCAATGACACAGTTATGGGATGAGACTAAGGAATACCTGACTGACAAAGACAGTGAGAGATGCTTAGATATTTCAAGATTTGCATTTGTTCTTCCTCAAAAAACTCTACCATTATTCAGTCATTTCTTGTCATTTCATTTGCAAGATTCATGTTCTTTAACTTTTCTGGTAACTGATGCAGATGGGTTGGGAAAAATAATTTGTGGAGTTAACGGGAAAGTAGAGACACCAATCACAAGATCAAAGCCCTAGATTCTGACCGTGGAGAATATTTACTACTTGAGGAGATATTTAAGTCTTATGTACTCATTATTTGTTAGTGCTTTTAACCCCATATCTGGAGATTCTTTTAAGAACCAGTGCCATATGAAATGCCAGACATCTAGCAGGTCAACCATTCTGGGGTTTTCTCTTGTTCTTAGAAGTTTCTAGGAGGATAGTGTAAGAAAGGTGACAAGGGGAATCCTGCTCACCAACAGAGCATAATTGATAGGTAACACCAAGTTGCCAATCTTATTCGTGTTGTATTGGGAATTATAGTTTTAGCCTATCTTCCTTTAAAATAATTTGTGGGACTGATATTCTAAATGGAATTCCTTGGCCAATGGGAATAACCACTAGTGATTTAAATTTAGTGCAATGTTAAAATAAAAAAATCTAAGTATAATGGTGGTTTACCTCCATATTCCCCAAAGAAAGGTAGAGAGAATCACATGTAAATCACACGGGTAACTTTAAATAGAATATTGTGGGTTATAGTTACAGAAGCTCTGAAATAACACAGATCATCTCTTACTTTATAGTCATAGAACAGGTGTGAGAAGTTTCTACCTGGATGTTTGGGAGAGTTTTTGTTCATCATGCAAGGCTTTTTTCTCTCCCTTCTTTTTTCCCCCCATCAACACAGCAAAATAATAGCAAGCAAAAGACACGGTGTTTCTGCCCTAAATATCTTATGCTCAAAAAATTCAAATGTAAAATCGGATCAAAAACGAGCTCAAGTTTTGGAAGGTGAAGAACATTTAGAGTATCCAATATCTTTCTACAAAAGCTTTTTCTTTCCTCATGAGGGCCTTTGATAGCCTGCCCTGGAAAACAAACACACATTATTTTACAACTTGGTAGTCTGCTTAGCACTCTGAGAAGCAGCTGGCAGTAAAAGAAGAAGCAGGGGAAAGCTAGTTGTGCTTTTAAAGAGAAGAAAGTCACTATGAGTAAAGTGTTTCCTCTGGTCCAGCTTCACTGCTCACCTTTTCTTTTAGGATTTAGTTTCATTTACACTTTGATGCTAGAGGAGAAAACTGCATGTGTCTTCCATGGGCTCACCTGCCTGTGACAATCTCAAGATCTTAATAGCAGGCCACCAAATAGGAAGTAGTCTCACAGATCAAGTTTTTGTGAAGCTGTCTGTCAACAAATCTTGCTTGCTAGGAATATTTTAGAAAGCCCATGAAACTTTGCCTCAAAACAAATAGATTTAAGATACAATGTTTTGTTTATATGTTTTTCCATGCAGTACAGTAATGAACAGGGTATATCCAAGGGCAACCACTTCACATGCATTGGATTTGCTCTTTCTGTTGACTTATTCATTTCTTGATCTAGCTTAAGAACTGTGCCGAGAGATGCAAAGATGGAGAAGACCAATATATCTTAATTCAACATGCCCTTGGGTAGTGAAGGCTGTAACCAAACAGTGTGATTGATAGAGTTTGTGCCCAGTTCCAAGTAGGTCAACCCAGCTCCTCTCAAGTAGAAGGAAACAGTTGGTGCCATTGTGACCCTCTGGGACAGTGAGCTCTGATGTCAGATAAGCAGGGAAAACAAGCTCCCACTCAGCTGGGAACCTGTGCTTCTGTGAACTGTTTTAAATCCTTGAAAGCCAAGTTCTTCATTTTCCTCTTTGTTTTCATTCCAAGAGCAGGTAGCATTGAGTTTGCTGTGTCCCGTACCTCGTTTCTGTGTGCAATGGGATTTAAGTTGGTTTTAGGTAACTCCCAGGGTTTTGCTGGCGTTTTCAATGGTGAGAGAAGGTGAGGGGAGGACAAGGCTGCAACCCTTTAAGGAACTTTGCTTGGTGATAAAAATACCACTCCTTGCTTTACTCTCAGAATCTGTTGCAGGACAGAAACAAAACAAAACAATCAATAAGAAAACAGTAACAAACGTAGTAGTCAGAGCAGTAGCAGCCAAGAGCTCCAGTGATCAGGTCTTGTGCTCTGTTAGCCCTCCATAGTTAAATACCCATTCTGTTTTCTCTCGGCCTTGTGGACCCCCACCTCACTTCCTGGTCATGAGTTCTTTTACTCACTCCAGGCTCCATCTCTACATCCTGGTTATTGACAAGTATATATAACAGAGGCTGCTCATCCCGTCAGTCATTCACATTCTTTTCTGGCATTTTATATTTACTGCCTGGTATATTCTTAGTGCTTGGCATCCCTGAATGGGCAGGTAGTATCATGAAAAGAACACTGCTTTGGATATAGTTGGTGGTGGATTTATCTCTTGGTATTTCTTACCTGTGTGACCTAAAACAAGAGCAAAGATCTTGAGTCTCCAGTCTTAGATACCGGAAAGACATCTGGGAGGGTTAAATGAGACAGTACAACCAACAAACAGTGACTTTTTTCTTATTCGCATCTGTTCCGTGCTTATAGCCAGGGCTGGACATGGTTGTGTTCTGTGAAATACATACATTCACTTGAAACATAATGAGAACTAAGCAAAACTATGAGGCTATAAAAGAGGCTTATATGAGGTCCTTGCAATTAAAGAAAGCTCAGATATTTCAAAAAGAAAAAAAAATTATATACTCCAATTATTATGACCCTATATTTTCAAGCCACGGTGAAAATAAAGACAGTACTTTGACAATAAAGAGGTAAGAAGACCTAGAGTTTGCAATTACTAGATGGTAATTACAAATGTGTGGGTTTTATTAGTTATATTCTTGTTCCCATGACAAAATACCTAAGAAAAGAGGGGTTTATTTTAGTTCATAGTTTAAGGTCACAGTCCATCATGATGGGGAAGGCAGCGGGAGGTTGACACAGCTGGTCACCTGGCAATGAGAGTCAGGAAGTAGAGGGAGTTGAATGCTGTGGCTCATACTCGTTTTACATCAGGTCAGGATCCCAGCCTACATAGGGCAGATCCTCCCACTTCCATTGATCCATCCCCAAAACTCCCTTATAGACACGTCCAGAGGTTTGTCTCCTAGAAGATTCGAGATTCTGTCGGGTTGATATTAATCACCATAGCAGATGTACACAATTCTGCCCTGTTTAGGCACCGAGATCTCAGTAGCAGTCTAACTGACTGAAGAGAATGTCAGAGAACACTACTGACAGATCCTGATGATGCTACTGGCCTTAATAACCTCAAATGCAGAAACACAAACTCCAAAATAAAAAACCAAAGTGCCTGTGGTGATTACATGAGTGTCCGGAATATTTGGTAAGAAAGGCCTGGTGGCTGTCATAGCATTTCACGTCTACCAAAGCTCATGTGCATCTGCTTTTGCTGAAAAAACAACAGTGTGACTATTGTCTCTGCCCAGCCTTCTCAGGCTCCTGTGAGTACCTTTACTTTTTAAGTTGATATCTTGTGACTTGGCTGACCTGAGAGAGACTTGCTTTTCTCTCTGCAAATTCCTAGTAATAGCTTAACAAGTTGCTTATGAATGCATTAACTAACTCAGTTAACCAACTTCTTTGCTGAAATCTCCTATTCTGAGACTCCTTCTGCAAGGAAGGATGGCTTCTAGGCCAAGGGTGCTCAAATGGTTCTAAGTAATGTCTAAACCTACCAATCCTGCCTTACTCATTCCTCTTACAGAAACCACAGCAAAGGTCCCTGTCCTCTTTCCACTGTTTCCTCTGCCTCCCGGACAGACTTTCTGTCCCCTGCCACTACCTCCACAGCCATGCTCCTGCCACTGCCTCTTGGGTTCTCAAGAATAACTGTTTTACAATAGCAATCACTACCTGATTCGTTGACCTCAGGATACCCAAATGCTTTAAAACTGAACTTTTTAATGCTAGGGATTTTATTGAAGAAATTTACTCTAAAACTTTCTGATGTAAAGAAACACATTACTATATTGAGGGGCAGGACTTAAAAAAAGAGGAAAATGGTGCTTTGGGTTTCAGAGAGACAACACAGTGTGTATAGTTGTGAAGCAATGCTAAACTCCATTCTTTGTGGGTTTTTTTTTTTTTATTAGCACTCATAAGCTCTAGATTGTTCTATTCAAGAATAGTTGACTATATTTACTTTATGACTTGCTTATTAGTAATTTTTTTACAAAGGTTTCAGGCTATTCACTGCTCAAAGACAGCTGGTTCATACTGATTGGGATCTCCATCCTCAGGTGGGGATTTGTCCCACCGATGATGCTGTTTTTGATGTGGACATTTAGAAGTCATCTGCTAGTCTCTTATATCCTGGGCCATTTTCTGTAGACTTAACTTGCTAACCTAAGTGTGTTCAGAGTGACTCAGCCTCTTAATGACTATTATAGATCCTGTTCATCATCAAACTTCCTTGGTGGCCTGTAAAACACCGTAGCAAAAATTTTTTTAAAAGAATAATTTAGAAATCTTTTGGCAGAAGCACACACTCCGCTGAAAATGGATCTCAAGTAATACATAACTGCTACTTCCTGTGCAATAGCTTTAAACGTTTCTGTGTCCCAACAGAGGAATGGAGCTTGGGTGTTTAATCATTTCTTCTATTCTGGAGAGCTCTGACTGTGGTATGACAAGCTCAGCAGCTGGAGAGGCTGTAGACACCAACACATAGGTCAGCCACCAGTCTATAGCAAGCTGGGATTATGGAAGGATGCTTTCAAACCTCTTTGGGGAGAGATATTATAGATTGAATTTCAGTTCAAAGTTGATCTTTCATGATGGCTGCCACAGCATTTGTATAATACTATTAAGCACCTGGATAGAAGCAGATTTTATTGCCTTCTCTTCCTATGCTGTGTCTTTAGAACAGTTCAGTCCTAATGCTGTGTCTAGGGGCCTACACTATGGAGGCATCTTCACCAGAAGGGAGGGAGCACAGAGACAAAAAGTAGGCATTGATGTCTGACCAGCTGTTGCAACCTATTTGAAGTGAAAGGAGAACCTTCTGCACAGAGGATTAGCCTCAGACCAGATGGAGAGAGAAAGGCATCCCTATAAGAAATGCCTCATTGAACTTTGTAGATGACCTCAGGGATGGCAAAAACATAAATTCATGGAGATGTGCTCTAGAATGGGATGTCAGAGTGCCCACATGTTTAGAAGAGAATATCTGTACCATCAGAGGTTGGCTGATACGGTGTTTCCGGACCCAAGACCAGCAAGGAAGGAGTCTACAGAAAGGAGAACCATGGTGACAAGGGAACTGTCAACTGGAAGGCAACTGATGCCAGAGTTGTCTCTGTTGATAGAGTCACAAAGAAGACAGAAACTTAGACTTGTTGTGGTTTGAATTAGAATTGGGGGTATCTGCAAGTGAACACATGTGTGTGCATGAGTGTGTGTGCGCGTTTTCAATGACTATCAGTCCTGGAGGCAAGGGCAATTAATTCTGATCTTAGTCTGTAAATGTCACTGTCCACTGAAAAGAAGCAATGCCTGGAAAGACTGCTGGATTGAGTCAGGAGAGGGGAGAAAAAATGAGCACCGCATGCTTTCTCTAGTAGCTAAAAGTCAGATTGATGGCTTGACAGAGAAGGTGATTTAAATACAGGAACATGCGAATCAAGGGCAATGGATTGCATTCCCTACAAGAATGGTAGAAAGTCAAAGGGCCCAAGATGACATTGAAAAATACAAATTTTAAAAATGATTGAGAACATCTACATGGTCTCAAAGTATATCCAAATGTATCTAAATATCAATGAACTAAAAGCAAACAAACAATCACTTCACAGGGAAGAGAAACTGCCAGTTGCCCCATAAATGACCCAATTAAAGAAAGCATCACCGTGGGACAAACCTCACCTGAGTCATGCAATGAGGGCAGAATCCCTTCATCATTAAAACTCCTCCCAAATACACAAGGTGTAGGAAATCTGGCTGAGTGCCGCTCTACATAGCAGTGGCCCTGTACATCTTTGAAAAATGACAACATTATGAAATGTTGAGGGCACTAAATATTAAGTAGTTGTTAGACTGGCTTACTTTTATTCAGTATCACACACTTTATGCCACAGCAGTGAGTGCCAGCTCACTCCCCCCTTTTTATTGGAATATAAATCTCTTTGCTGTAAGGTTAATAGGGTATTTTTTGTATCCACTCACCTATTGAAAGATGTTTGTTTCCAGTTTTCAATGATTGTAAATAAAATTGCCAAAAATATTTTCATTCATGTTTTTTTTTTAATTGAACCTTTAAACCAGGATACTACTTAGGAGCAGAATTGCTGGTTGGAACTATAATAAGAAATATATGTATATAATGTTAAATAATATATAATTATGTATAATATATAATTTATAAGCTTAATAAGAAGTCATAGACGATTTTATACAATCACTCTACAAAAACCTTGCACCCCTATAAGCAATAAATGAGAATGTGTATTGCCTCAGATCTTTGCTGGAAACTGCTATTGACATTGAGATTTTTGTAATTTAATTGATGTGTAGTTGTGTATTGTTATCTGAATTTTCATAGTTAAGGATGACTTTGAGCTTATTTTCATATGATTTTTTTTTTAGTATCTACATTTTCTTTGGTAAAGAAGGGTCTGATTATTGCTCACCTTTAGTTAGGTTACTTGTTATTTTTGAGTTTTTAAAGAATCTGTATGTTGAGAGTGAGAGAATGAGGGGGTAAAAATCAATAAAAAATAAAGAAATAAAAAAATAAAGGCAATGAAAAGATAAAAGGAGAAGATGGATGAAGATATACTAGCATGTTCTATGTCCACTATTGGATACACTGAGTGTGTTCTATGTGCACTTTGACTTGCATTGAGTGTGTTCTATGTACAGGTACTCTGGAAGACCTTTGACACAAACAACACATCTGCACATATGAGGGTTTTGTTTTAGTGGGTGACAACAGCAAAAAGGCAAAAAGTAGTAGAGCAGTAAATATTATAAATCAGTAAATGAATCAAAGAAAACATTGAACAATGAAGTGGACGCTTTAGTCCTTCTTGGCCCTGTGGAGTCGTCAGAAAAGGAGTAACATAATCCGACTGTAGATGTAAGTTAAGTTGATGCATGATTGGACAATAGAGAGATAGGCAGAAATAAGGTAGGAAAATGGAAGAGGAACAGATTGAGGAGGAGAAATCAAGATGGAGCCCGAGAAAGCAGACCTAGATCCTGGTGACCGTAACTGAATATTTTAAAAAATATAAAATAATTTTAAAAATTGAATATTTTAAGGGATTTTATAGGTCTTTTGTCTCTGATAGAAGGTCAGTTTGTATCCTTGTCTATTGGATGTAATCTTCTTGCATAGAGGGTTTGTGGATTGAGAATGTAATATATAAGCCTGCATGAAAAGCAATTGGTCTATGGAGTTATGTTTGTGATGGGTGGTGGAGGAAAGTAAACTCCAGGGCATTAATTCTACCTGGGGCAGAAGCACCATGGTAGGTGGAGTGAACTGCCTGGGAAGGGAATCTCATGGAAAGTGTAGCTCATGGACCGAGTGACAGAGTCTGTTTGTTCAGCTCCAAACTAGAGCTGCACCCACAGAGTGAGCCTGCGGGGGCTGATAAAGAGATAAGGCATCCATCTTTTTAATATTTACTACAACATCTGAGTTAATTTTGATGGGGTCAATCATTATCTGGTCTGTTGGGGACTCTAGTGGGGAAAGGTGAGAAGCAGGGAGCTTGTTAGAAAGCAGCTTCAGTCCTCCAAGTGGGAGAGAATAGCTAATTGTTCTAGCCAGAGGCAAAAGTGGAGTCAGGTTCTGAATAACTTCCTCATAGAATGGATATAAGATATGATAAAAGAGAGATCATCTGTCTGAGATTTTAAGCCTGAGTGGTTTAGGGAAATAAACTCCTCATCGTCTGAGAGGTAGACATTTTTGTTAGAAACAGTACTGTTGGAAGAGGCTCTGAGGATCAACTATAGACATTATTTAAGAATGTCTATTGGGCATTCATTGAAGTTTTTGAGAAATTATTCAGTTTGAAAGGTACTGGAATTGAAGATATAAAATTAGCAGTCAAGACATATATTAATAACATGTAAGGATTTTGTAACGAGTAATCCTATGAGGTGACTAGTTTTACGTCAATTTGACACACAAAACTAGAATTATTGAGAAAATGCCTCCATAAGATTCAGCTGCATGACATTTTAATTAGTGATCCATGGGAAGGGGCACATCCCTTTGTAAGTGCTGCCATTCCTAACCTGCTGGTTCTGGGTTCTTTGAGAAAGCAGGCTGAGCAAGCCAGTGGAAGCAAACCAGTAAGCAGCACCCCTCCATGGGCTCTGCTTCATTAGCTCCTGCTTCCAGGTTCCTGTCCTGCTTGAGTTCCTGTCCTGACTTCCTTTGATGAACAGCAATATGAAAATATAAGCCAAATAAATCCTTTCCTCACCAAGTTTTTTTTTAAGTTGTCATAATATATTTTACAGCAATAGAAAGCCTAACTAAGACAGCCACTAAGGGAGCAAAGATAGACAGACATGAGTACCAAAGATGGAGTTGTATTTTATCACTGGAGACCTGACAGAAGATGGTCAGGGAAAGTAGTCAGGAGCTGCAGAAAATAAAAGAAAATGTGAGAAATATGGGGGCATTTTTCAAGAATTTTGCTGTAGGAATCAACAAAGACATGGTAGCTGCTAAGAGGAATTTGTTTGCAATGTTGCTCTACTGGTAGTCTCCATCCCTTCCAACTTCTACAGTCTTTCCTCTCTCTCCCTCTTCCACAAACATTGAATGAACTAAGCTGGTCTCAAAGGGGGGTCACAGAGATTGAAGCAGCAAGAATGGGGCTTGCATGAATCTGCACCAGATCCTCTGTGTATGACAGTTAGCTCTGTGTTTTTTATGGGACTCCTTACAGTGGAAGTTGGTGTATTTCTGATTCTTTTGCCTAATTTGGGGACTCTTTTCCTCCTATTGGGCTGCCTTGTTCAGCCACATGTGAGAGCTTTTGCTTTGTCTTATTGTATCTCCTTTGTCCTATTTGGCTGTCCTCTCTTGGAGGCCTGTTCTTTTCTGAAGAAGAAACAGCGATAGTAGATCAGAGGGAGAGGGGAGATGGTGGTGGCAAGTTTGAAAGAGTGAATGGATGAGGGTGTGGATGAAGTGGAAATTTTGGGTTTTGTTGGAGACTCAGTTGTGTCATGTGATGTTTTTCTGAAAACTATCTTATGAAAGGATGTTTTGCAAATGCAAACTGGAGAAGATGTGTTGCTGAAAAAAGACATGTGGTAGTTTTCTGTTGCCTTGTGACAGGGCATGTGATATTTTGCTAGAGTTGATGTATGAGAGGTATTTGATGTTTGAAAGGAGTATAGGTAAAACTCAACAGACAGTGGACATGCTCCTGCATTGGTTTGCCTTGCAACTCTTTGCTGGTCATCGCTGAACTTCACTGATGCTTTGCTTTCTTGGCTGATCTTGCTTGTCATGACTTCATAGAGAGAAAGGCACTAAAGAACTTCTGGTGGTATTCTGGCTGCTTTTTGCAGATTTAGCAGATTCATGTCAGTAGAAGAAGCCTCCACAGTTTCTTCTGGATCCAACTGCTACTACTGATTCATATTTGGTGTTTGCCGAGTAGACTGGACTGCAGCTGCTGATTAATGTTTGGTGTATTGTTAGTGGACTAGACTGTTGACAACAAAGATTAGAATTGCTCCAAAGAACTCTTTCTAAACAGGTCCACAACCCCTATTTCCTATTAACACATCTTTCCCCATACTTCTGGTTAGGAAAAGGCTAGAAGGGAGGTTGAAACTTTAGAGAACCATAATTAAAATAGATTTTGAAAAATCTAAGCCTATAAATGGAGAGAGAGGAAATGGTGGTTGGGGTGTACTGTATGAGAGAAGAACCTATTTTCAGTAAAATTTAAAAACAATCAAACCTAAAGTTAAAATGTTGTTTTGAGATAAGAAGTCTAACAGTGAGTGCCATTTGAAGTGACACAGAAAATAGTAGGGGTAGGAAATGGATGTTTGAAAAGAAAGGGATGAAATCACTAAAGTGTTTGTCCTTTGTCAGGTAATGTATTGTGGACCCAAGGTCATAAACAGAGGAACTGGTGGTACCATACAGTGCCATAGGTTGAGATTTTTATGATAGCTGGGAGGTAGGCAGAAAATATAAACAAGATATGCAGATGCTAATGGGTCTGAAGGTGATACAGTGGCTTCCGGGATATTCACCCATAGAGGCGAAGCCATCCTTTACAATTATTTGCTTTTAACTGTGTCTCAGCTACTTCCATGTTGACACCACTTTAGGAGAAGTTTCTCCCAGAAGATATCATTCAGCTGAGTTGTGGATATTAGCTATTGGAATCCCATATATACAGACATTGATCTACAGAAAAATGCTGGACTGGAAACATGGACATAGAGTATGTGCTAAGAGATCAGAGAGGACATTATGGGAGTATTATACTTAGGATCACAGTAAGGGACTTCCTGGACATAATCAGTATCTAACAAAAGGTTCTAGTAGAATAGATCATTTCTGGACTTGACTATTGTAGTTAAGGTTGAGAACATAACTAGAAGAGAAAATTCCTGATTGGTAGAAATAATGAATTTGTCTGGGAATATTTGATTACAAAGTGCTTTCAAGTCACTCCCTTGAGTGACAGTTCCATAGAAGAGAGTTGGAGTAAGGATGTATTGGTCTGAAAAAAGCATGAGGAGAGATTCTAAAACAAAGTGAGGAAAAATGCATGCATACCTACATTAACATTTAAAAGTACCAACATTTAATAGGAAGATGGTAAAGAATCAAATAAGACAATTTGAGTTGCCACAGAACTCAAGAACAAAAGAGACTTAAAGGTGAATAGGGATAGAGAATTTAATTGGTCAATCACTAAGTGAGATATATTTCTCATCACACACACACACACACACACACACACACACACACACACTAAGACTGATTGGTGGATATCAAGTTAGTTGAAGATCAGGCAAGCAAATTTAGCAAGGCCCTCTCTTAAAGTTTTAAATATTTAAAATGTAGCACAGTTGTGGAGCACTTGATCAGTGGGTATGAGATCTGGATTTGATCACACACACACACACACACACACACACAGACACACATTTCAGAGAATATTTGTAGCATACTCAGATCTGAATGGAAACTTCTTGCCAAGCTTCCTTTCCTCCTTTACACTGAAGTTTAACAGTGATTCTTAGAAATGCAGGAGGAACCAAAGCCTGGTGTCAGAAGATATTCATTTGGTACCAATGGTTTGCCAGAAGGGAGGGTGACCTAGAGGCTTTTAACCCTGAGCATCACAGCTCACTGGATGCTCTTCACCTCCAGAGATAACCAACCACATGAGGATTTTTTTCCCCCTTAATTGTATGTCGATGCTTCTCAGGACTGCTTTCTGCTTATGTGTCTGTAGCCAAAAAAGATCTCTAATGTGTCCTATGTTTTTACACATGCATGCTCATGTGTGCTTGGCAGATGCTCCCGTGATTTGCACAGCCTGTTATAATTTTCTTAGCATATTCACAATGACTCTGAGGGTTTTGCTTACACATAGCCATCTAGTGCCAAGGCTGCCTTACTCTGTGCGTCTTTCTGCATGACAGGGCACTTCTTTAGAGCTTTGTGGTCTCTAAAGCACATTCATATTCAAAGTTACCTTTCCAAACAATTATTCACATTTTTCCACCTTATGAAAAAGGAAAAATGCCCCCAAATCAAATGATTTACCAAAAGTCGTGTAGTTAATATAATAAAAGAATGGTAGATGATGCTGTTACTCTCTTATTATGCAATAATCCGGATCTGAAAACTACTCATATTAATTGACATTATAACTCATTTAGACTTTACAGCAATCTGCCACAAGAGATGCTGTTAATGCAACAATCAAAAATCTGTATCTATATCACAGGTGAGTGAAATTCGCTTGTAAATACAAAACAGAAACAGAAATGAACCAAACGAACAACCAAACAACAACAACAAAAGATTCAAACTCGGTTTGTCCGGTTTTGAAATTGTCTGCTGCTGTCCGGTATGTTATAAACTGTGCGTCCTGGGCTTAGAGCGCAGCGGAGAAGCCTGACCCCAGCCCCTGCTGCTGAGCTGAGCCCACGTCCTCTCACTCCTCAAAAGTCCAGTTCCACCTCTGCAGTTTTAAATTTTAGGTGGAAGTAAACAACATCATACTGACTGTACCAAAAACTATTTAAACCTTATTCTTTCTCATCCATGTTCAATGTCACTCAGCTGTGAGTATGAGTCAGTCTCCCCTCCTCTCTGCCCATCCCCCACACCCTCATTCTTGTGACTGGCCCTGCTTTGAGCTTTCATTCCCTCCTAACAGGACTCAACATGCCAAATGACCAACTTCCTGTTTTAATAAGCATCCCTAATTCTGCCTTGAGTTTTTTTGTTTGGTTGGTTTTGGTTTTTTTGGTTTTTTTTTTTTTTTTTTTTTTGTACAAACTGCTGACAACATTCTTACATTGAAGATTTTATTTACTACACAGTTTTATAGATCAAGAAACTGGAGGTCAAATGGATTACATGACTTGCTGGGGTCACAGTTCACAGCCTAAGTAATGGTGCTTTGGAGCCGCTGGTCTTTTCTGCTGTATCCTGCTCATCCTCTTGTATTCTGACGTGGCCATGAGCTTCATTTCTAGTGCCTCTAAATAAAACATAAAAACAGACTTCAGCAAGTATATGAAAACTTCCCTGCCTGCTTGCCCAGCCCCCCACATTTATGCTGTCTGACATGCTACTGGCAAAACTTAACTTTCTAACGTTCGGCTGATTCTCCTGCCCAAATGCCTTCCAGAGGTCTATGGCCTCAGGTAAGAAGGATACTCACTGCCCTTCCTGGCACCCACTGGCTCAGTGCTCAACACTGTCTTTCTAGGCTTCTTTACAGATCTCCTGAACATTTTATCTGCTTCTCTGACATCAGATCAGTGAGGATTTCTCCCACAGGCAAGTGCTCCTTTACTCGAACCTCTGGCTAATCTCTCTGTCAATGTTCTACCATCCCTCAAGGTCCTGCACAAACACCTCCTTCTTGCCTAAACCCACATGCCTCCAGGTAAAATCAACTTCTGTTCTGCTTCACTGTTATCCTGTCGCTTTCGACTCGGAATACCTTTATTATGGCACTTAAGCCAATCTGGTTCTTATTACACTTATAGTTTGGAGTGTGGACAATACATCTGTCTCACGTATTATTGAGTGGCTCTCAGAGGGCAGGAGCCGTGCTCTGTTCCTCTATATGCCGCAAAATCCAAAACCAGTGTCCTTGCTGGTTATGGGAGCTGGATATTCTTATGGCTTATATGGTTAGATCATACCAATACAAATAGGATATTGTTGTGTATTCCACGGTTATGGTGCATTGTTTATTCTAAGCCACTCCTTGAAGGATACCGATATCCTGGGTGCATAGGAGTGCAGGTAGAAGACATAGTTGGGAAAGTCTACTGTGTCCTCAAGGGAGAGTAGTTGAGGGCATGCAACAACTGATCCGGAGAAGTCCTTTGTCATGTTGTGGTTCTGGCCCTATCCTCTTTCACTGTCCTTGGAGTCAAGGGTGGCTTCCATTGCAGTCCTGGATCCTGCTCATGTCACATTCGTTCATTCCCACCTTCAGGATATCAATCTGCCCTAGAAGGAAGGTGGAGTTTAGACCTTATGAGCTCTAAATCGTCAATTATCTATTCATCCCATGAGTACCAGTCAATACCTGTTACTTTTCCTTTGTATCTCATTTTTAAAGCCTTTAGAAAAGCAACAGACTCACTCTCCGCTCTCCCAAGAAAGCTACCAGGTTACCAGAAACTGCATTTTCTGTTTCCAAAGCAAGGAGGGAAAGTGGGCAAGAGAGAGGAGAGGAGAGAAGAGGAGAGAGAGAGAGAGAGAGAGAGAGAGAGAGAGAGAGAGAGATTGTGTGTCTTGGCACACAGATGGACATCAGAAGCTAGCACTATGGAACTGGTTCTTTCTTTCCTTGATGTGGGTTCTCAGCATCAGACTCAGGTCACAAGACTTGCATATCAAGCTCCTCTATCCAAAGTCACATCACCAGTCCTCTGATATTTTTCTTGCTGAAAAAAATGCAAATAGTTCTCTTGCATGGTGGCATGAAAATCTAATCTCCATGGGGGCTTTCCATGAGATAGGAGAGGGTATCTCAACAGTGGAGCTCTGCCATTTGGAATTGGGTAACTCTTTAGAGTAAGAATAATCTTATTCTATCTAAAATCCAGTTGGATGCTTAGCACAATCTTAACCTTTCTTGGAATTTTATGAAAACATTTTAAGGCATTGGTAAGGCATTTGGATTCAAAGGATAAAGCATTAAATGCCTACCCTTCTTTAACTTTCAAGTACACACACACACACACACACACACACACACACACACACACAATGCATACACACACACACACACACACACACACACACGCCTGCAAAATATCTGTTTCCTTCTTGAAAAGCTAAATATAAGCTTCTAACTGAAATTAAAATCTCCGAGAGCAATCACTAGAGAGTACCAAAGAACAAACCTTCCAATAGAATGTATTTCTGTAAAATGCAGCAGTGCACATTTATGTAAGATTGGTGTTCATAATGTTTCTTTATGATGCTTTTTCTTTGGTGTTAAATGGCCTAAAGTACCATATGTTTCTTAATAAAAAGCCATGTAAAAACCTACATTAATAAACTCAACTCAAAGAAAAGTTGCCCCAAGACAGCTCTAACTTAGCCTTTTTATGGGCTTGCCAACAATTTCAAGATTGTTTTAATGAAAAAAACTATGTTTCTGTCTTCATAGACCACAGCACACCAGTTCCCTTTAGTACTACACAATTCACCCTTACCCGCCTCACCCCAGCCCTCAAGCATGCTAATCCTCTTGTGCCCAATAGAAGGGTCACTCCTATCTTGGCAAGTACTTTCCTCGAAGGGCTGAAGCATCTGGAACACCTTTTTGCACAGGAGTATATAATACGTATACACACTCTCACAGAAGTTGAATGCACACATGACCAAATAGCCACAAACAAGTCCTCGCCTGCTAGCATTCCCAGGTAGCACACTGCCATTCTTGGCCCACTCCATATTATTTGGGCCCTGTACTATGCAGATTAGGCAGAGGGACTACATAGCTGGTGGCTTTGCAAGGGGAAATTCCTTGGCACCTGGCCTAATGGAACATGTTTCCAGATTCTCTACACATTCTCTAAATGTGCTGAAGGGGGAAGGGTACAACTTTCAATCCAGCATTCACAAGTCTGTATTATATAACAACAGCTTGTTCACTTGTCTTTCTTCCATACTTGATGGAAATTCTTTGAAAGCGAGTTGGATTTTCTTAGATTTGTTGATTACACGTAGCCAAGATCAAAGCACTGTAAGTTTACTGTTTGTTGCTATCACGATGTTATCTTGGAAGCCTCCAGAGAGAATAGATGCTATGTTCTTATGTGACATACATATTTCTTTTAGCCTTTCTACCCCTAGCCTCTTATTAGGCACTAATCTCATTGATGAGAACTCTATCCTAACCCATGATTCTTAATAATGTTGCTATGTTGCTGTAAGGATTCAATTTGGATAGCTTTTTTTTTTTCCTTTGGAGAAGGCAGAACCATTTAATCCATAGAATGCTTAGTTTTTGCTGCTACTAGAAAATATAACTATATGCACTTGAGGTCATTCTGCTGCTCAGAATCTTAGTGGTTTCATTCACCAAATGTTTCATGATACATGACTACTTGTTAAATTATCAGGATGATTAAAGGACCCATGGCAGGAACTCAATAAAGCTTAATTTCTCTAGTTTTCCTTTTAGAGTTTTAGTAAGACTTTTTTATTTCTACCACTGTCCTGAACTCAAGATCACCACAGCCCTCTTGGTGAACATGACATAACCTATCATCTTAAATCAAAGTAAAGATGAGGCTCCATACCACTATCTTCCATGTGCCCTTACAACATGCAGAATGGGTGGTGTCCAGCTTTATAGGGAGTATTGGATATTTGGCGTCTTCCTTTTAAGTTTTATCTTCTGCTATTCTTCTTCTTGTTCTTAATGTAGTTATCTTTGAGAAATACTATGTTGTTCCTATAAAAGTAAGTTTAAAAACTGGTAGTGCCATTCACTCCTCACAGCTCAGAAGACAAGAGCCTAATGGTAGATTGGTTGCTGTCTGTGTGGATGATCCCTGCAGATTGATGGAGCCTTCATCGGTGTTCTTTATGGCTTTGAGTTAGGGTTGTTCTTCTAGCTACTTGTCTTGTCCCTTTTTCTTCTTCTTTTATCATTAGGCCAGTTCCCTCCTCTCTCTGGTTTTCATCTACATGAAAAGGTTCTGACCCTTGACGTCTCTTGACTCCAGGGCTCTGCACATGTCCTGACTTTCATTAGTCTGCTTGGTGTCTGAATATTCTGCCTTGATCTTAATTTGTATTTGAACTCAATCCCCAACTACATGAAAATTCACTATGCTAGTGACAGGATTGTACTGGATTCATGTGCACTTACATCCTCATTTTTGATCTTCTATATTTGTGTTAATCAAGGATTAAATTAGAAGACTCTAGTACCCACATAATGAGGTGATGTCTCGTGTGGATGTGACTTGTTGAAGAGTCTATTTCAGCCTATAATGATTCTAAATTCCTATTTCTTGATGGTCTCAACAACAAATCCTAGTGCAAAGGAGATCTTAGTGTAGGCTTCCTTTGCTAACACACATGGATATGTCCCAACTAATTTAGTTATAAACACATTTCCACACATTGTGTTGTATTTGAAGACACCCCTCTCTTAGTTGAAAAATAATGAAAGTTGAACCTCAGAATTCAGAAAATCTTTCCAAAAATATGGCTGACTTACCAGTTATATATTACTAATATCCAAAAACAGAGAAATCACGCAGTGCACATTTACCCAGAAACAAGACAAGCACACGAAGCATGGGCCCTCAGATTCCATCCATCTGTGAGGTACAAGTTTTTGGAATGAGTATGTGATGAAACTCATGAATTTTCAAGTTTAGAAGTCAGTCCAGCAAAATGAGATCATTTGTCAGTGTTGCAAAACTACCACTCACTACCATGTTAAGCGTTATTATTCTGTCTCAGGACAGCCAACTTAAAGAGAACCAGATATTGTATGGGTTCAGACAAGAGGGCTGTGGAGATGTTTTTGATGAAACAGGCACAGTGCATTCTAGTTAGGCACTGGCTATTTCCTGAAGATGTCCATCAATCTAACATTCACTGGACTATTCAAACAGGACTTGAACTAAACCTAACTGCACATCAGTGTTCAGCTAGAACCAAACCAAAACGGTAATGTTTTAGTGAACCATGAACTGAACCAACTTTTCAAGAGGAAGAAAAGGAAACTACTTAAAGGAAGCCAAAACTATATGTTTTATGAAACTATTGAGCTGAAACAAAACCAGATCAAAGTACTCCCTGAACTACATTTAAACTAAAAAAAAAAAAAAAAACTTTTATTTATTCATTTCAAATTGAGACACTTGGCTGCAATTAAGACTTACTTTAGCTCATATGATAATGATGTGTGTAGCTTATCTTTTTCTCATCATCTATTCTAATTATTCAAAAAACCTAATGATATTCACAAATCTCAGTATGGTTACTATGAGCATTAAATTCAATAACAAAATATTTATTGTCATTAATCCTCATCATTGCCAGTTCTATATTATATCCAGCACACAAAGGGTCAATTTAAGTCCTCCAAATATGTTCACCAGCCACCAGAGGGCAGCAAAAAGGTAGAAACCCTTTCTGTGACTGGGCAATGTACTCTATTTGTAAGAACAAAACAGGAGGGTTTACTATATGCCAAACACACCCTAAGCCGCAGGGTTATGTTAACATAGCTATTCTTCAAAATAATGCAAATATATAAATTCTGTTTTTATTTATGTAGCCTGTATTTATGTATTTATGTAGAGCAGATGAAGAAACTGAGGCAAAGAGAAGATTTTTTTCTAAAGTCATACAAACATCAGGTGACACAGGCAAAATTAGACACCACTCACCCCACCCTCCCATCACTCCACCTGGGCAGGGTGCCTTTTAAGCTTACTTTCTTAGCTTTCGTTGCTTTTGGAGATCATAAATGTGAGGGAGATTCAGACATTGGCATTGTTCATGTAAATATGAATGACTGGAACCAAAGACAGCGTTACAGAGCCACACAATTCAGGGACCAGAGGAAAAAGAAGCAAAACTGGGGGCAGAGGCATCTGATGCTGTCAACAGTAGTCTCCAGGGATAAGTCAAGGCAACAACAGTAACCATGCAGACTAGGGGAGAGTTCACCAATGGAGGAGGGGCAAGATGCAGGAACACAAGAAGAAAACTGTTCAGGACTGTTGGCCTTGACAAAAATGTTATTGTCATGGTGGCAGAGTCCAGCTGGCACCTGCTTCTGAAGCTGCAAGCATGTCTTCAAATTTTAGGAGCCAGTATTAACAGAGACATAGGGAACTGAATCCACTCCATCCCAAAACAATTCTTTTCTATTGTTGTTTGCTCATTTCTTAAAGTGAAGAATCTGTCTTTGTAACCACTGCTGCTTTCACATTAACATCATATTAATTTGCAGCATTTTAATTTCCTACTTACACTGCAACCACGCCAATGGCTCCCCTACACACAGTCCTTCACTGAGTCTAAGGACATACCAGTTGCCAGTCTTCCCCCAAATGCCAAATAGCCACTTGGCCATCTTCTAAGTTATATCTGAAGCATATGATATCCATTGCCTTCACGGAGCTCTTGATAATGGTTTGAAATTCCCTGTTAGAACATACTCAGCCTGCACCTATCCCCTGCCCCTCTGAGATCCATATTTTAGTATCTTTCTTAGCCATACCTTCTTTTGAGACAAGGTTTGCCTGTGCCCTGGTTGTTCTGGAATTCCTCTTATAGACTGGGCTGTCCTCGAACTCACAGAAACTAATTGCCTTGTCCTCATGAGTGTTAGGATGAAAGGTGTGCACCATCATGCCCAGCATCCCTTTATTTTGTTAAAGTCTTCTTACTAATCTCCTCTTCCAAGTATGGGTCCTCCCCATCGGTCCTCAGCAATGTTAGGAAGAAAATTTCCTAAATACTAACCTCAGTGTGTTTCTTTCTTCCTTCAGGTCATTCCTTGGCTCCTGCTTCCCATATCATGAAAATTATTCAGCATGTCATCAATATTCCTTTTGGCATCTTGTCTATAATTCATACACATATGCCTCTAGTCCGTGCCTGTAACTAAGAGCCAGTTAAGTTTCCAAAGCTGGCTTCTTGTGTCTTTTTTTCCTTTGTATCTTTCCAAACAGTTTAGTCCTCTCCTACAAAGACTCCCCTGACATCATTTTCAGTAGACAGAGATGTTGCTGGCTTCCCCAGAGAGCATCAAGACATTTTAGCCATGAGTTATTCACAGTCATATGCCTCCTGTGTAGATGCTAACCTAACCTAGCTCATATCTCCAGAAGCTGACACAGAGACACTTAATATATAAATTTTGAGTAAATAAATTTCCCAAAGAGTAAAGAAAA
The DNA here is from genome assembly GCF_963924665.1 of Micromys minutus. Classification (NCBI taxonomy): domain Eukaryota; kingdom Metazoa; phylum Chordata; class Mammalia; order Rodentia; family Muridae; genus Micromys; species Micromys minutus. Next base: position 15,137,435 of record NC_137961.1, on the reverse strand, counting down.
CAGCCTGCAGGAAAAAAGCATGACGCCACAGTTAGTATATTGCTACATCCCAACTGGTCCACAGGTTGACACTGAATCTATCTCAACAGTTCTTACAGGTCTGAAGGACAGTGGTGATGCTGGAATCCATAAATTATAAGTCAGATGGGAGTTATCCTATCGGCTTTATTTTGTTATCAATGAGAAGGCAGCAAGAATGTTAATGAGAACCAGCAGAGCCCAGCCTCACCCCAGGAGCAGCCTGTGCAACTGGCTTTCCTCTGTCTTGGACCACTCAACAGAACAAGCCTTGACACTTTAACACACAGCAGAAAATATGCTTTCTGTGTAAGTAACACATCCTTTCACATATCTGACTAGAATCGCCTGGATCTGGCTTTTTTGTTTCTTTTGCTTGCTTGCTTGCTTGCTTCTCTTGCTAAAAAGGAGTAGACTGTGTCAATATACACTCACTCCCATCTGCTAATTTAGTCATAAATTAATAGTCTGAGAAAATGTGTATAGGCCACTTTCCTACTTGTTTATCTAAAACATCAGAGAAATACACTGTTGTGCCAGGATTGTTTTGGGCAAAGGCCACCAGCAATCACAGGCCATGCCTATGTGACATCCACTCACCTGCTACTGTGGTTTGGCTATGAAATGTCTCCCACAGGCTCAACTATTTAGACTCTTGGTTCCTGGGTGGCAGCAGTGGTTCAGGAGACAATGGAATCTTTGGACTGGCTGGGTCACTAGGGCTGAACCATGAAGGCTGTACCCACATCTGCTTCCTGTGTTTTCTCTGCCTCTGAGTATGACTGCCATAAGAGAAGCCACCCCACCCTCAGACCAGCTGTTCTCACCACCTTACATTCCCATCCTGATGAGTTAAACCATGTGTACTCAAATAAACCTTTCCTTTTCTTTTCTAAGTCTTTTCTGCTGGGTATTTTTGTCACAGCAATGAGAAAAGCAGCAACAGCCATGCTAAGTACATTTAAACTTCTTGCCATAGTTGTGATGGAGTGGTAAATACCTAAATCCTTTTCCTTCTCTGTCTCCACTTTAACCATTACAATATTTTCAGATTTGGGGGTGAAATAGGGTATGGTGGAGTAGAGCAAGCTTCTATTTTATCCCTCCGCATCAATGATTCAAGGCAGTCCCTCTTTTCCATTGAGTTGACTTGGATCGTGTTCCCATTGTAGTATGTGTTTTCAGGCATGGACACATCATCCAACATTCTCAGAATCCTGGTGGCTTCAAATCCTTAGTGACAGGGATTTCAGATAACTTATTTCAGCCTTCACTCTTCAGCACTCTCAATTACAATATGGGGTCAACAACTCCTTTCTCACGAGAGATACTCTAGTGAGAAAATGTCTGTAAAGTGCTTGGCACTGAGCTTGAATCAGCACTTTGTAAAGGAAGGTCTTGTGATTTAAGTCCTCAGGAGGGGCCAACATATCCCAGGCTCCCTGTGATTTCACATCTATCTTGAAACCTTTAGAAACCCCGTCATGACTACCATGAAGAGAGCAGATGAGAAAGAGGATGTCTGCTCCTATGGCTGAAATTAATCTCTCCTTACCAACACGAGCAACTTTTGCTACTATTGTCATTACTAAGACAATGTTGGCTGGGACAAGAGAACTGGGTCACTCTTCATTTGTTTATTTATAAAGACATCTATTAACAGAATTCAAACTTGTCCCTGCCATATTCAGCTTCTACTATCGATTTGACACAACCTAGAGTTACCTGGAAAGAGGGAGGCTCAACTGAAAAATTGCCAAGATCAGACTGACCTTTGGCTACAACGGTGAGGTATTGTTTTTAACTGCTAATTGATGCAGAATGATATGGGCCACTGTGGGCAGTGCCATTCCCTAGACATGTTAGCTTGGCTGAGCAAACCAGAAGGAGCAAGCAGTAACCAGTGTTCTTCCATGCTCTATGCTTCAGTTCTGCCTCCAGGTTCCTGCTATGGCTTCTCTTAATGGTGGGTTACAACCTGCAAGATAAAGCAGACTTTCCTCCACAAGTTATTTTTGGTTCTGGTTTCTATTACAGCAATAGAAAGCAAACGATCACTTCCCTTATGAGGAGTGATGAGGTAGCAAGCAGTTGACAGTCCAGGTCACCATGTATAGAGTTCTGTGTCTATCTGCATCTGGCCTCTCATATAGAAGAACAGAGTGATAAAAGAAACCACGAGAGCACTGGGCCAACTTTCCATATACAAGACAAATGTATTTTCATCTTCAAAAAAATCGAGTTCTCAGAACTGGCCACTAGAAGCTCTTCTTAATCTTCTTCTCTAAAAAGACATAAAGAAGTTTTTGAAGCTGCTGATAAGCATGAACTTCTTTCTGCAGACATATAGTAGACATTTCTATAGAGACACAAGTAGGGATGAGGAAAATGGGTAAGTTAATAAGAGAGGCTTGGAAATCTTCCCAGATTTCACCACTTTGGGTCTTTAAAGGTAGTCTCTCAAGGCAGATCCTAGAAAATCACAACAGGAACACCTTTCTTACCACATATTATCCTAACTGAAATGAAATATATTTGGATCAAGCTACAATACTAGTATAATACATAGACGCTAAATATTAGCCAGAATAGCCCAGAAAAGCTTGTGTGTGTGTGTGTGTATGTGTGTGTGTGTGTGTGTGTGTGTGTGTGTGTGTGTGTGTGTGTGTGTGTGCTCGAGAGAAAGAGAGAGAGAGAGAGAGAGAGAGAGAGAGAGAGAGAGAGCGAGAGAGAGAGAGAGAGAGAGAATGATGTATTTATACACATTGATGGCATTTAGAAGTTACTGGTTTCAAAGCATCTCTAAAACTCAAAAGATATGCTGAGTACCAAATAACTGATATGGAAAAGCATAGTGTTTGCATACAGCCTACTTACATCTTCCTGCATTTTTTTAATCATTTATACATTATTCATGATAGCTAATATAATGTAAATAATCATAATTGGGTATTATATTTTAGTGTTAAGAAAGTAACAAGAAAGTGTTCATGTTCAGTACACAAATTTCCAAAACGTTTTGCAAATATAAAACTTGCTGATATGGGACAGGGGCCACTGTCTGTGGGCAATATATTGTTCTTCTTATTTCAGTAAATCTTTGTCACCATCACACACCTATACACACACACACACACATACACACACACACACACACACACACACACACACACACACACACACACACACCAGCAGTTGAACCTGGACCTTGAAGGGAAGATGGATAAGAGCAGGAAAGAATCTACAAACAGGCAAAAATGAACTATAGCCCCACATGACAGATTTAAACGGGTGTTGCTTCCTGCCATCTCTTTGACTTCCAGTGCACATAGTCAGGACCTTTCACAACATTAAGTAAATCTAACTCTACCAGCATCTGGAGACTCTTAGGAGGAACTTGGAGAAGCTGAAGCCAGGACAGACTAGTCACCAAGCTGACACTGGGAATCCACCACAGGTACAAATGAGACCGCTCTGTTCCTGACTTGTGTAAAATTTTGCTTTGGGGAGATACATTGTTTCTAGCCTGGAATAGCTAAAAGTCTGTTGGATAAAGACTCCTTACCCTACCATATTATTTGTCTTCTCCTATTAGTTCCAAAGTAAACATAATTAGTTATTTCAAAATATACTTTGAGTATTTGGTACTCTCTGCTGAATTCTCCATGTCTCAAAAAGACATTAATTTGAAAGGTCACAATAAAAATCTTGTATTGCAAAAATGTGGTATTGCAAGGCCTCTGGGTGCTACACTTGTGAACACAGGCATTAACACAGGAATCTCCAGCCCTTAAGGTTCACTCCAGTTTCAATCTTCCTGTGTTTTCAATATCCAGATATTGGATATGGGATGAGTATGCCTGACCTCACTGGTCACCCTGAGAACCAGTGGACTGAAGATTGAGAGATAACTTTGCCTTACACTGAACCACCTGGAAAGCATCAAGCCAGGGCTGCTTGGTGGCTCTTTAAAGTGACATGCTAACTTTAGTTTCTCAATAGCTGCCGTGTACGGGGAAACTAGAGGTGACCATTTACCATGTTAACCAACTCATTAAAATGGAAAAAAAAAACCCTATGAGGAGTCATCACATGGCAATATTAAATATTTTTTTCATTATATTTTCTAATAATTCTCAAGTACTGGTAACCATAAAAGCCTTCATAATGTGTTTATGGAGGTTGGAAATCAATGCGGGATGGAATTTTCAATATAATACGGGCAGCCCAGGTTTTTTCAAACACTGCTCCTTCGCTGGAATATAAACTTGACTCCCTCTTTTGAGCACTGAGGTAGTAAAACACAAGAGAACTTCCTAATGGAAATGAGACTATTCTCATTAAATTAAATGAGACCATTTAACGTGGGTGAAAGTGATTTAAAATTCAAACACCTCCTGAAAATATGTTCTTGATTTACTTTTTAAAGACTAAAATGGGTTTAGTAAATATCGCCAGGTATAATAAATCATAAAACATTTAACACCGATTTGTCAAATGGAGTTTACATGAACTAGCACTTAGTGTTATTTATGCTGGACTGAATGAAATGCCTGACATGTTAGGAGGGTTTTTCGTCAGTTGGGAAACGCACAGTGAGCAAAACATTGTTCTGGGTGGTATGTTGGTTATAGAAAATTACACAACACTAAATTATCTGCCAAATGCTTAGGAGCTGGATGGGGTAGTCCATCTAAAATATAATCTCCTTCTATCTTGTACTCTGTTTAAATTTTTTAGCTCTATGTCTTATATCTTAAATGGCTTCACAATCCTTTCTGGGGCTGACTTTTGTTCATTTTTCATATAGAACAAGTAGTTACAGTTTAGATATGAGGTTCTCAAGTCACTCTGGGTAACATCCTAATTAAATTTAATTTGTGTCCCAGGACTTTTCTTTAATACGGGCTTGTTTGGATAATTTCATAGCCTGGTATGTTCTGCTAATTATGTGGATTTATAGGGATACCATAGTATATGCATCAACTTCATCATAAGTTAGGATAAAACAAAGGGGACAAAAATGGCTTGGGCATTAAGTCATCTTTTCAAGCATGCTATTAAACTAAAGATCTAGAATAAGGGATGACTTTTCCAGGAGAACCAGCGAAATCTCAGTATGCTCATGCATTTTAGAAATAGCCCACAGATACCTGAGCTGGAACTGACCATAAGACCTCTTCCCTGATGACTTGCTTCCATGGAACTAGAAGTCACCATGCCAGCCTCCAGCAAGGACAGTCAATCAGCAGTCCTACTCACCTGTGATGCCTTTGGACCACATTTAGCACCACTATGGCATGCATACTGTGGTGGTAACTAGCTCTCTAGTTGGACTTATGACCTACTCAACAAGAGGGGAATCATGCCTAGCACTAGAAACCTAGCTACTCTGTGCTAGTGAAGTCCCGGAAAGAGAATCCACCTCTACTCTACAGAACCAGCAGATTCCCTAACAACTATTTATAAACCTGCAAGTATGTGTAATCCTCACCCTCATCAAAGAAACCTTGCTTCACAACAGACAGCGACTATTACTCAAAACACAACCAATCAAAATGCAAAGTTCTGGAGCTCAGTCACAAGGAATACATCTAATAAACACCCTTACACCCAAGGCTCAAGAAACAGTGAGGAAGAGGATACAGAAAAACTGTAAGAACTAGAGGATAGGGGAATTTGTTGTGAGATTATGGCTCTTTGTACTATTGTAACCTACACCCATGAAGTCTCAACAATATGACTGTGCATACTTGAGCTAAACAAGTAGGGCACCAAGGGGCATGCCAAATTGAATGATGGAAGCCCATGAGCTCTTAATTCTACACAAACAGCCATAGGCAACTGAGGAAAGCTGGGGGCAGGAAATGTTCTCCTGAGAAGAACATATCAATTGTTTGGCCAGTGCCAAATGTTTGCCTGAAAACATGACTATAGGTAACATTATATGGACTCAAGGGTTATAGTTAGGAATATAGATAGGTATGTAAAAGTGCAGTAAAAGTTGGTCAAAAGAAGCTATAACTGTCAATAAGGATAGGGAAGGAAGGGTATATGAGAGGGTTTAGAGGAAGGAAAGGGAAGAGAGAAATGTTATAATTATATTATAGTTTCAAAACATTAAAAAGTAAGTACTGAAAAACAGGTCTCAATGTTTAGGGTATTCCCCCAAACTGTAACTGATATTTCCCTTTCAACGGCAGGCACCAGTGTCTCTTTCTAGACAGAATAAGGTTTCAACTATCAGTATCAAAATGCTCTGGTATTTCTCTTTGCTTCTGAGTCATTCTATCATGAATAGGTACACAGTAGGGTTTCAGTAAACCTTTCATCTGTTAACTCTAGATCAAGGCTCAACTTGATTTTGGTAGGAATGGAGCATCGTGGGTAATGTCTTAAGTGCTACAGAAATAATATTGAGCTATAAGGAGAGTTGTTGAGTGGCAATAAAGTTAGACTCAGTATCTCTAAAGTGAGGAGAAGTGAGGGGAAATATATCCTCTTACATAGAGGAAACAGAGGTGAAGAATTTGGGCAGCGGAATGTTGTTAAATCCTCTTTCCTGTTAGTGCTCTGTGGGTCTTTAATAAGCATCAAGTCTTCAAGGATGACAGTAAGTCTACATCTGGCTGACTAGGATGAAGCTGGGGGCTTAAGGTCATGTTCCACTTGAATAATACTTCACAGGGATGTTGCATGGGAGAAAAAGGCACTGGAACTCTAGAGGTAGAGGAAGAGGTATAGAACATTAAATGGTTGGAAAAGAGGCTATGGAATCCAAGCCAAAGGAAGTCTGCTCCCTGAGGGAGTCCTGGCTCTCTGTATCAAATGAGTACTCCACCTACCACCAGACCTTTGCTCTGCTGTAATTTTCATTTGTTGTCCCCTGGTGGCAAATGTGTAAATGATTAAACTTATAGCCCTGCCATAGGATCCCTTCATCTCCATGGTAACAGACCTCAACAGGAAGCTCTGTTAAGACCAAACCTTGGTTATAGTCTATTTAGATTTTCTTTCATGGTCTTGTCCTGATGACACACTGTTGTGATCCCGGTATAACTCTGCCCAAGACACCTCCTGTGCTTGCTGCATCTTCTTAGTTCACCTTTCTGCTGCATCACTGGCTTGTGTCTTTAGTTCTTCCTACATCCCCGGAACATACCTTCAGCCTCTGTTTATTTTGCATATGTTCCAACTGTAAGGCCTTCTCCGTTGCTCTGGGAGTTTGATCAATACCAAAATGAATACATCCTGGGAGCATGGAAGGCATCAGAGGCAATCCAGTGTTCAGTAGTTTGACATGTGATTCTGTACCCTTCACAGTCACTGCAATGGAATGAAGCTCCATTTCCTATCTAAGAACTATTTCTTTCTGATCTATCTTGCTCATCCAACTACTTCATGCACTCTATGCAACTATTTTCTAAATAAACCACCAGTAACCCAATGTTAATTTTACCTCCAGATTTTTGTAAAAGCCAAATTAATATTCATGCTAAACAAAAAGTCCTCTCCTCAACGTTCTCAAACACACACACACACACACACACACACACACACACACACTCAAGCACATGCATGTACAAAGACAGTACATTTTACAGCTCCTGGGGGATAGGGGGAATAGTTTTCTAACATGGGTATATCATTGGGTATCTCCACCACTCTCCAGAGCAGGTCCCATGCCTAGTGGCAGTTTGCAGACACAAACCCGATCCATTGTGTGTGTGTGTGTGTGTGTGTGTGTGTGTGTGTGTGTGTAAATTTGTCATATTTTGTTCATCACTTTTTCTCATATTGGTTTTTCTTTCCTTTGTTTTCCCCCTCAGAGTTTTGAGAGAGAAACAGAGAGACAAAGACAGAGACAGAGTTAATTTGAAATTAAGTGGTGATAGAGTAGGAAGGGTCTGGCAATCTTTATGCTGAGGATATTTTCAAATCATAAACATAATTATAATTTATTATTTCCAAACAAGCAAATAAACATTAAGAAAATTGCTTGTGATGTACAATGTGTAAAGCAAAGCTAGTGGCATGCAACATTTAACCTATAAAATAAAAGTAATGTGCAAAATGATGACATAAAGCTAACACAAATTAAAATCATGGATATCATAAATGAGATGACAGACTTTGGGGGACAATCATAAAAGGGAAAATAAACCTCTTTTTAGGACAATAAAACCAAACCGAAAGCAGTGCAAGACCAGATCAACATGACAAATAATACCTATGTTAGTCAGGTTTCTCTAGAGTCACAGAACTTATGGGTAGTGTCTATATAGTAAGGAAATTTGTTAGTGACTTACAGTCTGTAGTTCAACTTCCCAACAATGGTCGGCAGCAGCTGTGAATGGAAGTCTAAGGATCTAGCAGTTGCTCAGTCCCACAAGGCAAGCAGGTGAAGAAGAGTGAACTTTCCTTCTTCCAATATCTTTATGTAGGTCTCCAGCAGAAGGTGTGTCCTAGATTAAAGGTGTGTGTACCACCAGGGGTCTGGGACTTGCTTTCTCCCAGATGACCTTGAAATCAGAGATCTCCTTGCCTTAGTGTCCTGGGATTCATAGCTACTATGCCTCAAGTTCTCCATGCCAAGATCCAAGTCAGAAACCTGTATCTCTCATCCTTAAAATCAGGATCACAAATGCGCCTTCTGGATTGTGGTTTATTCCAGATATAGTGAAGTTGACAACCAGGAATAGCCACCACAACACCTTAGGAAAAGGATAAGATTGCCATAGAGGAGAATATATTTATTTTTTATTTTTATTAACTAGAAAAGAAATGAGGGAATGAAGAACTATTGTAGAAAAAGTAAATGCGCTGAATAAAGGCACCATATGCTCATAGGTAACAGATACCTGGAACATAATGTCAAAGCAGTGGACCTGCTTTAGTTGAGACTTTTATCACTGTGACAAAACCAGAGAAAAGACATTTAACTCTCATCTGGGCTCAGGGTTTCTGGCCATGGCAGCTTTGCTCTATTGCTATGCGGCTAAGGAGATGCAGAATATCGTGCAATGAGAACATGTAGTAGTGCAGAATGATTACCTCACAGTGGCCAGGAAGCAGTGAAAGGAAAAACAGGAAATAGCCAGGAAGCAGTGAGAGAAGAAACAGGAAGTGGTCAGAAAAGGATATCCTTTAAAGACATATCCTTACTGACTTCCTTTCTCTATATAAGCTCTATTTTGCACAGTTCTACTGCCTCCCAACAGGCTAGTCCAAGTTTGAATGTATCAATGGGTTAATCCATTCATGAAGTCAGAGGCGCCATGATTGACTTATTCCTCAAAGTAGCGCAATTGGACATGTTGCGTCAGGCAGAGACCACCACTCCAGTACATGAGCCTTAAAGGGGACACTTTTATCTAATCAAAAACAAGTACAAAATTGTAAATTATATAATTCAAGAAAGCTTTGGTGAAATTTTAAAAACTGCAAATGTGTATGTTTTCATACTGAAAGAACACATCAGATATGAGACTGGTGCAGAATGATAAACATGGGGATATTCTAGTTAAGTTACTGAACTTTAGAGAAACAATGTGAAAAAATCTATTGTGCTTTTAGGCCAAAATAGCAAGGGACTTACAAAGGCAAATTAAATTAAATTATCAACAGATTTTTTTGACAGCAACAGTGTATGCCAAAAGAGAAAGGATCACAAGCAACTATTATCAGCATGCAAGAATTCAAAAACATTGTTCCATGAAGTCTTCCTTATAAATTTAAAAGAAAAAAAAATAGTTTCAGAAATCAAAACAAAAAGATCTCATTACAAAATTGGGTAGACAATATTAAATCCAGTTGCTTATAACATGACTGTCTGAGAGGTAAAAATCCATAAAAGAAAAGCTATATCCACAGATATAAAAGATAATATCAGAACATATGCAAAAGTATTTTTGAGCTATTTTCAGTAATTATGTTGGCATGGTATTAGAGTTATTCTGAGAACATTGTATACATAATACTAGCCAAACAATTAGTAATTAGGAAATATTCTAATTCTATTATCCTGTGTGTCCTTGAGAATTAGTTCTCAGGGTGAGAGATGAGTAAATGCAGTACTACATTAGGAAAAAATATTAATACTGACTGTTAATTGAAATGATGAGCGTAAGAATGTGTGTAGGCCTTATCCATTGAGGAAACCACTAACATCTGTGTGGTGGTATTGAAATGCAATTTCTCACTAGAGGAAACTAAGGCTTTAGGTTCTGTGGTCCCAAGGAAAGGAAACAAACAAGATGAGCCTGGAACATCTCACTACACCAGAAAGCAAATAACCCATCAAGAACAACTAAAGCTGGATTAAAGAGATGCTCCCTGCCAAAAATAGAAGAAAAAAAAATCAAACTTCAAAAAGATAATACAGTTGATCAAAACTCATAAAATTAATGAATTGTGACTATATGAACATTTTAAAAGCTAACTGGCCATTCTCACATGATAACTAGCAAACCAAATAAAATGTGGTCTTTCTCATACAGCCAGGAGGCAGAGAATAGCTTCCTCTTACAGAGAAAGTATAACTAGTAAGTGAGAAGTAAGCAGGGGGTGTGGGAAGGGGAGATAGGACGATCAGCAAGGTGAAGCCTGCAGCAGAGACAAATGAATCAATGGCTGCCAACACCAAATGCTAGACCATGGGCCTTCGGATGAAAGAGTACAGCATTCTTATAGTCTTGACAAAGGTGCACAAGGAAGTCTGACCTATTTTCTAAAACTAGAGAAACTCAAGAGTCTAAAGTATAAATGAAATTGCCCAAATAGGTAATTGGCAAAACTAGACTGTGGTAAACCCTGGACGGCATGGCTTTTGAGCTTCTCCACAGATTAACTAGGAAGAATGGGATGGAGGGTAAACCTGTGGACGAGAAGAGACAAGCATTTCAGTTTATTTGTAATGAGAGAAATGAAGCTCACTAAGATGAATTTACATGATAAACCATGAAAGTGTTAAAGGTGATAAGAAAAAAAATGCAAATATGTTTTAGGACTACCTCCTAAAGAATAGCAGTAAAAAACTGGGTATTAGTTTAACTGAAACAGAAACACACTAAACTATATTTGAATGCGCTAACATATATAGTCTATTGTACTTACATTATCAAGAACTTTAAATAGGAAACCTAGCATAAGGAAATAAAAAAATGTTCAATGTTAGATCACAAATTAATTTGTTAAAAATATGTAATTTTAAAAATTGACACACAATTTAAATACTAAATCATATTGAAGTCCCTTTCCCAAATATCAATGAATGATTTAATAACCTAATCCAAAAGTTATAAAAGAAATCATAAGATAAGAGAAATTAACTTAGATAAAGGATAAACCAAGAACTATCTGCAAGGATGTTCCTATCTATATGTGTTAGGAAATCTTGAAGTGGCTAATTTTCTGGAGGTGGTGAATTATTAAATAAATAGATAACTACAGAAGAAAGGAACAAACTAAACACATTTCTAAATGTACTCAACAGTCAATGCTAGAAAACAATAAAAGATTAATAAAAATGCTGTTTCCCTTGAAAATCATCAGACTTAAAAGAATGCCTAATAATAAATAATAAATTCTGTACCTAGTTATTCTTCTTGACCTAAGGAGATAATTGAAAACAACTGCTAAGTAAACAAGAGATATGACACCACTCTTACCTAATAAAAATCTCTCAAAAAGCATACAAGTACTGCCTAGTAAGGCATTATAAATAGTAGCCTTTAATTCAGGAAAAATACCAAAACTTCTGGTGTGAAATCTGCTGCTTATTTTAATATTTTGGATCAGCGAAAGTAATTTTGCCAAAACAAAAAAATTAAACATGTAACATAAGGATGAAACGACCAGTTGTCATACTTTGCTAGTGTTTCTTTGAAAATACAAAAGCAGTAAATTTCACATAGACAAACAGGAATAAGGAAGATGAGACTGTTCACAACACCAGAGAAAAAGACAATCACTTGTAAAAGAGCATTCTCTCTCTGTGTCTCTCTGTTTCTCTGTCTGTCTTCCTGCCTGTCTGTCTGTCTGTTTCTATCTTTCCCCCTTTCTCCCTCCCTCCCTACCCCCCCATAAACATTTTTCAGTATTCCCCAGGGACAGAAAGAAGACACATGGCAGTATCATATCCAACATCATAAAAATGCTGCTTTCTTCTAAATTAGTTTATAAATAAAACATAATCCCAATAAAAATAGCAACACTTCTTTTTCTGGAGTGAGACACACTGATTCTATGGTTCTTGCAGGGCAGTAAACAAGCAGGACACTGGACAGAGCAATCAAAGTCTGCTTCAGACAGAGTAAGCCACTGTTGCAGTAAATATCAAATACATCACTATAGCTCAGAAAGTAAAATGGCATCACATTAGCAGGAAGATAAAGCGAGACCATTGCTTTGTGGTAGGAAGGAAAATAGTAACATAATTACAAATACATAGAAACAATTAGTTTTTGAAGGACATGGACTCTCAAACATGTAAGAGAATTAGACAGTACCCCTCTGGAAAGCAATAAGATCAACAACAAACTGCTAGATTTAGAACATATGTATCATTCAAAAGGAGTTTTAGAAAGATAAAGCAAAAATCTAAATGTAAATATCAAAACTGTAAAGGTTATACCGGAGTTGAAAATTCTTACAAACTTTATGTGAAGGGAACTTGTAAGCACAATAAAGTTGGTAGATTTCACCTTTAAATTTTTTCACTATAAAGCAAAACTACCCTGAAGAAAAATGTTTTAAAGAAATAAGTGAGGGGAAAGTAGTATGATGTTATAAATCAGCGATTAATTTGTATGGCCTATAAATAATTCCTATAAATCAATTATTTTTGAAATCAATTATTTTTAAATGAAATAATGAACAAGGGAAAAGGTCATAAGAAAACACAACTTTCGCTTTCGGAAAACATGAGGAAATGTTTAGATCTGCTTATAATTATAGACAAATAAATTAAAAGTATATTGAGCAGGCTGAGGAAATAGTTCAGTCACCAAAGAACTCCAAGCACTTGGGTCAAGTTTGAGCCCCTGAATGCACCTTTAAAGGGCTCACTGCCAGCCAACCTAGCCTATTTATTCAGATTAGGCAAATGAGAGATTTTTATCTCAAAAAAGAAAAATAGCATCAGAAGAACATCACCAGAGGCTACCATCTGGCTTTGCATAAGCAGGCATACATGCACACAAACACACTGAGAAACCAGATTTCACATAACTGAGTACTGGAACTTTAAGGAATTTGCTACTACATTTGTTGGTACAGATGTGGAGAGATTGGCACACCATACCTTGCTAATGAATGGACTAAGTTGGCTCAGCTTCTGCAGAGGTTGGTTTGCCAACATGTCAGAAAGGTAAACACTTCAGCCTCATAGTTTCATTTCTCAGAACTGATCCTAAAGCAAAACCTCATGCACTCAAAGTTTGAAGTTGCCTAAATATCACTAGGGCACAGGGCAATATGTATCTATATAGCAAGTACAGAAAAGATTTAATACACACTTTGTATATTTGTATAGGGAGATTTCTAAGATACATTTTTAAGTGAAAAATAACCTCAATTTATTTCATCTTTCTGGAAAATGACAAAAGGCCCCACTCAATAATGGCCATAATATTTTACCACTCACATGTGAATGGGTGTACAGATGAGACTATATGTATGTATGTATGTATGTATGTATGTATGTATGTATGTATGTGTGTGTGTGCATATATATATATATGTACACATATATGTGCATATATATATATGTACACATATATGTGCATATGTATATATACTTTTCTCTTACATCATGTCTTAATTTCCTTTCCTAGTGCTGAGATAAAACATGGTAAGAAAAGCAACTTAAGAGAGAAAGAGTTCATTTTGGCTTACAGGTCCAGAAGGATACAGCGCATCGAGGCAGGGAAGGAAGGCCATGATGACACAAGCAGGAGACACTGCCCCAACATTCTGAAGGCAAATGGGAAGTAGTGCCAGACTACGAAGCCTGAAGACCCACCCCACAGACCCGCTTCCCCCAATGAGGCTCTGCCTCGGAAAGGGCCTAGGGACTTTCTTCACAGTGCCACGAACTGGGTAACAGCTTCCCATGGAAGCTATTTCACATTCACATGACAACAAATGACAAAATATTTCAAGAGAAACAAATGCTCGATAAACATTATTTTGACATGTGAAGATGGGAGTTATAAGACGACAGATACTGTTTCAAAGAGAATAATACTTTATGCTTGTTGAAATTCCAACATGAATGTACTGATACATGCACGTGTACATAAATGTGCATATAAATATATTAAAATATAAATAAAACTAATAACTGCCCAACTGTCACCTCTGTAAGACCAGGGACAGTGGCAAAAGGTCCCTGACATTCAGAACGTGTGTTTTCCCCACATCTGACACCAACCAACCATATGCCTTTTGCTGTATCTCTTTTCTTTTCTTAGTCTTACTTTTCTCATAGGGAAAATGAAGATAATATTGCCTGTCTATGTTTGCCTGAATATAAAAGGAAACAAATCAGAAAATAGATCTGGACATGTTTACAAGTCATAATGCTACAGAGATGTGCGGCGGGGCTTCAACTAATGCTGTGAGATGTGCCCTTGGAGTATCAGATTGCATTGCTTTTAATAATAATAATAATTATTATTATTATTATTATCATCATCATCATCATCATCATCATCATCATCATTATTATTAGAGTGCAGAACTCTTGAGCGTGTTTCTGGGGAATGGCATCGAGAGGATCTGGGGAGGTGTCTCACTCAGGGAGATAGCACCTCCTTGTGAGCTCCTTTAAGACATTACCCCAACAATCCACACCCGATTGATCTCCATCTGTAGAAGCCAGCTGCACTTGTGAGTGTGGTGCGTTGGCTACATCTGCTTTGCTTGCCCATACTCAGAAGAAAAACTGAGTGTCCTGGGTGCTCCCTTAGTGTTCCCCTGTAACATCTTTGCACCACAACATCCCCCATTCTCTGCTGCCACAAATGTGCACACATGTGCTCACACATTTATCTAGATTTAAAGAAAAATATTTTTTTTTTTGCATAGAGCCATAGAGATGATGTGGAAACCATGAAATAAGAATAGTGATGTGAGCAGGAATGTGGGCTTGGAGCTCAGAGCTGCTTGTAAAACAATATATCGTTTCAACAAAAACAAGGCCAAGAGTTCTGAGTCAGTGTCCAAACTATTCTTTTTTTTTTTTTTTTTTTCAGTAAGAGATTCAAAAGATTTTCCCCTTCACATCTGAAGCAATAGGCAGGCACAAGTGAGCATCTGTGCTCCCCTCGTGCTGGCTGGCTCCCTCGCCTGCTGGCTTCCTCTGACTTTCTTTCAGGCACCAGAATCTTTGGAAAACCTAAGCATTGTAAGTACTGAGGGAATTCATTCCTTCAAGGTCATGGACCAGTGCACTTCTATCTGCTTTGGCACTCAGCAGGGTGTCTCCAGATATCTCCAGGGGTGTTGCAAAATGCTAAAAATAGATGGGGGGGGGGGAAACATGCTTAATTGGTACAAGTTTTTCTTTTTTTTCCTCTTTATTTGTTAACATACAGCCTTTAAGGGGAGTCAGGACGGTCTCAAAAAAAAAAAAAAAAATTGAACTGCCACAAAAATCGAAAAAGTTTGGGAACTGTTGCTTCAGGCCACTGTGAAATGATTTGGTGATATTCAATATGATGATGGCGTGGTCTGTGAATTATACATCATGTGAGTTTAAAGCCTAATTTCAAAAGTAGCCACATGACTTCCAATAATTAGCCACATTTACTTTTTGAGCCTGATAGTTACTAGGAGAACTTAATAGAATTATTCTCTTTTTAAAAAAATCAAGCACCTGGCCAATTGCATTATAACTATTATTTTCATGACAGCAAGACTACCACAGACAACCACCAACCTGTGAACACCTTGGGAAAAGCCATGTTCTTTATCATCTACATTATTCTCTTAATGGTATAGCATTACCCAGGTGTGGAGGGTCTGTTGCCCATAACAGTAGGCAATGATGTATCTATTTGTCTCAAGTTTAGGGTTCTGCCTCCTGGAGTACATGGTCAATACTTATTTCTAAAAAATGCATGTGAGCAAGCTAAAACTATGTCTTCCATCTTTCACTGAAGGATGCTAATGGGTTGGTATGCTGCATTTAGTTTTTATTAGGTTGGCTCTTCACTTCCTGCATTCCCTCTCATCTCTGAACTTCCACAGATGGGTGGGCAGCCAGGAGTAGCACGGAACACACACGGCTCTACTTTGGTGTCTTAACACTTGAGACAGATGAAAAGAATAGTCCTTAAACTGGCCCATCTCTGTAGGCTGTGTCTTCAACAGAACATACTTCATTTTTTCCATGAGAACAACCAAATGACCTGTTGGTAAATGTTTTAGGGAACAGATCATAGCA
This sequence comes from Micromys minutus, assembly GCF_963924665.1. Classification (NCBI taxonomy): domain Eukaryota; kingdom Metazoa; phylum Chordata; class Mammalia; order Rodentia; family Muridae; genus Micromys; species Micromys minutus. The sequence goes on along the minus strand of NC_137961.1, from coordinate 15,120,967 downwards.
AGAAGAAAACTGAAGGCACATTTGAGTTTATGGAGATACCTAATTTTCCATCACTGAGAGTTGCTCCTCTTTATCTCCATGTATGTTATTCATCAAGGCATCTTGACACTATTTACTGGAAAGTAACGGCGCTGTTTACCAGAAAACTAGCTTAATCTGCTACTCATTGTTTTCAGTTAAATAAAGCTGACCTTTCATCTTTAGCATTGTGCTTCCAAAAGAACCCTGCCAAAATCACTAATGATCTATGCTTCTCAGACAGCTGCAAGACATTCCCCATGAGCTAAGGAATGGTGAGATCGCCGCCCCATTCTGAGATAGAAGGATGGAGCCTCTCAGACCATGTGGACAGGTTGGTACTTTTACCCAAGCTTTGAGGTAGGACCCAGGGCCAAGAAGCAGCAAAGGAAAGAAAGTCTGAAAAAGAATACCCCACACTTAGAATAGAACCACCAAATCAGAAGTGTGGAATTACTAGCACTGAATCAACAGCATTCAGGGTCAAGGATAGACCAAAAACTCTGCCAAAAAATAAGCATCAGTTTCACATGCTTAAATTGTAATGATATTTTACCATGGATATTTTACATGATAGCTTATCACTTTGTTACTGATCACACTGGTGAGGGCACACAGGTGAACTTACATTTTGGGCTTAAACTCTGCCTCAATTTGTATCCTAAAGACTAAAGCAGATGCAACGATGTATTTCAGGATGTCCCTCTCACCCTACATAAACACTGAAAGCATACCATCAACATTTTCGTACCACTCACCTAAAGTACAAAAGCAAACATGTTTTTATTTAAATGGATATGATCTTAAATTTTGAGATTTTTTTCCCTAGCATTTTTGTTTACCTGTTGTCATTTATCTAGACTTCCTGCAATAGCAGTACCTTGATTCCAAAACCTATAACTGATTTCTCTGTGTGTTTTAGTTTGTCCTCCAACTATGAAATATAAAAATGTGCAGTGTATCAAGAATTAGGGGAAATCTAAAGGTTGAATGTTTAATAGGGAAATAAATTATAGAGTGAATTTTAATACAGTGTCCTGTTGCGCCTTTTGCACTAGTACACATGGCCATGATAAATGACTCTGCCTAAAAGGTGGAGAGTATTCAATTATATATGGTATCAAGGATTCTTTATCCAATGATTAGCTGATAGACAGATTCTTTCCACAGATGAATGTACAGTCAATGAATGATGAACACTGAGGCACAGCTATCTTCATGTAGTTCCAATATAATAGTCTTTAAGTATCTACCAAGCAGAGGGATACATTCACAGATTCTCCTTTATGTGAATTTGCTTGCTCTTTCCCCAATGGTGAGTGATGTTGAGGGCTTTTCAACAAGTATGTTGCCTATCTTTGTATCTTTGCAGAAAAGTATTTTGCCCCTTGCTCTTGTTTAATTGGGTTATCTGGGTTTTCTTTTTGAAAATTGAACTTATTTATTTGCTGATGCGTCCCCCACATATTTTGGTTTTGAACTCTTTATTGAATGTATTATTTCCAAATGTTTTCTCTGAAACCAGGGGCTGCCTTGTTGTGTTATTGATTGCCTTATGGTGTAGAATTGTTTTCATATTATTTCATTTGTTTCTGTTGCCTGAGTTTGGGGTACAGTTTACACATGTAATCACTGCTAGAGTCAAAAATCAAGAAGCTTTCCCATGTGTTTTCTTCTAGTAGATGTACAATGTCTGGTCTTGTGTTTAGGTCTTTCATTCATTCCAAGATAGAAGTTATATATGATGGAAGACACAAACCTAGCTCCATTATTCTACATAGAGGTGTCCAACTGTCTCAACACCATTTGTTGAAAGACTACCTTTTCCCCATTGTGTTTTGTTGGTAACACTATCAAAAACTGGTTCAGAATACATTCCTGAGTAGTAGCTGAATGTTTTATACTGTTTTGTTGGTCTAGGTAATTCAATCAATGTCATGTTGTTTTGATTACTGTAGTTTTGTGATATAGTTTGAGACTATTATTTTTATATAGTTTGAAACTATATTTTTGATAAAGTTTGATATAATTAGAAAGTATGATGTTTCTAACTTTAGTTGCCTTTCTCAAGGCTATTTGGCACAAGTGTGGGGTATCTTTCCATTTATTTAATCTACTTCAATTTCCTCCATCAACCAGCTTTTATTTGCAATGTTTTATAGAGGAATTTTAATCCATTAACAAGGCTACTCTGGCAAAGGATCATATCCAAAGATATGATCCGGCTGGAATGCAGACACACAATACACCTTTAATCCCTCTGGTTGGAATACAGACATGCCTGTAGTACACACATTTAATTCCAAACAATGAGGTCTAATTGAGAAGCAGACAGTGTGATGAATCAGAAAAAGATTTGACTGAATGAGTCAGAGATAGGATATGCCCAGTTTTCATGAGAACTCACGGGAAAAAGAAGCTACTTAAAGAGAGACATTGCCATTCAATTGTGCTCAATTCAGTTTGAAACAGTTGTGCTCAGCAGAACAGAGCAGTTGAGTTCAGAGCAGGTCAGACCATGGAGTTTAGAAGCAACTTTTCCATGCAGAGCAATTCAGTCAGAAGCCAGGAGAAACCAGTTTAAATCAATGAGCTTGAAGAAGAGTTTGAGCCAGAGCACCTGAGTTGAACCAGCCAGCCAAGTTCAGAAAGCTCGAGAAAGTAAATTTATTCAGTAGTAACTCTCAGAGGCTGAAACATTTTAGCAGATGGAGGCTGGAAATTGAAGCCTTCAAGGTCTGGGCTTGCAGAAAAGTATAATGTACAGAGGCTAGAAGCTTCCAGGCCTAGACTTAGAGATAGTTAGATAGAAATGATCTGGGCTCAGCCCAAGCCATGTATTTGTAACTTTTGGCTAAATTTCTCATCTCATCAGTTCCTCTGAAGAAATAAAAGACACATTAACATTTACAATTCCTAGACAGTTAACACTTCTGATGTTATTATAAATGAGATTTTTTTCTAGATTTCTTGTCCAAACAAGTCATTATTGATTCAAGGAAATGTGATGAATCTTTATATGTGGAATTTGTAGCTTGCTACTTTAAAATACTACAATGTCTCAGTTATGTATGGAATGTAAAATAACTTGAATGCATAGAAATAGAGATAGAATGGTAATTAACAAATTGGAGAAGGGAAAATGGGCAATGGACATCAAAAGGTATACAGCTGTCATACAGAACAAAGAAATCTAGAGATTGATGTTCAGCCCAAGGAATATAGCTTAGTAATGCTGTGTTACATACTGAAAATGTGAGAACAAGAAATTTTAGGTGCTCTCAACACAAACAAACATACAGTCATCAAACAAGTTAATGGACATAGGAAATTACTCAACTTGGATTAATCAAAACACTCAAAAATTTATCAAAATGTGCTACAAATTCCAATAAAGATACACATAAAAGTTAAAAATTTCAATATCAACATTTTTTTACACTTTCAAAAATGGGTGCAATTACTGTTTGTGCTAGTAGTTTTGCAGTTTTTTAAAATCTTTACTTAGGAAGGGTTTTAAAATTTGTACTGTGGTAATTTTCTAAGAAGACAGTAATGTTGAATTCAAGAAATACAACTACATACGTGCTGCAAAGAAGACTGTATGTTGAGGTTAATATTTTCCTCTTTTATTTTTTAATAAAGAAATCGTAAAGCAGCTGTGCTAAAATATTAAAGCAGGCTTATAATTATGAGAAAGGCATATATATATGTCCACACAGAACCATTTCCATGGTTATCATTAAGGGAAAACCGGTCACGGGATATGAATAGCTGTGTCTAGTTTGAGTAGGCATTACAGGGGTCATAAATATACATATAAGTACCAAACCCATCTCAGTAGATATGGACTGGAAATGTCACTCAGTCTGAGAAGAGCCATGTGACCACAGGGGGAGGCCTGATGGAAGCAGTCAGCATTAATTTCAATTACATCATTCCACAGAGCTTGAATTTTGATAATGAGCATACTGTGGTACTGTAAACATATTATCCATAGTTAATGTTACTAAAATGTAACACTTTTCTTCTTCTTCTTTAAATAAAATGCTTAGGTTGAAGTGAACTATAGATCTTGGAAAATGTGTTGGTACATGTAGCAGTTTCTACTGCATGCAGTGTCACACCCGGCACGGTATTCTTTTCAGATCTAGATAACTGAAAAATGCAAGTTTTCAGAATTCGACTGGTCATCTGTGATGAGATATGATATCTCTTTCAAACAACTCAAATAAGATCCACATGCTCCTTGCCCCAGTTCCAGCTCCATGGCAAAGCAAATACTGCTGCTCTGATAACCTATTTCCTTACAGATTTTTAAAATATGTATCTTTAGCTTGCACCTTTATGTTAGCCAGGTGGTGTTAAACATCAGCTTGCTGGGCCCTCCAAGCCCACATCAGCTACCTTAAGTAGGTCATTCACATCAAAAATAATGTCCTCAGTTTCTAAATGCATTTTAAAGATTCAGTTCTGCTTTAAAACAAAGGTCTCCAAAGTTACAGAGTAAATTAGTTGTTTATAGGTGCCCATCAATCACCTTGGGACCTCATCCCGTGCTAAAGAATGTATTTGCATTCATTTGGATATTCAGTTTGTCAAGTGTTTTAAATTCATTACTTTTATATGAATCCTATGTTTAATCGTTGTGCCTAATGATCTCATTAGTTTTAGAGTTGACATTTGTTTCTCTTGGAATTTTTAGATAAGAAACATTTTGCTCTGAATGACAACTTGTCTTTTGCAATATTTAAGAGTCCGTTTCTTCCTTTGTTTTGGTGTACTGGTTATAATCACGAATACATTTAGAGCCTCAGTAAATGTAGACTTGAGTTCTAGCCTAGCTTAATTAGATGGAATTCTAATGTTTCACTTAAGTTTGATATGTACTCTAGATTTATGTTAACTGCTCTTTAAATTTTAATTTGAAAATCTATTGTATTTCTACATGATTAAATGTGTTTATGTTTTAAGGATGGTTGAATTTTATCAGTTCCTAGTCTCTATTAAGATGAAAGTAAGAATGCTCAGTCCATTAGGGAGTAATTACATTGTTGAAATTTTCTTTGTATTGAGTAATTTCTTACATTCTTAGCATATCTTTGTTTAGCCATATGCCTTATTCTTCTAATAAGAAGTTGTGTTGAATTAATATCTGCTGATATTTAATTAAAAAACTTCTTGTTTGTAAAAATTTTTTCCATAATTTCTTTTTTCTATTCTTTTCTTTATTAAGCTTCTTTTAAAATCACAGTATTACTTACCTGTGTATGTGTGCATTCATGGTGGGGTCGGGTACACAGTACCATGCATGGCACCTGAATGTAGGTCAGGGGACAACTTACTGAAGTCAGTTCTTTACTGGAAATCAGATACAGATGGCCACACACCCAGAACATCTTTAACCTCAAACTCCCCAGCCTACAATGATGAGTGATAAAGAAGGAACAGACATTGAGGGAACAATCAATAACTGGCCAAACTTGAGACTCCTCCCACGGGAGAGAGCCAACTCCTGACACTATTAGTCATACTCTCATGTTTGCAGACAAGACCTTAGCATCAGAGTCTTCTGAGAGGTTTCATCCTGCAGCGTATGGAAACAGACACAGAGACCCAACACGCAAACAATGGAAGGAGCTGGAGAGTCTTGTGAAAGAGTGGCTAGATGGATTGAGGGAGTTGGAGGGGCCAAGGACACTGTAAGAAGATCTACAGAGTAAATTAACCTGGGCCCTTGGGACCTCACGGAGACTGAACCACTAAAGAGCATGCGTGGTATGGACCCCAGGCCCTCTATGCATATGTAGCAGATGTGCAGCTTGGTCTTCATCTGGTTCCCATAAAAAGTGGAGCTGGGGCTCTCTCTGACTCTGTTGCCTGCTTTTGGATCCCTTTTCCCTAGCTGGACAGCCTGTCTGGCCTCAGTGGGAGAGGATGTGACCAGTAGTGCTGTACTTGATGTGCTTGGTGAGGTGGTATCTATTGGAGGGGTACCTCTTCTCTGAAGAGTAGGGGAAAGGGTAATGGGGGGTCTTGTGAGGTGGGACGGTGAGGAGGGGGAGCTGTGATCAGCAAGTAAAGTGAATTCAAACAAATAAAACAAAAATTCAGGACGGTCAGGCTTGGTGTCAAGAGCCTTTACATGCTGAGCCATCTTCTTGTCCCCCTCTTTTATAAAATCTACAAAGTGCAATTAAGCTGTTTTCTGAAGGTTGACAGCAATTATTCATAAATGTGTCGATTCTTCCTACCAGTTCTGTAAAAGGCCATTCTTTTTTTTTTCAGTCCTGGGGGTGAAGCCAAGGTCTTACACATTTTAGGCAAGCTCTTTGCCACTGAGCCAAACCCTCAACATTTTGACTTTTTCCATGGTACTATGTTTTAGTTGTATCATTTCTCTCCTTTGTTTTGAAAGATGTTAATGTAATTTACATCTTCCTAGGAAAATGTTCACTTCACCTACCTCTATAAGAAATTATTATTTTATAGTATTATAAAATTCTAATATTTGATGCGTTTCACTTAAATTTTAAGATGTCTTTCACTTTTCTATCTTTCAGCTTGCTTCTTATTCTTAACTACATTTGTAAAATGGTCAATTGAATGTTACTTCCAAATAAATAATTTTAGATGAGATTCGGCATACTCAAGACAAGACAGCCATAAACGCATGTAAGCAATTTTTAATGGTTAGTTTTGGGTCTTTAGTGAGTATACATTTTTAAGTATCTTGCTCCCACTTTTCCATGCATACTGGGTTATTTTTATTTAAGATATTAGATGAAATGATTTAATGTATTTAAGTCACTATTTCTTCATAACATTTAATTTTGTGGCTATAAATTTCCCTTTGACTACGACAACATCTGCATTCTACCCTTGTGAATACGTCATGGTTATTTTACCATTTCTAATAAGTTTAAAATTACCATTTGTAATTTATTTATAAACTAAGATATATTAAATTTCAAAGCAAATAGTGGATTTTTTCCGCTACTCATAGTTCATAAAGTTTTAATTTTCTTACAATAAATATACCTGTGTATTTTCAGCTTTTGGGAAAAATAAAATTTGTTTTGTTTTATTATTATGCCATATATATGAATCTTTCATGTTATTTTGGAGGAAAAACAGTTATTCTTTCTGTTAGTGATATGAAAATAAATCTATAGAATTAGGATTACTCACTGGCCATTCATCTTCTATATTTGATTTTGTCAAAAATTGCTGATAGTATTATTAAGTCGTGTCATTAGGACTGAGGGCTTACTGATTGCTACTTATGCACTTTTAGCAGATGTCATATGATACTTATGACAGCCACAGAATGGGACTCCTCAGCCTTTTCTCTGTGTTTATCACTGACATTATACAGTCTGACTGGTTTTCAGTTCTGTTCTTTTAACACCTGTAGCTTTACTTGTCTCTTGGACCATTCTCTCTTTTGTGTTCTCTGCTTTCTTGTGGCATCTCTTCTTCATTTTACTGGAGTGTTTCCTCCATGAATTAAGTTCTCAGGTAAATATTTTCTGAAGTATTTTACTTTCTCTTAATAAGTCATTTGGCCAGATAAAGGGATTTGGTTTTATTATTTTCTTTGAGACCTCAAAGATATTCCACTATAGTTTTTTCTTTTTCTTTTTTCTAAGAAGCAGTATGATGGTTGAGAAACACAACTATCAGACTCTAATCTTTACTTTTCTCTTTCTTTGGTAACCTTTAGTATTATTTACTGATTAGTTATTTATTACAGGACAAGATCAAATCCAGTACCTTGTGTACATTCTATGCCAATCATCCACCCCTTAACTAGAATCCCGCCCATTTATTAGGAGCTTTATTATTTTTTAATCTTTGGTGCTCCAAAGTTATGTTTTCTCGAGCGATGTTATCTATGTTGTTCCGTGACTAATAGAGCCCTGTAAAATCAAAACTGGCCTGGGAATATATATTTTTCTATCATCTTACTGTATATTCTTTTCCCTATTTTCAGTACAAATGTGGGAGTTTAGTATGCTCTTGTCACTGTACCTCTTTTGTTTTTGGGATGTGTGTGTGTGTGTGTGTGTGTGTGTGTGTGTGTGTGTCTGTGTGTGTCTGTGTCTGTGTATCTTCTGATTTTTGGATAATTCAGAAGCATGAAGTCAGATGTCTTTTCTCCAGTCTCATCCTGGTGTATGAGGAAATTTAGTGCTATCAATTAATTGTCAAATTAAATAGTCTATATCCTTTCATATACTTTGTAACAAATTAACACATGTACGGATTATAAAAATCAGAACAAGAAGTACATACATCCCCTGGTAATTCTCTCCTCATCCACATTTCATTTTATCAGACACAAACTTTAATTTAAACACTTTGAATTTTTTCCATGCTGATGTTTTCTTTGATTTTCCAAATGTGTCACATTAGCCATTAAGTCTGTGTTATGGAACAGGAGGACTTAGAACACTTTACACTACCCCTCCCCCGGCATGTATCCCCCGTACCTTAGCTGCCAATACAATCAGATACCTTTTTATCCTGAATCAATATTCAGTGTTGACCTAATTAGAATTACACCAATATTTTCTCAGCCAAACCTCTGACAAGTACCAGCATTCCCTCTAATTGGAGTACTGATTTCCTCTAGCTGGCCACTCAAGGAATCTTCTTGAATGTGTGAGCGTTGGTTCACTTGAACTTTTTTCTTCTATAGGCTCCAAGCTCAAACCTTCTCCCTACTTTCTTTAGAACATAGTTAACCGGGATGATCTAACCGGGAGAGAGTCACTCATTACTAGAAACTGTGGACTGAGGAAACCAGGAGCACTGTTACATACAAACGGTTCACTCTGTGTTTTAGCCGAGACGTGTAACAGAAGGAAACGTATTTAAAAGCAAATCAGAGCAGCTGGTTATCTAGTTCTGAAAATGCACACACAAGGAACGTGCAGACTGAGCGGTTCGCATTTACGCATTTAGGAATTGGAGCTGGTGGAGGAAAAAAAGGAAGAGGGAAATTATGTAATTATAATCTCAAAAATTAAATAGAATTGAAAACTTAAATTAATAAACCCCTAGTCTGTAAAGTTGTGAGCAAAATTTTAGACAGTTAAACATAACATCCAACTTCCAGCATGAGATTCAAGGGGAGTTTGGGTTCAATGAACAGCGCCTCCACCTTGGAGAGTTAGCCTCTTTCCTGTAATGTGCCTCTGCCAGACTTTCTCCTCGTGGATTTACCGTCCATGGATCAAGATACCACAGTTCTGTGATGTCTTTAAATTTTCTTGTGGCATCCTGAAAAGAACTTCTCAGTCTCATGGGGTGAGTGACTCCAACCACATAACCAAACCACATGGGATTCTACCTCCATTTCCATATTAAAATCATTGAAATATTTTGAAAAATTAATACCTGGGTCACCTCCAGTGGATATTTGTCCAAATTCTCCAGGTGATTCATCGGCACATTTCAAGTAATGAGTCATGGAAACAGACTCCTCTGGGTGATGCTGGGGAAGGTGAATTATCATCTTCATTTTGTTTCTTTGTAAATGTGGAGGAGTGGGGGGAAGGGTATATGGTATGAAGATGGCTCATATATATGTATACTCATATATATGTATGCATGTGTGCATGTATATGGGCATCAGTAGTCAATGTCTGAGTCATCATCTATCACTTCCTACTTGAAATTTGGATGTCTTCCTTAGCCTGTAGCTCGCCAATTTGGCAAGTCTATTTGGCTGTCTATCTGGCCGGCAAGCTCCGGGGATCCTGTTGCTCCCATTTCTGCAGCACCGAGATTACAAGTTGTACCAGCTTATTACCCGGACACTGGAGATAGGACCTCAGGTCTTCATTGCTGCACACAGACTTTGTTCTACTGCGATCCCACAGTTGATTCTATTTTATTATTTTGTATTCCAAGGCGGAGTATAAACTTTACATGCTTAGGCTTACATGTACCACAAGGATCATCTTATTCCATGCAAATATGTAAACAAAGAGACAGGAAAATTCTTTCTCTTCTCAAATAAGAATCACTGCTGTTTTCCCCAGCTATTTAAGGTTCTTACCAGCCTTCCTGTCTCCAGAACTTGACTCAGGACAACTTCAGGTATGCTTGAATGTAGAGCGAAATAGATCACTAACCCTGTACCATTGTACCCGAGGCTGTCTGAGGTCAGCACCTGTGTATTGATCCTAAAAACCACTGAGTATGTGTCCCCTATGAGACAAACATCAGATGCCTTTCCCTTTAAAAGAAAACTTTAGGCATATCTGTAATTTTAATTAACTGTTTTCTTTGATTTTATTCCCTAAAGCCTCATTTCTATCTTATTGTATGTAAAAGTACATTAGCCAAAATCCTTATTGAGTAGAAAGGGAAAATATTAAAAATATTTTACTTTATGTAAGCATTATGAGGGTGGGGGGAGTGTGTGGGGGAGTGGTGTGAGGGTTTGTGTGAGTACATCATAGCACACATATGGAAATCAGAAGACAAATTATAGAGATTGGATCTTTTTCTGTCTTGTGGGGTCTAGAGATTAAACTTAGCTCATCGGAGTCGGTGGCAAGCAATGTTGGCCACTGAGTCATCTTCCTAACTCAGGAATTACATTTTTATGAAACTGAAAGTCAAGTATATCCATCCCCCAAGAGAGTCAATGAGATAAAATTACAAAATTCTCTCTTCAGTAGACAAAATCTTACACATGGTGCCTTTATTTCATAATTGACTTTTAGCATTATTGTTACTTTTAGTAAGTTGCATATGTATCAAATAGTTGGCAGTGAAGATTCAATTCCCAGGTCTCTTAACCCTGTTCCCCACGCCCAACTCTCCAAAGACAGCCACATCAAGACCTTTTTTCAGTATATTGTTCCAGAGGCATGTCAAAAGACCTCAGAATGGTACTCTCAGACCAGCAATATGGTAATTGGTATGTATCAAGAAAATTACCCATTTTTTATGGTTTTCCATTTTGAGGAATTGCACGTTTTTTTTAAGTATTTCTGTTATAATTCTCTAGATTTCCTCGGTGTCTATTGTTAATGTTTCTCTTTTCATTTTTGATTTTGTTCATATTCTCCATTGGCCTTCTAATTAATTTGGATAAAGGTTTTTTAATTCTATTGATCTTCTGTAAGAACCAATATTTATAAAAAAAAGTCTGTGTCTTTTTTTTTGTTTTTATTTTTGTCAATTTCAATTCAGATGATGTCTTGTTTTTTATTCCTTCTCTATGTCATTTCTTCTTTTTTTCCTTGTGCACTGAAAGGTGCTCTTAAGTTACACTTCTGAGATTTCTCCAATTTTTTATTAGGAACTTGATGCTCTGAACTTGCCTCTTGGAAACACCTTTATTATGTCCCATAATTTTAGATATGCTGTGTATTAATTTTTGTTCAATTCTTGGGAGTTCTTAATTTCTCTTTTAGTTTCTGTATTACTCATTTTTCATTTAGTGCCAGGTTGTTCAGTTTCCCTATATTTTGTAAGTTTCTGCTGTTGTTGATTTCCAGCTTTAAGCTGTGGTGGTCTGATAGGACACAGGGATTATTTCAACTACTGCACCTGTTGAGACTTGCTTTGTGTGGTCAGTTTTGGAGAAAGTTTCCTGAGGTGCCAAGAAAACTGTATACTCTTGTGTTTGGATGAAATGCTCTGTAAATACCTGTTAGGTCCATTTGGTTCATAAAGTCAGTTAGCTCTAGCATTTCTCTGTTTAACTTTCTTTTGGATCACATGTCTGTGGATTAGAGCTGGGTATCAAAGTCTCCTGCTATCAGTTTGTGGGGGTCAGTATGTGAATTAAACTGTAGTTGCATGTTTTATTTTTTTGCAAACTTGGCGTCCTTGTACTTGAAGCATAGATATTGAGAACCAAAATGTCTTCTTGGTGGATTTTTCTTTGAGGAGTCTATAGTGATTTCCCCCATCTCTTCAGTCAGGAGAAGATCTCTGTCATCTGTCAGGGGTAGGGTCAGAGAGGGAGTGAGAAGGGCTGGGGGATTGGATATAAAGGAACAGAAGGAGAGTGAAGATCTACAGTCAGCCTCTCTACTTCCCTCACAAACATACATTTTTATTGAGATATCTTTGGCTTCAGATCTTAATACCCAACTTCTTACCCTATGTGATTTTTTTAAGCTGTAAAATATTCCAGACTTTGGTTTTATTGGAATTACTATTTTATTTTAAATGGTGTCTATTCCTAGTGACTTTTATTTCAGTAAGTGGTACTGTTTTCTGCTCTCCACATTGACACATTAGTCATTGGGGCCTGGTTTGCAGAAGTCATCCCTAATATTTTTTTTCTTCCAGATCTTCACCAAGCTTGTGGCTTTGATTCCTCGGTATCACTAGATTCTGATTATCTCTGTTTTTTTTCCCCAGGTTCATGTATTTATCACCTTTAACCTATATATTGACAGTCAACCATCCATTCCAGATAACTCAGTTTGCTATATATAATGAAGTTTGGGCTGCTAATCATCTGCCAGAATCTATTTTGCCTTTTACTCTAAGGTATTGGATGCCTACTTTATTTGATACCCTACAAAGATACCCTATTTGCCAAACCTTCTGGAACTAGGGATGTCTGCATGAGCAAATTCATGCAGACATGAATACAAATGACACAGTGGATGTCACTTCCAGAAAGATATTTACAATGACAAACTCTACCATTGGAAAAATGCATCCAGTGATTCTAAACCATGGTTGAGATCCTGTGCTAGAATTGTTCCAACCTGAGCCTCTTCTGACTCCTCACCCTCAGTGATCAATGTTGGTTCTGGCTAGAGTGGTTTTTATACAGCAAGAGATGGAAGTGCCATCCACTTCCAGATACAGGGAGAGCTGAACAATCAACAGGAGTGGAACCATGGGTTCTGTGGACCCCCCTTTCCCTGACTTAAGAGTTGTGTTCACTGCCTTTCTTCTCAGGAATCATCTGGGAGAGAAGTTAGGACACTGACACCTTCCAAAGGTACAAAGTTTTCCTTTTCTTCTACATATCTCTTCCTCATCCCACTGGTAACAAAGCTACCCCCTTTCTTGTTGAAGCCTTCTCATACAGATTTGAGTGAATTACTGGTAAGCTGTTGTGTGTGGGTACCATTTGTCCTGTTCTCTTTGAGCTTGAGTCAGTATTTCCAGGCGAACAACCTTTATTTTTTCATTTGTGATCCTTCAAGCCCAAAGTTGTGTTTTTTAGCACTCAGTTTTACTATTTACTTATAAAACTACGAGGTAAACAATGAGTTCTGCTCAAGCAGAATAATGACAATAATTAAAATAATATAATTAATACTAGTAATAAAGTCAGTGTTAGTCTCAAGGCCAAGATCTGAAGCCCATGTTCACCATATATCAAAACTTTCCCAAACACAGTATATAGAAAAACATTTAATAAACAAAAATATCAAAATTAACTTGTACTTTTAAAATAAATGAGCGTATAATTAGAATTGACCCACCCATCTTCTCACTGCATCCCAAACCACTCTAACCTTACTGAGCATTTGCCAGCTACCCTAGATTTTTATCTGGTATGCTTTCTTTATTCTATGCTTACACAGTTCCCTCCACCTCTGTCATTCTCTCCACACATCCATCTTTTCTCAGAGAAGCCTCTTTGCCTCCTTGAGCCTAGCAAAGACTTTGCCTCAGTATTTGTACAGTTAGCAATCTCACTTACTGTGCAAGTACAAGTTAGCTGTGTGTTATATTCTGGTTAACTTTTATCTCCCCTTCCCTATTTATACGATTTATGGGAACAGAGGTCAAATATATCCTGCTTACTCTATATTTGCAGTACCTACCACAATATTTTATGAGTGGTAGTCAATCAGACAGTAGTTTTTGAATGACTAATATATTAATTAGTGAGTTAGTAGGTCCCATCAAAGATTTTGGGTCACATGAGGAGTTAGATTTTTGAAATGTCTAATATCCATCCTAATGAAACAAATACCTTTGTGTGTCTCTGTTCTCATGGGGGACAGGGGAGGAGACACCCAATCCTCTAAAAGCTCACTATTGAAAAAGTTTTGACATGTGCAACTGCCAAAGTTGTGACATATTTAAACTCTTATCAAAGTAAATCAAAGATCTACCACAGTGCTGAAAATAGAGTATCTATGTAAGATTTAGTGAAGGAGGAGTCATCAGCATCTAGTGAGCTTCCAGACACAACATCTTCAAGGATGCTCATTGCAAGACAGCTTCATCTTCCCCACATGACATATAAATGCAGATCCCTGGAACATTGGATACTCTTACCAAAGTGATGTTTCTTCAGGAAAGTGTATCAACTTGATAAAAATAATGCCTCTCCACTTAAAAAGCTTAGCAGAAAAAAAAAGTACACAATACTCGTGATACAACTCAGAGACCATATGAAGCTAAACAAGAAGGAAGGCCCAAGTGTGGATACTTCAATCCCACTTAGAAGGGGGAACAAAATATTCATGAGAGACAGAGGAATTGAGGAACCTAGGTGAGAAGCAGGAGGGGGAAGGGGGCAGGATCAGGTATGGGAGGGGGGAGAAAAGAGAGAAACCCAGAGGACCAGGAGAATGAAAAGAAATATGGTTAGGGAGTCAGGGGAAACCTCTAGAATGTCCCAGAGACCTGGGCTGTGAGAGGCTCCCAGGACTCAGTGGGGATGACCTTAGCTAAAAAGCTGAATAGTGCTGAGATGGAACCCAAAGGGATGACCTCCAGAAGAGAGACATGCCCCTCAATTGAGGCATGGAGCCACCCACCCATTTTCAAAATTTTTGACCCCAAATTGTTTCTGTCTGAAGGAAATTCAGGGACAAAAATGAAGCAGAGATTGAAGAAAATGGCATCCAGTGATTAGTGCAACTTTGGATCCATCCCATGAGGAGGTGCCATACCCTGACATTATTACTGATGCCATGTTGTGCTTGCAGACAAGAGCCTAGCATAGCTGTTCTCTGAGAGTCTCTACTAGCAGCTGATTGAGACAGATGCAGATACAGCCAACCACTGAACTGAGGTTGTGGAGCCCTATGGAAGAGTTAGGGGGAAAATTGAAGGAGCTAAAGGGGACTGCAACCCCATAGTAAAAATAACAGTATCCACTAACCCAGGCCTCTGGGAGCTTCCAGAGACTAAGGCACCAACCAAAGAGCATTCATGGACAGGTTTGTGGCCCCTGCCAAATATGTAGCAGAGGACTGCCTTGTCGGGCCTCAGTGGGAGAGGATGTGCCTAATTTAGTAGAGACTTGATGTCCCAGGGAAGGTAAATGCAGGTGAAGGTGAGGTGAGCGAGGGTGGGAGTGTACCCTCTCAGAAGCAAAGAGGAGGAAATAATGAAATGAAGAACTAAGGAGGAGACCAAGAAAGGGGGAAACGTTTGAATCTTAAAAAAAAATTCTTGTAGAATTATGTTAGATTAAAGGCATCTAAGAAAAACATTGAAGTAATCTAAGTATTACATTTATGACTGCTAAACCTTACAAGTAGAGAGTCTAACATTGACTTGGTCAAAATGGGTCACTAAGTGCCACAAAAGAATCAGTGTGGAGTGACAGGGCAAGAAATGCTGATGAAAAATAAAATACCAAGGCACATCCTTCAATTCTAGCATTTGCAAGTTTTCTTTCATTGAAGTGTCCATTTTAGAAAGTAATTCTTAAGTAGGGTAATAATACTCTCCAAGTAACCAATAGTGATTAAGCTGGCAAGAGGCATTATGTTTTTTTTCTCACAAAGCTCAAGTGTCTAGAGGGATCAAGTGCAAATTCTAACACTCACAATACTACATGGACCATCGCCAGTACTTCATGAATCCAGTTCCATAAAAAATCTTGGCTGCTCAAGATAGTAAATTATTGCTTCTTTGTACTTCAAGATTACTTCTAGGGAAACTTTCTTTCTGAACCCATCTTCTTCCTCTATTTTTTACTTTACAGTTATCAAATGAAGAAATGCCTTCATAGACTGATGTTGACCCCCAGGGGTCATAGTTCCATTAGTCTTGTTATTCTAATAGGGTGACAATGAGAAACCTTATTCTTGACTGAAAGACTGGGTTTTCTGAGATTTGCTAACCCTTGATAATATCTATGTAGCACTGCAGAGTTAGTGCCAGAAACTGAACAAATTGCAGAAGTCTCCATTGAGGGCCCAAGATACAGGTCCAAGACTAAGTGAGCAGTACAATGTTCTGATAATGAAAACAAGCAAATGAGGTGTTTTCATTGGAGAAAGAAACACTTTCATCAGAAGAAGCGAAAGGTCTTAGAACATAGGGGAAAAAATGAGTATAAAATACAAAATAAGCTCTTGAAGACCTGGAGTTGTAAACAGGAAAGACCCCAGGCTGACTCCCTCTGAATAGATTGCTGGTAGGAGGAGAGTGGATCACCTGTAAGTAGACATCAAAAATGTTTCTGGAATCCAGACAAATCTCTCCTTTGATGCAAAGATGTATACGCTCTGAGGCCGAATTCAGAATAATTCTTCCAGTGGAAGCCAGACTCCAGAGCATAGTTGCAATGCCACAGCACACATATCAAGTCTACAATGAAGCAAGCTGAGAATTTCTGACAGAGAGCAAGAGCTTCAGGAAACCTCAAGAGGTTTAGGACTGGACACCTAGAAGGTCCAGTAGAGAATATTCAAAACAGAGTGTATAGTTGTAGTCAGAAAAGTGTATTGTCTCAACTCTAGAGGAATCTGACTACAATGTCACTGAATTGTATTCTCTGGTAAGTCATTTCAGAATTGAGCTATACCCTTCTGCTTAGAATGCTCATTCTCTCATTTCCCTTAGATAGATAGATAGATAGATAGATAGATAGATAGATTAAATAAATAAATAAATAAATAAATAAATAAATAAATAAATAAATAAATAAATAAATAAATAAAAGATGAGTCTTCAGAGAAGCCTGGTAGTTTCAAATGTCAATTTGCCACATCTTAAAATCGCTCAGAAAGGATCAGCCGAGTAACTGTCTTCATCAGGCTTGTCTGTAAGGGGTTGTCTTTATTATTAAGTAAGGTGGAAGATTAAGCCCATCATTAGGGACCACTGTTCCCCAGTCAGGAGGTCCAAGCAAGCTGGGTGCATGCATTTCTCTCTGCTTCCCACTGCAAACATGATGTGACCAGCTACGTCAAGTTCTTACCTCTGTGACTTCCCTGGAATGATGGACTATATCCCAGAATTATGAGCAAAATAAACTCCAACTCTTACTTTCAGAGTTATTACAGCCATGGAAATGGCACTGGAACACCTTTCCTGCTAGATCTATCCACCTCCTTTCTTCCCCCCTCAGCTTCATCTCCTGGTGTGCTCCTTACTGAGCCCTTCAATCCACAGTTTAAGTGTTCCCCACACTTGTTGCAGGGCCTTGTGGATGGGCTCTACCTATAATACAATTTGTATAGATGTGCATAGATAGCTCTTCACTTAGCTCTCAAGGGCTCGTCACAGAAATTCCTTCTCATCCTGGACTTTCCTAATCATGGTTTAAAACACAATTATTACACTCAACCTTCAAGGACAATTTTTTTACTTTTTCTTCATAGCATTTTCAGATCTGACGTACTTCCCTTTGTCAAGTTTATGCAAAAAATGCCAGGTAAGCCCAGAACCTCCCTTTAGCTGCTCCTGACTCCATTACACAAACCATTATGCTCTTTAGCATCACCCCTGCTGTGATAAAGTGAACCATCTGAAGCTACGAACGGAAACTGTACCTGTTCTAAATAGAGCTCCTTATTTCAGGCATTTATTTGGATACACCAATGAAAATCTAACTTATGCACTCTCCCTTGAGAGTCTCTCCCATATGAGTTGGAAGGTCCGGCATCTAGATGGCTAATAGTGTAACTTCCTTTGAGATGCTCCAATCATGTCTCTTCAGCAGCCCTTCCTCCTTGGTTTGCCATGGGCACTTACATCTAGCAAGGTAATTCTGCCTTTAATAACTGATATGTAGGCTGAGAATTATGCTGCTTCTAAAATATGGTAGGTTTGAGGTCCTTGCTTTGACAGTCTTGTCAGTCCTTGGGTTCATTGCAAAGCAAAGCATTAGAAACTTTGTCTTCAGCTTCCTCAGATTCAGAGGTCCTGAAGGAACTCTATTCACTCCAGAGAGAGCTGGTCCTACCCCAGACACCAGCTGCTTACAGAGTTCCAGCTGCACACATCCTTCCTGCCCCCACTGTCCTATAAATTGGAATGTAGTTGAGAACAGAATAGGAAATTAGACAAGAACAAGTTTAAATTAGTTTAGAACTATCAGAGCAAGATATTACATGTTGTTTATAATACTTCAAATGTGAGATTTTTGAGTCTTTAACTAGCAAGAGAAATTAATTTGACGGCTTTAATTACTTCTAAGATTGTTGATAATAAGAGTATTTTAGACGAAAATTTGAATTCTTCCACTCTCCTTCTATTGTGTTGGTACTTTATTACTCAAACACATTTATTAATGTTAATATTGTCACATCTTAATGGCTCAGAAACCTCAAGGGCCTCTATTTTATACATGGATGGAAATAATTTGGGACAAAATAGGTAAAGTTCTCTGACCTTTGGGACAATAGAATGTTAAAGAACAATCAAATAAAGATCTATTCTGAACCACTTTAAAGATGTCTGAGATAAAATCTATGCTACTCCAGAGACCTCCCTCAACAGAAGTGCAGGGCCTCACACTTATAGGAAGGGCTGATGACATTGCTGCTATCCTTCCCTAAAGTAAAAGCCAGACCTGTGGCATCATGCATTAGTAGACAAACAAATGAACGTAGGGCTAAAGTTCTAAGAGATGGAGGAAGACGTCAGGTATGTTACACCTATTCACAGAGATGAAGGAAGACATTTGATGTATTACATCCAGTCAGAGACATCTGGAATGTTAAGCTCATTCAGAAGCCACACCTTCTATTCCCCAATTTTGGAAGGGTGGGGGTAAGTTTAGAAAATCAGGACATGGGAATCTTGATGTTTGGATCTCTGTGTGTGTTGAAGAATAGAGGATCTGGCTAATGCAATAAGAGGGTCTGTCTGCTTTGTACATTCCAACTTCTTCAAAAGTGGACTTTTCTATGTGGGAAATTGGATCCAGTATCATGGTCTTTATCAATAAGAAGAATTATTGTTCAGTATTGTATCTGTTTTCTGCAGATTTAGACTTAGGTGCAGAAGGAAGGCTACATAGGGCTCTAGGTTCTTTCATAAATAAGGAAAATAGCTGATGTGAAATTAGTTTCTTTGGTTCCTGGGTATTTAACAAGTGCTGAAAATGGTGACATTTCTAGTCACCCACTATGAGCAGTGTTCCTCTATGGTTTCTTACCTTTCTTGAGTACCTCTGATGTCTTGTTTCTAATTATCTCTATTGATGTCCTTGGTGACTAATGTCTGAAGATCACAGCTCTTTAGTCTTTTTTTGTACTGCCTAACCCCCCATTATAACCTTGAATGGACAGGGTCCTTAGTGAAGAATTAGTTGAAGCTTGGGTGTAGGGAAAGCAGTCCAATGTATAATGGTAACTACTGAGCTTAGATTTTTAATACTTAAATGACTTAACTGAGCAGAACAGTGATCTGGATTCTAAAAAGAATGTCTTCACAGACAAAATCTGAACAAGAAGCAAATGTGCAGCTTGACACACAAATCACCCAATGCATGAAAACAAAACTCAGCCCCAGAGGATCTGACAGCTGCTTTCTTCAGGGAGGCTGAGAGCACTTTACAGTCAGCACAATATCGAAGCTCATTGCTGCCTTGAGAATAGCTGTGTGAGCCTGCGCAGCTTCCTAAACGCTTTTGTGCAATGTGCTTCCCCCTTTGAGAGCTCTCTGTCAGTACTGGAAACCACATAGATGCTTAATAAATGTTATTATGAAAAACAATAATATTTATTTGAAGTCCCACAGTGAGGCTAAGTGACTGAGCTCAGCTAAGGGTCAAATCAGAACCTGCAGTCTCCCTCAACCAAACCGGCCTCTGTGTGCCATCTCTGTGGTAGGCATGTGGCAGACATTGCTCAGACAGGTGAATCTTTGCCATGAACTGAAAAACAGATTTTTAAAATACCAAGGAAGATATATGATTCTTGGCAGTGGATTGTATTCTACTGAAACAAAACAGAAACCCCTCCAAAAATAACACTACATACTATTGAATGTGTGCAGGTGCATGGGAACACTTTTGCATATAACTGTATAGCTACATCATAAAGAGTATTAGAATTAGGAATCATGTGTTTGACTGTGTCCTGTAAGTATATGTAATTATTATATAATATTTAAAAAATCTGGGAGGATGAACTAACAGAAGAAAGAGTCCATAATGGGGGGAGGCAAATACCACATGGTTTTGTTCATATGTGGAATCTATATTTAACTACATGTAGCCATACTTATACATGTATATACATAGTGTTTATGGTAGAAAGGTTTATAAAAGCCAGTACATCTATTAAGTGTATGATAGAAGCATACATGAAAGTCAAGGGAGCTGCTATTTGGGTGAAGAAGAGTAATGGTGTCAGGCACAAAGGGAACAAAAGGGGACAGTGGGAGTAGGAGAATGTGTAGTGAGCTTATATATATATATATATATATATATATATATATATATATATATATATATATATATATGTGTGTGTGTGTGTGTGTGTGTGTATGTATGTATGTATATATATATATATATATATATATATATATATGCATGCCATTATATATTATAATAGACCCCATTACTTTATGTGCTAACTAAAACTAAAATTGAAATAATTCCATGAAAAATGTTTAAAGAAGTAGGAATGTTAAATATTCACATTGGAGCTTTATACTCTGTATACATAAATCGAATGATCACAGTGTAGCCCTGTGAATTTATTCAATTAACATAGCACATTTTAAAAGAAAGAAGAGGGCCAATGAGATGGCTCAGAGTTTAAAAGCCCTTTCTGTCAAGTCTGATGACCTGAGCTTACCCCAAAACCACATGGCAAAACAAAAAAACTGACTACTGCAAGTTGTCCTCTGACATCCACACATATGCCTTGACACATGTGCATACACACAAATGCAAAATAAAATTTCTCTCTCCCTCTCTCTCTCCCTCCCTTTCCCCTCCCCCTCCCCCTCAATCTGATCTCTCTTCTTCTTCCTCTCCCCATCCCCCTTCCCCCCCAGTGCCCCCCTCTGAGGTCACTTTTAAGTAAAACCTTCACCCAGGATGAACAGAAAAACAACAGGGCAGTTCCCTCAGTTGTGTGTAAGATGCTGCAGATACCACACTCTGAATATTCATAACAATTATGTGACTGTTGGTTGTTCCATAGAAACCATTGTAAATTGAGCCTATGATAAGAACCTTTGGTTGAGTTCTCTAATTCCACTTTGCTAGCTCTAAGTGACTGTTGCTTTCCAGTGTCTTCCATGATCAAGGTGGCATTCAGAGATCCTGTGCCTGTGGGGTCCCATTTTCCACATTCAAAGGCGGGATACACTGCAAAGTACCCAATGTTGAGAAGAATAATGCCCACGAGCCAGTTTCATCACATGCTGCACATGGCAAGCATTACATAAATGTGTGTTGGTGTCAGTAGTCATAGAAGCAATAATCGGATCAACTCTGGCCATCAGTGACCTCACAGGGTCCTGGGCGATATCAGGACTGCCGTGCATCAGAGCTTGCATGGGCATAATTTGAACCTCTGTATGTTATATATCAATTACATTCATATCACCATGTTAAGAACTATAAATCACCAAGGGGAGAATCAAACATACATCTTGATTTAATAGCTCCATAATGTGCTATTAGAAAGCTCAAGGACTTGGAATCTCAGCTTGCATTAGGACGTGCTTTTCTGAAATCTGCAGTGCTATTGGTTCCATATGACAAGATGTAAAAAACACTGGAATCCAAAGACCGAAGTAATCAAGAAAATGGGCTCCTTTCCACCCCTGCAGATAGTGGTCAATTTCCAAGTTACTCATGTCATAAAGTCACTTCCCACAAAACTGAAGTGTTAAAAGCACACATGTTCCATAAAAGAAGGGTATTATCAGAATTATTATAACGGCAGTAAGGATAGACAGAGCTGAGTTTCTGCTACATCAAAGAACAGTTTTTGGATTTTTTTCCTTCTGCTAGTGGGAAAAGGAAACTATAGAAACATGGTCATGTAAAAACAAGTTTGGAAACATAAAGTCAAGAGAATACAAACATGCTGAGGTCTTATTAAAATGTCAGATGCTGATCTCTGCAAGGCTTAAGGTGTGCCTAGAGTTGTTAGAAGGTACTCTCAAGGTGACTTTTATTCATTTGATAGTAGATCAAGCCACCACAATTCAACTACCCCTGAGAAATTCTTATTCCTTTGTTAAGTCTCAGAAGAATGGAGTAGACTCATGGTCACTAGAGATTGGGAAGAAAGCAGAGAGAAGTTGGATGGTAATCACAAATGAAGTTACGGAGAAGGAAACAGCTCTTTCTGGAGTGCAGTTGAGTAACTATTAGTTAAGGAACATCATATATTTCAAAACAAATACAAGAGGAAGACACAAAATCTCAACACATAAGAATAATCAAAGAGCTGGAAAGTACAAATTCCCTTCATTCGATTATTATATATTATGTGCAATATAACATAATATATTATATATATTATATATAATATATGTATTATAATAGTGTATCTCATAAAGATACACAGATATGAGGCATCAATTAAAATAATCAAGAAAAGGACAATTGAATTAGCACAAGGAGTTTGCTTGTACTCATAGATCTCTTCTGAGAAGCTATCTAAGCACAGGTTCACCAATGAGGATTTTACATCCTCCTGGGTCAATAATCATCCCTGACCCAAAGACCGTGGGCCAACCACAGCCTATCAGGTAGCCTAACTCTGTCAAATGTCTAATGTAAGTATCCTGTACAGGATTTTTATGACACAAACTAGGTCTTGCTTGGAGGAAGCATGAAAAGCTAACATGGAAAAACAAAACATGCATAGGCAGAGAAAGAAAGTTTACAATTGACAGAAAGCAGAAGAAGTCATAGATAGCATGTGTTAGACCACTATCATCAGGGGCCATGAGGACTAGGAGAAACAAGAAATCAGAATAAGAACTGAAGATATCACTTAGAAAAGAACTAAGAAAATTAAAATGATACTGAGTGTCTTGGCCCCCACAATGGCTACACTAAACAGTAACAATGTCTCTTGGATGAATTGCTAACTGAAAATGATACTGTTAAGCTATAAGAGATAGAGCTGTTGCCAGCCAGCATGGAAAATGGCATTGGGACAACTTCAATGCCCCCCACTGACTTCCTTATTGTATTTTGTACTTTTGGGAGGAAGGTGGTACTGCTTTACTGATTACCTCTGTCTTGGGAGTTACAGATATCTGTATGTCTAGGCCTGCCTTCCAAGTGCTAGGATCTGAGAGTGTGCCATTAAACCTAGCTTTTACTGTGTTCTTATTGTACTAGTTTCCCCATCAGTTAACATAGCCTAGGAATGTTTCTTGTCATATGAAGGATCCTGGGTAACTATAAATACAAGTAGTAGTTCTAACTAGAGAGACCTGCTGTAGCCTGGTGGTTAAAGGCATGAATGTTGATGGCTGACATGCTTTCAAATTTGAGTTTTATCACTCTAAAGCTACCCAAACCTAAGCTTCAATTTCATGACTCAAGTGGAAAGAGACTAAATGCTAAAGAAATATTCAGAAGATTGCACAAAGCCAGGAGTATACATAGGGTCTCTTAAATGGCATAGAGGTCATTCTTAAAGATTGGTCAAATATTATCTCCAGAATTGCTGCACACTATATTTATCATACCCTGATTTGGCATGTTCAGGACTTTGTCCTGAACAAAGGAGAAATTTTACCAATACTCCTGTGTCTAAAACCCTGTATTGTCTCATGACTGCCTGGTTTTTCTTTCTTTCTTTCTTTCTTTCTTCCTTTCTTTCTTTCTTTCCTTCTTTCCTTCCTTCTTTTTTTCCTTTCTTTCCTTCCTTCCTTCCTTCCTTTCCTTCTTTCTTTTTTCTTTCTTCTTCTTTTTTAATCTTCCAGGATCCCGTTTCCCCTGTGCACACCCTTCATTCACTTGTTCCCTTCATCTGCCTAGAATCCTGAAGACACATTGTTCTGACCCCTGTATGCCCGATAACGACTCGGTTACTATGTCAACTGTTCTCTGTGTCAGGAGAACGAGAGGACTCTGGTGGAGTCTGTGTTTATGTTGGGCTATAAAGCCCTGTGCCTTGTTAGTCTGGGATTCTATGTGGTTTGATACATCTTGACAATGAGTCAACATCTATCCCACTAACACAGTTTAAGCCCTTCTAAGGATTGCCTTACCTCATCACTCTGCATGTAGGGACTCAACACAAAGCATAAGGAAGCAGCAAGGAGGATATGATTCCTGCTTAGACCATAGACTCCCAGTGTTTGCTTTGGAAAGGAAGTGGTTAGAATGCTTCCCTCACTGTTTGTATGAACCCAAGAAGCCTCTGATCCATCCAATTACATCCCATAGTGAGGGCTAATGGATATTAAAATTATACGGGTCAGGGCTCAAATACAAGTGCAGTTCTCTCCGTTTCAGTTAAATGAAGTATTTTCTCTGAGACCAAAAGTACAAATTATAGGCTGTTGAATCAGCTGGAGTTCTCAAAATAAAATTTGACCTGAATAGAGATAATTCCATGAAAACACTACTGGAAACCAAAATGCTTATCTAATCTGTATGTCTGGCAATGTGCACAGCATTACTGATCACTGGAACTGGTGAGAGTCTTAATTTTTATGTCTAGAGGAAATTAAGCCAAGGAAAAGCATACCATTTCATTCAGAGGAAAGATGCTCATACATTTTTATATTTTAAATGATTCCATTTGAGCACATAGAAAATGAAAGGGCTTCTGGCCAAAAACAGCTGTGTGTTATTTGACTATGTGCAGCTTAACTGGAGCCTGGCCTTATCTCACTTCTCAGAAGTACACTAACCAGAAATTCTGAGTTCCAGAGCTAGCATGTGCCCACAAGGACTAGAAAGAACCCAGAGTGAAAGAAAGCAATTCACCAAGAATGGAGATTATAGTAATTATAGGTGCCTAGTACGAGAAGGGCCATTCTAGACTGTCAGAATTAACTTTGGGTTAACTTCACTAAAAGATACAAGCAGGAAAATGCTCTGGTAACTCCTAAATGAGAGAGGGGGTATGTGTTTGTTTTGAGATCCTTACAAAGATCCTAACAGTTCCAGACATAAAGTTCTGAGTAGAAAAAGAACAGCTCTTCCTTTTTTTTTTTTTTTTTTTTTTTTTTTTTTTTTACAAAATTGTATAGGCTGGTTGACTTTTATTAATGGTGCTCAAATCAAATCCCAGCAGGGTGGAGACTTTTAAGTCAATTAGTCAGTAGTATGTAACGTCCTGTGGCTTCAAGGGTGTCAGGAAGAGCTCCCTCTGAGGCTCCTCCTGTCACTGAAGTCACTGAGGATTTTGTAACAAAATACTTTCTCATAGTTCTGGAGCCTGGATGCCTGCTATGAAAGTTGGTGTGTGGTGAGGACTCACTTCACAGTTGACAGGCTGCATCACTTCATTGTGTACTCACATGACGTAATGAGAAAATGCACCCTCCCCTGACCTTGAAAGGACTTTATGAACTAACTCACTGTGTGGGTTCTGCTCTCATTATGCAATCAACCCCAAAACCTTGCTCCGCTAAATATCATCACCTTGGCAATGGAGATATTGACACGTGCATTTCAGGGAGACACAACTTTCAAAGCATGGCATCCTCCCTTTGCAAACTTACACTGTATAAAAAAAATACTCATGTATGCAGGCATGGATTCTTTACCCACTGCTTAAATTTAGCTTATAATTAGGCCTGTGAATTTGATTTCATTTGTCTACATTTTTAAAATACTGTCCCTTGGCAGGAGAAATGCCACTGACCTTTATCAGCCAGGCACATTTCACTGAGGGGCACTTGGTTGGCTGTTTTCAGAAGACATGGTATGAGTCGTGAGAAAAAGAAACTGGAATTTAGAGTCAACTGAATCCCCGAACTCGGATGTTTATGAGTTGGCTACAGAAGGGGAATGCACAGGGGTGGGGGGAGACTGATCTCTAGAAGACTCTGAATAATGCTGAGAAGAGCTATTCCTAGCCACAGGACTTCAAGTTTAAACCAAAAATGAATTTCTAGAATCCAGAAAATATACAAACTCTATAAAGGAAATGGAAGCAACTCTGGACAATTTGTCCGATGGTATTTCCACTGGAGGTGACATTTACAGTCTTACTACACCATAAGGATGAGTCTTATGTAATTTTGAGCTTTGCCCATTACCATGGATACAATAACATAACAAAAAATACATATATACATATTTTCTATCATAATTTGCAGGAAATTGGTCACCACATTCACCTACTTCCTGTGCAGTGTTAAACCTTCAGAGCCCCAAATCTTTTATGTAAAATAACATTATGTTTTTATATAGCCTATGACCAATCTTCTATATATTTTAAATCATCCATGGATTACCTATAATAGTTAATGAAATGTAAATGCTATGTTAGTACCTTTATCCTGTGACAACCACTTGTAGACTGTCTAAGGAAAGTGACAAGAAAGAATCCTCACCGTGTTCAGTGCAGAAGCACTAGTTTTACAAATCCTTTAAATCCAAAACTTGTTGAATCCATGGATGTGAAATCTGCATGATACAGAGGGCTAATATACATTCATAAATCTGTATCTCTGTATCCATGCAACACAGAGACAATAAAGTCTTCCTGATTACTCAAGGGCTCCAAATTTATGAGTTTATATACTTACTAATATGCACTTGTGAATCAATACTCACATGTTTTCACTGTGATCTGTAGACACAAAGGGTATAATTTTGAATCACCTGATACTCAGAGCCTCAGCAAAGTCAAGCATGGTAACATTCTGCCTTCTGATTCAACTCTCAGTTTGTCATTCCATAAATGATGTTCTCTTCATAACCTGTATCATTTTCTTTTCTAATTTTTGTGACGGTTCACTGTTTAAATGTACTCATATGAAGTTCTGATTTCCTACTTAATTCAAGAAGACTGTGCTACAGTTTCTAAAGAAAACATGTTAGATAAACTTCGATCAGGCATGGCCTGAGCACTCTAGGCTGAGTTCAGTGTCAGCAAAGCATCAATGCCATTAGATAAGGTGTCTTTAGACAGACGCACATATACAACGTGCTTATATCTTGATAACGGACACCAACATAACCAGATGCTGAGACTGCATTTCCACTGGAAACAGTAGCTTATTGTTCGGATTAGCTGTATTGCTGTGATAAACACCATGGTTAGAGGAAACATTGGAAAGGAAGAACTTTGGCTTACATGTTACAGTCTGTCATCAAGGTAAGTCAGGGCAGGAACCCAACATAAGAGGCTGAAGGAGAAACCAGGTAAGTCTGGTCAAAGCAATGGCAGACAACTATAGCTCTCACGTTGCTCCTTAGTTCCTAGCTTCTTTGGGTTATTCCCAGATAGTGGACTCTGGTTCCTTTCCCGAGAGAGACTCCTTTTTGTTTTTACTTTTATAGACTTCTTTTCGGGTTTTTTAACTTCTGTACCTCTCTGGCTGGCTTAACAGCTAACAGCTTTTAAACACTTTACCCATTTCTTACTCAGAGGTAATTGTTTTTTTAAAGTTACATTTATTTACTTATTATTTCTCCTTCCATTCCTCCTTCCCCCTCCGTGTGTGTGTGTGTGTGTGTGTGTGTAAGAATACTAGAGGTGTAAACATGAAGTTAGATGTCCAAAGATGACCAACTGTTACCCAAGAGTCACCTGTTCAAAAATTACATCTTAAGTTTTCACTTAGTGTCCTCTCTTGTTCCTATGAAATTCCTCTTCCTTTCCTATCAAGTATTATCAAGTAAAAATAAAAGTCCCCCAGCCATCAATAATTGAGCTACTAATGTGTATCATCTTTAAATAACTATGCATCTCTACTACACTACTGTATTTTTAAGTATTGAAAAAGAAAAAATTTAATTGTATCCCCTTTTGATGGAGTTGTCTCTAGATGTTTAAATTCCTTTACCATAAAATAACACAAAATTTTCAGTTCTGCATCCAATGAGACTGCCTAGTCACCTTTCATTGTTTTAATAAGTTCTAGAATTAATTATAAATCTTCATTCACCTTATGTTTTTGAGATAGACCAGTGTATGAGTGTGGATTAAAATTAACATTTCAGATAAAACAAAACAAGCGATTCACAGCTTCATTATTCAGCACACAGAGTCAACAACAGATGAAGTGATATATCAAGCAGAAGTCTCTAGCTTCTTCTGAACCGTGCCGTTCCTGTAGCTTATCCAAATCCTCTAGAATTTGTCCTCCTACCTCCTCAGTACACGTCTGGAATGCCTTCTGAATACATTAATGGGCAGTGTGTAACCTTTCCAAAGGTATTTACCTAAATGAAGCCATCTTTCACAGCATTTTAAGTAGCTATTAGGGGAATCCCTTTGGAACCCCAAAAATCTTTTGGCTGTTATCCATCTGGGTGGTGAGCTCTCATACCTTCAAGCTAAATAAGTATACCAGTTCTTGGTAAAAGGGAGTAGACAGGCATGATTCTCACTGAGGTTTGAACTGACCTTCCTCGAGGAGTCCCCAGGCAAGAATTCTCTGCACATAGGCCCACACCTCCCTGATCATTCATCACTTTAAGAGACTGCAATTTTCAGATTGACAGCAATTTGGAGTGTGGAGAGCAAGTAGGCCTAATTTGATACAAGAAATGGAACAGGGTTGAGTCCTCCCTTCTTTGGAAGATTGCAAATCTCTCTTCTTCTCCCGTTGCAGGTCGGTGGGTTTTGTAAGTTAGCTCTAGGAATGCTTGGTTTGAGTTTTGAAAAGAAATCATTATTTTCCCCAAGTCACTCTCCAAGCCACTCATCTTGTCAAGGAAGAGCCATGTTCACACACTCACTCAATGTTTATTTCAGTCCAGCTCCAACTTTCCTTATTCTCCTCCAGTCTCCATTGTGTGCTGCCTATAGAGGCTGTGTATTTATGTATCACTATTAGAAAATGGTGAGTCTGAAGGAGGTGAAAGTGCATATAACATAAGAATACTGGTCTATAAACTAGCCTCTCTGCTACTTTGTCTTCAGGAAATGATTAGAGGACTTTGAATCAACTTATGTTTCCCTTCTTTCTGCTTCTTCAGTTTTTTTTCCTTTATTATGGGTATGATTCCAAAGTATATACCTCCATTTTCTCTGTAAGTAATAATATCCCTGTACCATTTTGACTCCCTTGAATGTTTTTGAAATGGCCCCAATGTCCTCCTGAGCTTTATCACTGTTTCTTGGGTAAAAAGGAAAACGGGTGGCTCTCTGCTTTGTGGCTATTGTAGCTGAGAACATAGATGGCTGAGAAGGAAAAAGACAGTGACTGTGAAGGAGAAAGATGTTCCTAAAGCAAAACTTGCTGATTCTGCCACACCCTTCATCATTCCGTCCTCCCCTGGCAGAGGAAGGTTTGCCCCTGAGGATCGGAGACAGCACTTGGAAAGACAGCCCTGTGTGTTAACAGTCCTCAGAGCCAGCTGAATTCTCTCCTTACTCCAAAAGCAAAAGCAGTTCCTAAACATAACCTAGAGACCTTTGGGGACAAATGCATTTTTATGGCTCACTTTCTGTCACTCCCTTGGTGCATTTTTTCTCCAGCCAAACAAAGAATTTCCATCACATTATTTCCTTTTCTCTATACCTTATTTCTACCACTGTTTTAAAGGAGAAAAGCCACAGACAGTGTCTATAAAGGCATTGGCCATGACGCACTGGGGACCTCACTATGCTACAACACTGAATGAAGCCTAGGAATACAAGCGACAGCTCATGCATTCAATGAGATCAAGTTCTAGCCAGACAGAAACATGGTGGGGGAGGAGATGACAACAGTATCTCCTGAAAGTGTTTGGAGAGTCAACATGAAAACTTAAAAAACAGTCACTGGTCAGCTGAAGTTGAGGGCGTGGTCAGAGAAATCTTCTGGGAAGGGACAGAGATGTAAAAGAAAAATGAGAGATGGGGGCTTGGAGGGGAGAATAGGATTGCATGCAAAGAGGTGTCATGTACAGAGAGAGACCCAAATGAAGTAAATGCAACTGAGGTGATAGTTTATCTGTAAGGTGCCTGACATGTAAGCTTAGGACCTGAGTTTCATCCTTGGTACCCACATTAAAAGAAAGAAGAAAAAAAAAAGGAAAAAAGAAAGATGAAAGGAAGGAAGGAAGGAAGGAAGGAAGGAAGGAAGGAAGGATGGAAAAAATAGAGGCTTGGAGTTTTGCACATTTGTAATCTCAGCACCGGGGCAGCAGAGACAGGAGGATACCTAAGTTTTGCTAGCCAGTCAGCCAAACCAAACTGCTGAGCTCTCTGATCTGGGTGAGCCTAGAACACAATGGTTCATCTATGGTGCGGGTCAAGTAACACAAGAGACCTGAATGTCTTCCCTCTCCCAGCACTATGATTACACATATGAGCCACCTGCCCAGCTTTGTTTATTTGGGAGAGCTGTCAATTCAAACTCAGATCTTCAGGCTTGCTTGGCCAACACTGTAGAAATGAGCCATATGTGTCAGTCTAGATCAGATCTTAGAAATAATTTAGCGTGTTCATCTTGCAGTTGGACACACAAGGATCAAAGGTTAAGTGAGGTATGCCAAGTCACAACCTTGGCTGAGGGTAGCGTTGAGCCTGGAGCTTTCGGAGACTCTTCTTACCCCATCACACATTATCCAACAGGGCTGATTGAAGCCAAGCCAAGAATGAATGGCATCCCTCTGTTTCACAAGACTTGGCATTCTAGAATACAAGTTTCCATACTCATGAGACAGGTGTAAGATGGGTATCCTCTGGGGCATAATGAGTATGCATTAACAACAAGCTGTCTGATTATGCATTTGCACAGGCGATGTGAAACATGGGGAGAAAAATAGAAGAATTCGAGAAAAAGGAAGAAAAGCAGCCCAGCAGAACAGAGTTCCTGTGTTCTCAGTCCTTCTCACTGCTTTCTGAGTAAGTGGTCTCTGTTCCTCTTTTTACCCTTTCTCTTTGTCATCTGCTGTTATTTTGATCTGATTTGATCCTTTCTTCAATTTTTTTTTTGCTCTGAATCCTGTCCATCTTGTCAGTGTAAGACTAAGAATGTTAGTTTCAGAAGGAAAGATAAAGCATCCTACATCCTTTTCTTTCCCAATACCAACCTTTCAGCTAAATATTAGCCTTACAGCCTAACCTACTTTTCAGCAGCTGACAGTGGGATATTGGAACCTGGGCAAGGCTGCATAGACCTATAGTCATCATAGCTTCTGTATCCCAAGGCCGAACAATTGGTCCACTTGTTTCCCTGATCCTCCCGCTACAGATGAGAGGCAGCGAGAGCACTAAGCAGACTGGAATTCCAGCTTCTTCTACACCATATAAGTAGAACAAGTGGACATAGTTGGAGGTCAGCCATTTCTACCAGCAGGCTTGGGGTGGGAGGGCAGTGCTGGCAAGTACACCAGAGAGTCTGTAGCCACCAGCCCCACCTAAAGCCAGGCTGGGCTTTGGGACCAGGCAGGAATGAAGAGCATCCTCTTATCACTCTGCTCTCTCGACCTCCTTTGGCTGCCTGTAGGAATGCACCAAGGGACAGGCACTGAAAGAGGCTGAAACACTTCCTAAGAGGGAGTAGCTCAGCCTCTGCAAGATGCATAGACACTCTCAGAAGCCAATCTCACTAGCAGATAAAGTGCATTTGTTTTGTCCAGCCTAGAGTTGACAGGGGGAGGTTAGCTGGCGGGATGGTTTCCGGCCTTTTCATTCTTCTGGTAATACCTCTTAGGGGAAGGTGGTTTGGTCATTTCCTCCCCTCCTGGCTGCTCAGCACTTGCTGTGCATAGGACCTTCTGCTGCCTCCACTCAGGCCTCTGCCCCAGAAGGACTTCGTCCATAGCTTCCGGAGCCATCAGGGGCAGGCAAGCAGCAGGCTGCTGACAGCCAGGGAATGACTGATGGAACAAATGAGCTCATCCCCTTTCTAACAAGAAGGTAAACTCTGCAGCTCAAATCCAGCAGGAGTCAGAAGCAGGGAGGCTGAAAATGATGGGTGGAAAAGGAGAATTGTGGGGAGGAAAGGTTGAGAGAAAGCCACCTGGGCTCAAGCAAAGATTTTTGATGCTACACTATTGGTAAAGGACTGAGAAGAAATATGGAGAAGACACCCTCTTCCTCCATTCAGGGCTTTTGTGCAGACATCTAATATTGCCACGTTGCTTATACCCAGTTGCCTGGCATTCCCACAGATCCTAAGTGCAAGGATTCTTCTCAGAGACACCAAAAATTTAGTAAATTTGGAAGCTGGGGAGACGGCTCAGTAGTTAATAGCACTTGCTGCTCTTGCAGAAGTCTAACTCTGGTTCCAGGGCCTCAGACACCCTCTTCTGGCCTCATGGGTGCATAGATGGTACACATATATGCATGCAGACAAAACATTAATACATATAAAATGCATTTTAGAAAAATGTAGCAAGTTAAGAGAAAACAGTGTTCTCTGAGGTTTAATGCAAAAGAGAATGGTTATTGTAGGAAAGATGATATAATAGGAAAGACCAAGAGAAGGAAGATCGCAAGAACATTGGGCACATCCTAGATCCTTGGGAGCATCACTGACTGACTGAATTAGATACTTTGATTTTCTTGCCAGTAAGTATCTTCATTAGTGCAATACAATAAGAACTTTAAAAATGTTTTACAGAGATAACGAAAACAGTTCTCCTCCCCAAGGTTTAATCTTTCAAGGAAAGATGACATATTATTAACTGTGAGCTCTATAACTATCTCAAGCTAGGTGGCCTAAAACATCAGACATCTATTATCTCACAGATCTGGAGACCAGAAGTGTAAAACCAAGGTGTTGGCCAAGGTGTTGGCACACTGGTGACTCTTTCCTGGGATATCAGAGAGAAGTCTATTCTGACGCTTTCTGATAGTTCCTTCAAGTCACCAGCAATCCTAGGTAACCTTTTGCTTCTATCTCTTCCCATTTCTCCACACGGCTTCCCCTGTGGGTTTGGATCTTGACCTCTCCCATGATGATGGGATCTTGAGGCATTTGCCTTCCCATATATAAAAGACAGCTTGCAGCACGAGAACAAGGAAACAACTCTATTGGTTTATGCTAACTTATTAATCTACCACAGTGGCTACCCAGAAAGTGGGTCCATTTCACTTACACCATGATTTATAAGTGGATATTAGTTGTAAAGTAAAAGATAATACATGCTCAACCTACATACCCAGAAAAGCTAAGAATAAAATGAGAGTTCTTCATCTTGACCCACAGGAAGTAGGAGACTGTGAGCCACACTGGGCTTAGCTTGAGCATAGGAGACTTCAAAGCCCACCTCCACAATGACATACTTCCTACAACAAAGCCACTTCTAGTTCTATAAGGTGACATCTCCTACTAGTGTCATTTCCTATGAGCCAAACATGCTAACACCTGAGTCTATGGTGCCATAACTATTCAAACCACCCACCATATTTTCTATCACCTGATTTTATCACCTCTCCAGACCAGAACACATGCTTCTATGCTCAGACTACCCATGGCGGTACTTATGCAGAGGTTGTCATAGTCATATCTCTAGGCAAAAATATTTCCTAATGCAAGCAAGCATGTGTCACATACTTTTACTAGTGTACCAAAGCTGAGGATGACTGTCCTTTTCAGACCTAAGTAACAATGGCCTCTGTCCCCAGCTTTACAGACAATGGGGATACAAACCCTTTCCCACTGCTTCTATTTATTTACTGGCGTAGACTTATACACCCACAATCAACACAACAGTGGGCTTCTTACTTTGTTTCTTTTAACATTCTCACTTAGGCTATGTCTCCAGTTTTTACAAAAGGGCAATTTTCTTATCATTGTACTGACTTACTAAAGACACGGAGACGATAGTGACAAATTTTCTGCGCAGTTCTGAAAGCAAAGGATAGTTTTGTAAAACATCTTCCTTAGCTCAAAATTCATTTTGGATACCAAAGGGTAACTTAAGAGACTTTTGTGCTGTGAAATCTCTGACCTGCTGCTATTTTGTTAGTGTTCTGGTGTCTCAGACTTGGTCCTCTATTCTCTTACTTCAGTTCCTACCTCCCTGTAATGAGGATATTCGTATTTCCTCCTATAGGGAAGCTTTTACCTCAGTTCTGGTCTTCACTGCCTCAAATTGTTTTCATTTTTGCGCGGGTTATCTTCCACTTAAAAGAACTTCAAGTAATTTATAAATTATACTTTACTGCCACAGAGGAATTGGTTAACAGCTATTAAATAATAAAAATCTCACTACTTTAAAGTCTTACACAATTTGTATGACTTATTGGATTGTATGTCTGTAGAGCCAAAGTAGACACACAGTTAACACTTCTTGTTGAATAGATTGATCATTAGTTAGAGCCATTTGAAACAGCCAGATGCACTCTTAATAAAATCAGAACTAAAGCCTTTTGTGATTATTGGTAAAACAAAAAGAGCTGTTGCTATTCTGTGGGAAATCCTTCTCTGAGACCAAAAAGACCAGATATTGACCTTTTCATGCTTCACAGTCCCTGGCTGGGGTGACAAGCACTTTGTTCACAGAGAAACAGATCCAATTCTGGCCCTCACTTTCTCAAATCAAGGATGCAGCTTTTGAGGTCAGCAAATAATGAAAATGAGTTTATGTGAATCCAAATATTTGTTTCTGTTGGGGGTGTTTAAACAAATTTCAGTGAAGATAGATTTATTATGAGATGTTTATAAATACTGGAATTTATAAAGAATGATAACACTAAACATCTCTCTCTGTTTTTCAAATATTATTTTTTTCATATTCGATCCAGATTTTTCTCAAAGAAGAGAAAGAATCACAAATACAGAAGGATCTATAATATAGCTTTGTGCAATTATCACATTTACACAATTATTTCTCCTCTGACATATTTTCTTCTTGGATGCTATATTCATGTACCTATTGCATGCATTTACATATATATTAGGAGTTGTTATGGTTTGATTCTGAAATGTCCTGCACAGACTCATATTTTGAATGATTGTTCCTCACTTGTTAGAAGTATTTGGGAAGGAACTGTAGAGCTTTTGGGATGTGGGGACAGCTAAGAAAAATAAATCATGAGAGATAGGTATAAGAAGACTGCTTTACCTGGTCTCTCTCTCTCTCTCTCTCTCTCTCTCTCTCTCTCTCTCTCTCTCTCTCTCTCTCTCTCTCTCTCTCTCTCTCTTCCTCCCACTCTCTTTCTTTCTGTCTGTCTGTCTGCTTGTTTGTCTGCTTTCCATTACCATGATCATAAAATCTGCCATATCTTTACCACCATGATGGACTGGAACCCTCTAAAACCATGAGATGAAATACACCTTTTTTTCCTTAAGTTCCTTTCTATCAGGTACTGTGGCCACAGAAACGTGAAATGTAGCTAACACAATAGTATAACATTGAGTGTGTTTGGGAGTTGCTCAGGAGTATTGGAGATTAAGACCAGAACTCTTGCATGTGTTAGACAAAAGCTGAGCTACATTCCATTCCTCTATATGGTTGTTTTAATCTTTTGCTGCTAAATGTTGTTCTTTCAAGACCTATATATGTTGTGCATGTGGTCTAATTTCTTTTATGTTGTTATATGTACATCAGATGTATGTGTTTTTACAGATCAGTAACCCTAACATTTTATATGAATGAAGCTTTTGTTTAAGCTACATGCATAATTTCTTTCTTATTTTGATGCCAATTTATTTCTTATAATCAATTCAAATGTTTTATAGTTGCTGAAATTGATTTGTATATTTTTCTTTGAGGTTCTGGGTTACTTAATATATTTTTATGTATTATTTTTAACCTACCAGAAATTCTATTTGGTGGTTTGAACTGTGCACCCTCCTACTCAAGGATACATCTCTTTTTCTAGAACAGATAGAAGACAAGAAATCTGTGGTAATGGCAACTTTTCACAACACATTCTTTTTTGGCCTATCTCCCTTTTGTAACATGCCCATGAGTTTTGTCTGGTGTCTTTACTCATTTGGTTCTTATGTGGCAATCAGGAATACATATACACAATATGCAACCACCACCAAATCCCCACTTTATCTAGAGATTTCTATTGATGTTCACTCTTATCTTAACTGAGTTGTGTCTTCATTTGATTTCAGCTTGTTTCCTTTTTCTGGGGACATAGAAATAATCTATCTCCTGAGGTCATTGCCCATTTCACAGTTCTTTAACATATGAAACTTTGCTGACCGCAGGATTCCTTAATCTCTTCAATTTTCTTTGAAGTCCTGTAGTAAATGTAAGGCTACATCTAGGTTTTGATTTTGTAAAAGAGAAATTTGAATTTCTTTTTAAAGAGAAAGACTTTCTTCTTTCTCTACTGAAGATGGTTTGGATTTTGCTGCTATTGATAGTGTTTGCTGTTGCCTTCTCCTCTTTATTCATCCCATGTGTGATGTGATGCCTGTATCTTTTTCACACTTTAACAAGATGTCTAAGGCAGCTTTACCGAGTGGAATCCCGAGGCAGTGATCTTCAAACTGATGTCCACAAATTCTAGTGATGTATGAATGTCTGCCAATGTGGTTGCAAGCATGGGTGGCTTTGGAGGAGCTCATTTCCAGATTCCTGGCTGCTCTGTGTAAACTTCTCAAAAATTGAAAAGGCATGCTATCAAGATATCACAAGACTCATCTTTCCCACTTCCTTTCCTCCTCTGTTTTTTGTCTCTTTATACATCTCCCTTTACAAATCTTTACAAAGTGGTCTGATGGTTTTTAAACAGCATTCACAGGTTTCATGACATATTTTCTGTCAAGAGACGTGTTCTTAGTTCTAGCAGAGTAAATGAGAAGGGAAGGCATGTGGCTTCCAAGGCTGGGTTATAAAGCCAATGCTGTGTCTATTTTCCTCTGTCCTGGAAGAAATCAAATTAAACCTGGGTCATGATATTATAGGCCAAGCCCCAGTAAAAAGCCATGTGTGGACCCTGAGGTAGGCAGTTTCTGCTTAGCCCAACCTTCAAAAGATCTCTGTCCACATACTGTAGGTGACATGTAAGTGAAGATGTACTAATGTTTGGATTTTGGTATTCTCTCTGAACAAAAACACCAATGTAATAATGAAGGGAAATAAAGATTTTTAAGAGTGATTACCTCATGGAGGCACAGCGTTCTCATGGAAGTGATGGAGATCTTTTTAAAGGTAGTACACAGAGAAGTCTGTCTCTCTTCTGCTCTTCTACCATGTGAAGATGGTATCTGTCTGCACTCTGTCCTCTGTCCCTCCATTTGCCATGTAAGCAGATAGGAAAAAGAACCTTAACAAGCACAAAATCTCTGACATTTAACCTTGGGATTTCCAGCCTCTAAATCCACACAAAATCAATTTCTGTTCTTTATAAATCACCAAGTCTGAGGCATTAGATTATTGTAGTACAAACGGTGAAAGACAAAAGTATAGATAATTCTATTCTCATTTGGCATGAGAAAGTCATTTAAGCTTTGTATTTTTCTTTTTGACAGTGGGTAGAATATCTGCACCATGCTCTCCCTGTCTCCTGGCTTGAGGGTCTAAACTGGCTGTCTTACATCTCCAGATTCTAGGACTGTTTGCTATATAGCAGTAGTAACCAAAACATGTACATCAGTTCCAAAAGATATCTCCAGAGTGCCAAAGCAAAGGACAACCTGAGGTACTAATGTAACCGTTAATAACATAAAAAAAACCAATCAACTTGACAGCATGCATTGTAATGTATCATCTGGTTTTAACTTCTTGCTTTCAATAAAAGTGTAAGAAGACTACACATTTATAAGCTGTTTTAAAATGTCTAAAGTCATTTTGACATTTGTGGCAAAGTGATTTCACGTGTGTGAGTCATAAAAATTTAGAAAGTATAACATTATATTACAATATTTATAATATACTTCATTATAACATTTTGATTTCTATTTATGTAAAATAGTTCCCTTGCATGTTATTTTAGAAAAAGAAATGATAGAACAGTGTGGAATCCTGTCTCATTCTAAGCTATTATTCTTCACTAAACCCAGGAGGTAACTAAAAGACAAATATCCCTAACCATCTTATCAAGAGGTATATTCCCAATAAATTTACACCTTTAATGGTTTATTAATTTTTGTCAAAATGTATCATTCAGTTTTACCATTTTATCAGTTATATAATAATAATTACAATTACAACTCAAGAAGCAATTTTTATAAAGCCTAAAGCTTAAGGTCACAAAAAATATTTTCTCTAGATTTTTACAATATGTTAGATACAAAAATGACATATTTAAGATATCTGATGTTATATTTACATATTTATATATTGTGAAATGATTACCAGCATCAACTAATTAACATGTAGTAATGGAAAACCAAACTCCACTCTTCTTGCTCTTACACAAAGTGCTTTCACCCATTGAACAATCTTCCTGGCCAACCAGCACCTGCCTGCCTAGTATGTGTGTGTGTGTGTGTGTGTGTGTGTGTGTGTGTGTGTGTGTATGTGTGTGTGTGTGTGTGTGTATAGTGTGCCATAGCACCTGTTTAGAGATTAAAAGACAACCATCTGTGTCAGTGTTTGCAATGTAAATTGAGACAGAATTCATCATTCATATCTGGAAGATCAGGCTAAGTAGCCAAATATTTCTGCAGATTCTCCTGTGTTAGCCGCCTGTCTTCCTTCCAGTAGAAGAGTGGAAATCACAGTCTCTTTTGCATCATAGGTGCTGGTGCCCCCTACTCTGATCATGAGGCTTAGGTCCATATGCTTCACTATAGGAGGTGGACTTCTTGTAACTGTTTAACTTATGATATCAAGTCCAAGATAGATGGAAAAATTTAAATCAGTTTGCCATCCTTTAGAAAGAAAATCTCATTGAGACTCTTTTCTTCCATACTCTAGGAACTGCCTTTCAAATTTTGTCTATTGCCTTATTATCTTTTTTCCTCTTTTGTTTAACATGATTTGGTAGAATTTACTGAGGACATGAACCATGTGCTTGCAAAGATTTACTCTGGATTTCTGGAGTCAACTAGTTTTTCTCTAACAAGTTTTTTTCTTTTTTTAATCTGTAATGAACCACTTACTGTTTTTTTATATTACAAAATATTTTCACAAGCTATTTCTGTTTTTCCCTTGTAGATTTATGTGCCTATAATTGTCTGCTTCCTCCACAGATCTCTGATTTCTTCTGTTTGGAAGGAATTGAAGTGAATAGAGGTATCCAACTGTATTTCTGCCTAATCCTAATCTGTCCTCTACCGTTTTCTCTGTGGTTGGATCAATCCAAGTGATCCCAAAGAGCAAAAGATTCAGTCTTTCTATTACCATTGTTGAGATTCCACAATACATTTTTAAAAGCAATTTTGTGGTTATAAACCAAGTCAATAGTTAACAAGCAAATGTTTTCGTGATGATAATAAC
The DNA here is from genome assembly GCF_963924665.1 of Micromys minutus. Classification (NCBI taxonomy): domain Eukaryota; kingdom Metazoa; phylum Chordata; class Mammalia; order Rodentia; family Muridae; genus Micromys; species Micromys minutus. The sequence goes on along the minus strand of NC_137961.1, from coordinate 15,081,348 downwards.
AAGAATAAAAGGTAGCAGTGATGAGATGTTTCCAAATGTTTGCATCACAACGCTAGTCTAGTAGTAGTAGCAGAACAACCTAAAAGGTTGTAGAGTATACTGAACATGGCCATGCTTAAAATGAAAACAGAAAAGAGAAAGTCTTGTACATGGCAAGAAGAGGTGTGTGGCAACAAACCCTTGCTCATAGTTCACTGAAAATCAGCATGCTGTAAGATGCTGATCTTTGTGTAAAGCATTTCCTCCATCCAGCTGCTGCCTAAGAACCTTTAATTATAAGAAACACAATACTCTCCAAACCATGATGTTGGCTAGCATCCATTTGTATCTGGTTCTTACAAAGGTCACTATTTAATGCCATTAGCATTCACTCTGGAAGAGTGTGAGCCTACCTCCTCCAGCCAAAAATATCCTCCAGGCACAAACGCAAATGTGACTTCCATTCCACATTAAGTTGAAGAAACATCCTTTTCCTACCATCAGCAAAGCTGTAAGGAAAACAAGCATACAAAGGGCATTGCTCGAAATAGCACTGAACTACGTGGATGACACCTGTGGTATTTTCTACTCTACCCCCCTTGACACTCACAATGAGCAAGAGCACTTATGCATAAGTGGCATGACCTCTACTGTTACATTTCAGTCTGAAGCCAGAACCTCAGTTTGAGGTGTTTGGTTGCTAGCTGGTGGCAGTGTTCGGGGTCGAGGGTGTTGTAAAAACTTTAGTATGTGGTACCTGGCTGGAAGAAGTAGGTTACTGGGGTAAGATACACTGTTGAAGGCCAGTTTATACATCCTGCTTCTTGGTCAGTCATGTGAACAGTTGTTCTCCACCAAATGCTCTCACCATGGTATTTTATCTAAGCATATTATGGGACCATGCATTATGAACTTATTCCTCTAAAACTATGAACATGTGCACACACACACACACACACACACACACACACACACACACACACACACACACAAAACCCTCCTCATTTTATGTTGCTTTGGCAGATATTGGCCCAGATGTTGGTACTCAATCCACATGTATCCAACCTACTGTCCTATCTCCTGAGACACAGACGATGACTTCTAGGGTGACCTAGAACCTGTGCCAAGAACCCTCACACTGAATCAGTCCATCCTCAGTGGTAGACAGAAAAGCTCAGGGCAATTTGTACATACTATAGGGCAAGACAAGAGAGGTTGCTATGCAAGCACACCTGTGTCACTTCTCATATTTGTGGAGACAGCTAAGAATCTTGTGAACATTACCTTTAGTAAAAAAGGATTGATGTCAGCATCTGAATTTGCAAACAGTGAGTCCCTCACTTACATAATAGTATTTATCAGGTTTAGCTAAAAGTAAATGAACATCCTTTTTAAACTTTTAAAAATTTCTTTAGGTGCTTCTCAGCCATTGGATATTCCTCAGTTGTGAACTCTTTGTTTAGCTCTGTATCCCATTTTTAATAGGATTATTTGATTCTCTAGAGTCTAACTTTTTGAGTTCTTTGTACCTATTGGGTACTAGCCCTTTATCAAATGTAGAACTGGTAAAGATATTTTCCTAATCTGTTGGCTGACATTTTGTCCTTTTGACAGTGTCCTTTGCCTTACAGAAGAGTTGCAATTTTATGAGGTCCCATTTGTAGATTCTTGATCTTAGAGCATAAGCCATTGGTGTTCTGTTCAGAAAATTTCCCTCTGCCTATGTGTTCTAAGCTCTTCCCCACTTTCTGTTCTATTAGTTTCAGTGTACCTGGTTTTATGTGGAGGTATTTAATCCACTTGGACTTGAACTTTGTACAAGGAGATAGGAAAGGATTGATTTGCATTCTTCTGCATGCTGACTGCCAGTTAACCCAGCATCATTTGTTGAAGAGGCTGTCATTTTTCCATTGAAGGTTTTTACCTCCTTTGTCAAAGATCAAATAGCAGCCTTATTTATAACAGCCAGAAACTGGAAAGAACCCAGATGTCCTTCAACAGAGGAATTGATACAGAAATTGTGGTGCATATATACAATAGAGTACTACTCAGCTATCAAAAACAATGACTTCATCAAATTCCTAGGCAAATGGATGGAACTTGAAGCTATCATCCTGAGTGAAGTAACCCATTCACAAAAGAACACTCATAGTATGCACTCACTTATAAGTGGATACTAGACCAAAAAGCTTGAGATACCCAACAAACAATCCACAGAACTTATGAAGCTCAAAGAGAAGGAAGGCCAGAATGTGAATGCCTCAGTCTTTCTTAGAAATAAGAACAAAACTTTCATGGGAGGAAATAAAGGGACCTGTAAAGGAGCAGGGATTGGAGAAAAGATCATCCCAATACTGCCTCACCTGGGGATACACCTCATATGTGCCCAATAAACCCAAGCACTCTTGCTAATGCCAAATTCTGGGAAGAACCTGATATGGATGACTCCTCAGAGGCTCTGACAGACCCATACTGATATAGAAGAGGATGCTTGCAGCTAATCATCAGATTGTACATGACGAACCCAATGAAGGAGCTAGAGAAAGGACTGAAGCAGCTGAAAGGTCCTGCAACCCCATGGGAAGAACAAAATTATCAACTATCCAAACCCACCACAGCTCCCAGGACTAAAACACCAACCAATGAGTTCTTATGGAGAGACCCATGGCTCCAGGTGCATATGCAGCAAAGGATATCAGTCTCTGGCATCAATGGGAGGAGAAGCCTTTGGTTCAGCAAAGGCTCATGTTCCCAGTGTAGGGGAACACCAAGGTGCTGAGGTGGGAGAGGATGGTTGGGAAAGAGAGCACCTTCATGGAGGCAATGGGGGGGGGGGTTATGGGAAAGGAACAACATCTGAAATGTAAATGCAAAAGAATTACAATAGAAAAGAAAAAATGAAGAAGAGGAAAAAGGAGGAGGAGGGGAGGGAAGGAAGGAAGAAAGAAAGAAAGAAAGAAAGAAAGAAAGAAAGAAAGAAAGAGAAAAAGGAAGGAAGGAAGAAAGAAAGAAAAAGAAAGAGAAAAAGAAAATGAAAAAGAAAGAAAAAGAAAAATTAAGACATGGTTCCCAGAAATACTGTGCACATCCCTGGGCAGCTGGCACATACAGTGAGCACCCAGCAGCCACACAGCATGGGGAAAAGATGGAGAAGCATTTAGACAATCACTGTCCTGCCTCAAAGGTGGAAGACAAGGAAATAAACATCCTATAAAACAGAGATGAAATGGGCTCAGAAGATGTGTGTATAGAGGAGGGGGGGAATCACTCAAGGTTTTAGTCTCCCAGGTAATTGGGGTTGTAAATAAAATGAAAATTACCATAGGACATGCAGCACAGATTGTCTGGTAGAGGAATGGTGGTTTCTCTGTTACAATCAAGAGACCATAGACCACTGTAGATTCTCTTCAACACCTTTGCCTTCCCAGTGTCTTCCTAGTCTACAGGAAGGGAGGGTGTTTTTTTTTTTCCTTGGAATTTTTTTCATGCTCAGTGGAGCTTCTATTGAACATACAGCTCTCACAGAGGACTTATACAGCTACATACCTGAATAGAGGTGTCCTGTGTCCTACTTCTAAAATCCAGCTGCCTTTCCACACAGTTACATTGGAGGATAGATGTCACTCCAGCTCCCCACTTGCCCTCCCATGCTAGGTAGCTCTTGTTCTTTAGAAACTTCTTGCACAACCTGCAAAGAGCCCAGTTCCCTCAGGGTGCAGCAAGGGAGCCTGTGTGCAAGGACTCAGAACTTTCCTACCTTCCATCTTTCATTTGCTCATTTCCTTCTGAAGATGCTTCTCTTGCTGAAATGCCACTTGTCACCTTCAACACATGGAATCAATTAATTGGCAATTTGGTCAAAATATGCAGTCTTTCTGTTTTTATTTTAGATTTTTCATTCTAATTATTTAAAGCAAAGGGAATATGAAACTGGGCATTGAGGAACAGTTTTACTCAAAAAGTACAGTCAACATGTGAGGTGCAAGTAAGAGCCCAACTTGCCAATCCCAAGTGCAGTACTCAATGACACAAAGGCAGAGCTAGAGCTTGAGGCTGGGAAAATGGTTGACCTAATATGGGCTTTTGCCATGGTATCTGGAGCACAAAACACCCACCCCCACACTGTTACCCCAAGGATAAAAGAATAAAGTGATCTCCAGGGAACTCTTTTTAGGAGGAAAACAAACATGATCATGCTGTAACTGTGAAGTAGATTTCATAGAGCTCGGTGGCTTATAACGGGTTTTGTTGTTGTTAATTACTGCTGTGATAAATGACATACTTGGAACATTATTAGTGCAATAATCAGGTGCTAGACAGTCCACAACATACTCCTAATATTTTCTCTTGGGTCCTACAAAGTACTGAATGATGTGGTAGAGATGGTCCATGGGTGAGGTAAGCCCATTATTGGAAATATGACACAATAGTTTAGACACCTCTATTTATGACGATGTACATTTTGGTCACATCTTTTACACTGGCTCATAGCCAAAGAGAAAAAATTACTTGCACTCAAGATAAAAACTATAACAAATATTAATAAAAATACTGTCACAGCTTAAGTGATGTCAGTACCTTAGAAATTGGGGGATGGGTGGCTAACTCTACCACACGTGACCCATGAATTGGCTATACACTAGGGAATTGTAGGAAGGTTATTACAAGCAGACTCCTGCATTCATTTGCCAACAAAAGCACTTGAGTGCTGAGCTCTTACTGAGCTGGAGCTTCGGAGAGAAAATCGACTGCTTTATATAGAGAAGGAAGGTACCACCGATGGTAATTTTTTTTAAAGTGGACAAAACTACAGACGACACACAGTGTTTTAAGTTAGAATAATATGATAATTAGGTTCAACAGTGAAGTAGATAGAAATGCAAGATGACATGAGGCAGGAGACAAGCAAATACTGCAGCAAGGCCTCTAAAAGTAAACCATCAGAAAACAAGGAAAGAATTAGATTCCTGGTATAAGAAGAAGATACTGTGACAAAGGAACACTAAAGATAACAGCGAAAGCTACTGGAAATTGAGCGTTGAGAGAAATGGGAAACTCTGAGGTTTTACAGATGAAATGGGGTGAAGTCTCATAGAAATTAAAGGAAAAACTCAATAGAAAACTCCATAGTAATATTGGCAATTGTTAGGTCCAGGTAGAGGGAGAAAGAGTTTTCTCTGAGAATGTAGCAACTGGTAAGTCAACCACACTTCAGTAGATGACCACATATTTAAGGATACTTCAACCTCACAAAACTGGTCTCAAAAGATTAAAACAGAAAGGACACCATGACCTTGGTTTGGGGGGGGGGGGGATTCGGTAAACTCAGAAAGTGCTCAGGAAGGATAAGTATGATCAGAACACTTTGTATAAAACTCTCAAAGAAATAATTCTTTTAAAAGTGCTGCAAACAGAAAGATAAGTGTAACAAGAGTTGGTGAGATGGCTCAACACATAAAACATTTATCATATGACTCTCATGAGTGGCTTCCAACTTTGAAACCTACATAAAAAGCCAAATGTAGTAGTGAGTGTCTGTAGTCTCAGCAATCCCTATGATGAGATGGGAACCTGAGACAGGGGATTCACTCAAAAGTACATAGGCTAGCTAGCCTGATAGACTCTATGTGGCAGAAACAGGACAGATTGTTCTTTTAGAACAGAATTGAGAGAACCGACTCCTGAAACTTGTCCTCCAGCTTGTGTGCATAGGTTCTGTGCACACTTACACTCAAAACACACATACTAAAATACTATATAAGTTTTAACAAGCAAGAACAAAAGGTCAGAAAATTATTAACTAACAGTTCTAGGTTGTCTAATATGCAAATAAAAGAGGGGTTTGGAGCTTGAAAAGAAATCATTGGAAAAGCAATTCAAGAAAATTCCTTAGAACTGAAGCATGTGTGTGTGTGTGTGTGTGTGTGTGTGTGTGTGTGTGTGTGTGTGTGTGTGTGTGTAAAACCTCTGTCTCTGAGCCACTATATCCAGTCTGACCCATAACCTAACCATGGACTACAATGTTTATCTTTCTTGGTAGGGATAGCTCCTACCCTTAGACTATGTGAAGTCTACCTATTAAAAGAAGGAGAAAGAACTGAGAGGAAGAGCAGAGGTGGGAAGTTGATAGACATCAGGAGGCATCGACTCTACTAGCCCACGATCAATACTCAGTAATTACTGTTGTGCGCTTTACACTCCAGATTAGCAAAAGTTTTTCTATGCTTCCTAAACTTCAAAAAATCATGCTATCAGACAGTGACAGGAGTCACTTGATACTCAAGGAGACTAAATAGTCCTGCAACCATCAAACTAGAAAAAAAAAAGTCCTAATGTTGAAAAGCATGTCTATGTTCTCAGACTTCTCTTTTTTCAACATAATTTGAAATATCTAATCTCTGCACTTCTTCATGTTCCATCAGCTCTGTGCATGTAAGATTTTATAAGTGCTCACAATAATCTCTTCTCTATTAATCTTATGTTTCTCTTAAGGTTTTATTTAAAAATTAAAGAGGTATTGCTAGATAGCTTTATGTCAACATAATACAAGGTAAAAATCATCTGACGGAAGTATACCTCAATCAAAAAAAAAAACATGTCTCCATAAGATCAGGTTATAGGGAAGTCTGTGGGGCATTCTCTTAAAAAATTAGTGATTAGTGGAGAAAAACCTAGCTTATTGTGGGTGGATCCAATCTCTAAGCTAGTGGTCCTAGGTTCTATAAGCAAGCTGAGCGAGCCATGATGAGTAAACCAGTAAGTAGCACCCCTCCGTGGCTTCTGCATCAGGTCCTGCCTCTATGTTCCTGTGCTGTTTGAGTTCCTGTCCTGAAATTTTCCAATAATGAACAGTTATGTGGAAGCATAAAACAAATACATTTTTTCTTTCAGAGCTTGCTTGTTTTTTGGTTATGGTGTTTCATCACAGCAGTAGAAATACTAAGACAGAATACAAATCCAACAACTTTGTAACCTAAGAATGGCAATATTTTGAGCCAGAAATTATTGTCAAAGAGTTTTGAAGACTTTTAGCTTTTTTCTAGATTTTTTTTTCACAATGAATCAGCGTTCCAGAGTTGTTATATCATTATTATGAGTAATAGGACCAGAAGCAAATTGAGGGAAGAGTTTTTTTTTAACTTATAGTTTACAATAATGTTTATAGTGATACGGTTTATAGTATAAGTGATCTCTTAGTGAGAGATACCAGGGCAGGAACTGAAGAGAGGAACTGAAGCAGAGCCCATGAGGAATGATCCTTACCAGTTTGCTTCCCATAGCTCTCTCTGGCTGCTTTCTTACACACTCCAACACTCGCTGCCCAGCTGAGTCACTGTGAACAGTGTGATGAAGCCTATTTTATTAGCCATTAATCCAGAAAATTCCCCCATAGACTTGCCTGTAGCTGAATCTTAGGGAAACTTCCTTTTCTCAGGTGATCATATCTTGTGTGAAGTTGACAAAAAAAAAAACAAAAAAACAAAACAAAACAAAACTAAGCTTCACATGCAGTGGTTTATCTCTGAACCCTTTCCTTTCTCATGGCCTTCTTTGTTACCTATTGATAAAGCTGTCACACATGTGAAAGAACTAACCAAGAGATCATCCTAGTAAGCTTCAACAAAGACAAGCTATCACTTAATGGGTTTGCGTGGGAGTGTGGGCTGGTGCAAGGCAGAGAGAGTCAGGTAGTCTTCCCAGGAACAGCACACCGAGTAGTTTCCCGATGCCAAACAGTCATCCCCCAAAACGTACATACAAGTAACATTATATGAACTCAACAGGCTTTAATTATGAGTATATATGTATATTAAAGTACATAAATGCATGAAATACCAATTAGTGAAAAAAGAGACCATTGATTTGAAGGAAAATAGAAGGCAAAAGGGGAGTAATGTCATTGAATTATAACCTTAACAGTAAAACGTTTTAATCACAAAATATGTAACTTGAAAAAAATTAATCAAAAGAAATGAACCAAGCTCTGATTAAATTACAGACAGGCATCAGGGTAGGCAGGCAAGCAGGAGGTAAGCAGGATCCCAGTATGCTTAGAGTTGGCCATATTTTAAATATTTCCAGTATTATCTTTAATGCTTCTTTCCTCCTTTCCCTCCTTCCCTTCTCCCTCCTCTTTCCTCTCTCCTCCCTCTTCCCTTCTGGGAAATTTATTTCTAGCTCCCAGGAAAGGCCCACAAAAGGAAAGAAAACAAGATGCTGGGGTGGTAACTGCTTTGGACTAAGGCGAACTCTACAGCCAGCTTCCTAAAGATCACCCTACACCTATTTCCAACAGAAAGAAACACAGTTGACTTGAGGTCTAGCCCTTTTGCCTGGGTAGGAGTGGAGCCTCCAAAGCTGCTTAGAGGTGGATAGGGTGTAGGAAGGGGCCAGAATGGGATTCCTACTTGGCAGCCTGCCTGAATGTTGTTAGGTCAGGCATAATCTGATTACAGAGAATATGTTGAGTTGCTGTTCCTGGCCTCCACCAGACAGATCCCTCATAACTACTATCAACTAAAAGGGAGATTCAGGCAGCTTCAAGATGTAGAACTCTCGGCTACCTCCCCAGCTCTGCTTCTGTCTGCTTTTGTCCGCCATGTTCCCTTCCAGGAAGACAATGAACTAACCTCTGAACTGTAACCCCAATCAAATGTTTTCCTTGTAAGAGTTACTGTGAGGTCAATTCAAGATGGCACGGGGTGAGGTGGGATGGGGGGAGGGTGGTATTAATGTATTAGTCTAGAAGGGGCTTCCAATTTTCAAAAGAGAGGAGGAAGGTGGAATATGGGGAGGACTTGCATGAGGGGGTACTGGAAAGAGAGAAGGGGTTGTACTAGTGAGTGAATAAATACATTTAAAAAAGTAAGAACACATCAGCATGCCATACAAAAATAGGTTTGTTGCAATAGATATTAAAAACAAAAGTTGCAAATTCCATGGCACCACACCATGGTACCCTTTTTTACTCTCTGTCCCTGCTGGTATCTCCCCCCTAAGGCTAGCCTCATGGAATGGCTGCCCTCTCCTGGTTGGCTTTCTGCCTTGAGCTCTGCTCACATTACCTGCAACCACTCCTGTGGTTATTGTCACAATTCCCAATAGTCCGACAAAAATCAAAACTCTAGAAACTTGTAGTTTATCAATCAGATTTATATTAATAAATTCTCATCTCCACAAAATGCCGACAATGTGAACTCAGAGTCATATGATATGGGTATAAATGGCCTACCTAGATAAAACTAAATGTCCTATAATTACCTATCTCTTATAAGATACTCATAGTTACCTGTGGCTATTTAAAGCCACAGGAGGTAGATCATCCTCTTCTTCCTCCATCTTGGCATCTTCCCCTTCTTTTCCTCTCTCCTCTGCCTTTCCAAAACTTTATTCCTGCCTATCTTTTTCACTGACCAGTTACAGGCCTTGCCTTGTCATTTGCCTGCCTTCACCTACGTATCCACCACATAGGTATTCAAAAATTAAATAAATAAATAAAGTTGGCATCAGGCCCTAGCAGCAGAGGGCCTGAGAGACTCACATTGCAGAAGAGACTCCCCAGCTGAGGACAAACCTGAGGAGCACAAAGTATTTCTAGGACAACCCTTTTCAAACACCAGGTCTAATGGGAAGATGCTTTTGAAAATTGATTTCCAACCAAATCCTTCACAGCTCCCATGAACTGGAACACCAACCACTCAGCACACCTTGAGGGGCCCATTGCTCCAGTTTCATATGCAGCAGAGAATAGCAGTGTCTGGCATCAGTGTGAGAAGAGGCCTTTGGTCCAGGCAGGTCACTTTTTCCCAATGTAGGGGAATGCCAAGGCACTGAGGTGGAGAGGGTAATTGGGAGCTATTGCACCTTTGTGAAGACAAGTAAAGGGGGAGAGGGGTGGGAGCAGGGTGGACAAAGGGGATAACATTTCAAATGAAAATACAGAGAGCATCTAATAATTTTTTAATTGGTTTCATGGAATTGGAAAGAGAGAGAACAGAGTGGAGAGGGTGAGGTAGAGAGAAAAGGAACTAGGGATGTGGTTGTAGAGGAGGAGGTGATGGGTATGTGAGCCCGATGTAAGCACAGTGGCCCCACAGGGTGCAAGCATAGTGGTCCTTCAGGGTGTCTGGCAGAGAGTGCCTGCCTAGCTCTGCTTTCCCCTACCCACAAATATACACGATATCCAAGATGTTTCTTAGGAATAGTCTGGTATGTATGGTGCTTCAGACATCTTGAGCCAGTCCAATGACTTGTTGCAATGGGTATTTGCATGTAAGGCTGTTTGGACAAAACAGTATACTGTGACACACACAGAAGTTTGCACACAGCATATTATTTCTTTCTGAGCAGCTTTACACATCTTGGTGATACCAGCCTACAGCAGCCATGCCCACACACCTAACACCTCTACCACTGCTGTATCTCTAGTTCCTCTTCATGATGCTTCAATTTAATTTCCCTCTTGCTGTAATGAAATTCATAACTCAGTTATGATTACAGTCTATGACATCAGTAGATTGAGGGAGAAGTACAATTGTATTTTAAATTAGACATGCCTTCAGGACTCGGGTAGAGTTAGATTCTAGACTGGATACCAGGAGTTTAGTAGTACAGACTAAACATAATGTTTGTCTGGACATTGTTGTGGCTAGTGTAAGCAAACAGAGATGGCTAAGTCAAGGATAGAATGGATAGAACGGCTATGTACCTGGTAACCCTTTCAGTGGGCAGCTCCGACTGGCCTGCAAGCAAGCAGTTGCTCTATGCATAAGAACATTTGGACAGGATTTTGATCTCTGTGTTAACAGTTATTTTGAGGTAGGGCAAGAATCTTATTGTGGTCCTGATGCACTGGCAGGTAAGGGTGGATTTACTTGGGTTTTGGTAATAACCGAGACTTACAGTTGGAAAAGACCTACCTTTCCAAACAAGTCTCAAAGTTTAGAAAACCAATGTGAGCTCCTCTGTGAGTTAGACTGGTTCTGGCAGGACTTTACTTCTTTGTTCCCTTGCTCCAGTCCTTGTCCATCAGGGTTGTGCTTGGAAAGAGTCTGGGGTTGGAGAATGGGGAGTTCTTGGAGACCTTGAAGTTCATTGTATGGTAAAGGAGGCAGTAACTTAACTTCCGCGGTCTCCTTGCTGTTCAAGGCAAGCCCAAGCAGAAACCACAGATAAAATGTGATATATTTTCCTACATTTCAGGTGCTATGTGAACCAAATCCAAATTATTTACCTTGGCAATCTTTTTGTAGATATTGATCTCAGTGATGGCTATAATTTTGTATAAGCCCCAAAGAAAAGAAAAAAAGTGTAATACTTTAACTTTGGCATTTTTGATACTGCCATCTTGAGTTTCTGTACTAAGTCCAAGGGTATTTTATCTCTGCACTTATTAACACTAATGTTTCCATTAAGATAATTAAACTAAAATTGATGAACTTCTTGTCATGCTAAATATTATTTTTTGTTAACTCAATCACTTGGTAACACTTCTATAATAGTGAAAACACTTAATTTTGTTTCAAGAAAATTATTGTTAATACCATTAATTATTAACATAGGTAATTATCAAATATGATGTGGCTTATTTGTTGATTTTCCCCAACATAATATATTATTTAATTATTTGAGAATTTTATATAATGTACCCAATCCCACTTCCAATTTCTCCTGGATCTACCTTCCCACTCTTTACTCTCCCCATAAAAAGAAAAATAAAATACAGCAAGCCCAGTTTCTATTGCCCACATACTTATTAGAGCATGGTCAACCTCCCAGTGGATGGCCCCTTTAGAAAATAACTGAAGGCTGTCCCCTCTCCCTTCCCCCCAAAAAGCTATCATCTGTGAAGAGCTAGACTTCAGCATTTTTATCACCATTCTTTCTTCATCAGCTTCCTTTGTGGACCATTTATTTTTTTTTGGGGGGGGGGGTTTGGTAGGGGAGGAATGTTGTCACAGAAGCCTTCAATGTCTCTCATTCTCAATTATGATTCTACAGTCATCAACCTCACTGCAAAAGAAGCCTCCTTGCCCATGGCATCTAGCAGCACAACAAATCACAAACCTCAACATGGCCTTCAGAGGCAGCACAGACCATGAGCATCAACATGACTGTCCAGCAGTAACATGGAACACGGATTTCAACATGTTTGAAACCTCTGCATGGCTTCTGCAACAAAATGGACCTCGGAGGTCTTTCAAAGAGGCTTATCACAGGAAAAGAACCATTGTTAATCTTAGATGTCTCATTGCTGAGAGCCAAGGTGACCATACTGTTGGATAACATGTTACAGGGTAGTATACCAGCTGTATACCACCCTGCTGGCCCTACACAGCAACAACATGCACATGTGTCTGTCTCAGCCATGTTCCCATTTTCCTGTTGCTGCTGCTTTATCTCTGCCTCACACACTGCTCTGTTCCAGCACCTTTCCCATCTCTCCAATGGACATTCCATAGACATTTCCAGTGGGAGATTGGGAGATAAGAATGCTGAAAGAAACATGGCCACTGTGTACCTGGCTCTTGAGATTTCAGAGGGAAGAAAAGGTTATCAGGAACTGAGCTAGGAGCCACTCATGTGATACCTTGACCAAGATTTTTTGCTTCAGTTGGCCTGTGTTCTGAGTGAAGTTGAATCAGAAATAAAGGAGTAAATTTCTAATCTATTTGAGCAAGGGTATGTGGACAGGCTGAAGTTTTCAGAAAAAAGAGGGTATAGACAAAATAACCATAACTTTAAGATATTAATAACATTAAAAAGAATTCTTTCATTCTGCCTGAGACAATATAAATGTGTTTTCTCATAGTCATCACATAGATGCTAATATGGCTGTAGTCCAAACAACCCAGGCTACACCTCTAGCTAGTAGCAGAACTTGGCACAGAAGTTTATGTAATACAGGATTTAAAGGCATCAAAGACACAAGGTTGAAAAGGTCACAGAAAGTAACAGAGACAAGGAACTGTGCAGGGGGGGGTGTTATGTGGAGAGTCACCAAGAAGTCACTGCATGAAGCTGTGATGGTAACCCCTAATCTTCTGTAGAGGAAACTCTAGGAAGGTGGAGATAATGGGTCTGTGGGTGATCCTTGAAAAATGACTGACTGCAGGTGTGCACTGAAGCCATCCTAAGCTTAGGAAAGAAGCTTTGTGTGCCGTACTTGGCAAGCTGTAATTTCTTTGTGCTTTAAAAGGAATGTATGTCAAAATGACAAGAAGTAAGTTGTGATGGTAGTTTTAATAAACACCTTCACACAAAGTTGAATCACACAGAAAGGGGGTCCTAAGAAGAGACTGCCTAGTTTAGGTTGATCTCTGGCCATATCTATGGGGGATTATCTTGATTACATTAGTTGAACTGGAAAGATTCATTCACTCTGTGTGGTAGCATTTCCATGGACAGTTATATAAGGATTCTATAAGGGTAAAAAACAACCCAAGCACTAACATGCAATCATTAGCCTCTTGCTCTATCCTCTTGACTATGGCTTTAGAGTGACCAGATCTCTCAAGTTCCTGCCACCGTGATTTTCCTGCAATGATGGATAGACATCTGGAATTGTAAGCCAAGTAAATCTTTTCTTCCTTAAGTTGTTTTGGTCAGAATGTTTTATCCCAACAACTGGAAAATAAACTAAGAAAATCCCTGGCCTCTAATCCCCACAATGTCTGACATGCTCCTGAAGCCAACTGTAACAAGAGTCACTAGTTGGTTCCTTTTGTTAGGAACATTCACCATGAACGTTTCTGAAAGATATTTTAGGAAGCCCTGATGGGTATATGATGATACACAGAGCTGTCTGTGAAATCCCATTAAGGGATCGCTCAATGAAGAAGACAAGGAAACTGTAAATGGCATGTACTGAAGAAGCCAGTCAACATCTTGCCCAAACCTCACTGTGTGCAGAAACATCTCATTCCCAGACTGAACGTCTTTAAAACAGATGGATGTCTCTCTTCTTTCCCCTCTTTCTGCCTCATCTCTACCTTCTCTTGTTACACGAGTGACTTTTCAGTTAGTTTCTCTCTGAATTACGCTTTAATCTCCGAGTTCCAGTTGGCCTGGAAAGTCAACATCCACAACTGTTTCAGTGGGACATGCTTTCCAAAGACTTGAGTTTCACAATGGATAAACATTTTACAAAACAAAAATAAAACAGAACATCACACTGGGCTAAAGCCATCTTTCAGGTTTTTGGGGGGGAAAAAGAAAAGAAGGAGGGAAGGAAAGAAGGAAGGAAGGAAGGAAGGAAGAAGAAAGAGAAAGAAAGAAAGAAAGAAAGAAAGAAAGAAAGAAAGAAAGAAAGAAAGAAAGAAAGGAAGAAAGAAAGAAAGAGGATTGCCCATATAAGCAGCTGCTGAAAAGCTAAACAAATGACAGCTCTCAGCTCAGACTTGAGCCTATCCAGGGGCTGAATTGTGTTTGCTTTGAGGTTTTGTGAAAGGTCACAAGGCCTAACAAAGTTCAGATGAAATTTGGCTGCTTTTCTGCTAAGCTCTGGCTCAGAACTTGCATGTTCCATGTGGTTTGGGGTTTTCAGTGCTTTGCACAATGCTAATAAATGATTCTTTCTCAGCATGGAAAGCAATTAAATGTATGGCCTCTTGGGTTTTGGTCTTAGAACCTGTATTTATTTATTAAAAGTTGGGAGAAGAGCTAAATGGCCTAGAAGAGAGATCACACATAATGAGGTGGGTGAATTTGCTGAAGACACCACATTTTAGAAGAACAGAGGCCTGAAAAGCAAAAGAGGAAGTCTCAAAGAGCCAATAAAATTGGGCCATTGGGAAACTTGCTAATGAATGGAATTTAGCATTGGCCTATAAGGAATAAGTCAGAACTGTTTGCAAAGCCCCAGGAATGCCACATGAAAAGACCCAGCAACATCTGTCTTCAGCCTTCACTAGCACTCTCTATGAGTCCCTGGAGTCTTCCCCTACAGACACCTCCTAGAAATTCTCCCATGGGTATTGGACTCACCCTCAGAGTTCAAGCATGGTGGACTCCGGTCATGCTGGATGTGAGACTGAGCAAGATCCTCCCAACAGATCTACCTCTAGATCATTTTTTAAGACAAATGTGATACACCAGCTTTCAAAGGTTTCTGTAACAAAGTACCATATAGACCATATCAAAAGAGCAATTTATGTTCTTCAGTTCTGGAGTGTAGGAAGTTCAAGTCTCAGGAGCTTTGCTTCTGGGGTTTTCCTTGGTAGCAGGTTCTCTTCTGCCTGTGTGTACAGTCTTCCTCTCTGCGTGTCTGTATCCTCGTGTCTTTTTATAACAGCACCAGGCATGTTGTCTAATAACCGTCACCCATATGGCCTCAGTTGACATTACTCTGCTTTTTAAAAACATTACCAGGTACAGTCACAGTCTCTGTAAATCAACGGACTTGGGGCACATGATTAAGAACAGTAGTCAATGCCACACCCTTCTGTGACGTCCTGTGTCTGTTCACAGTGTGAGGCTCTGGTATGGACTGGTATGGACTGACCAAGTGAGATGGGTCCCACCTGAAGGGAGGCTAATCCTAACCTTGTGCCTCACACCTTCATGCAAATTCTTACTGATCAATCACAAAAATGAAGGAGAAATAGTGATGCAGCCATTTGAGAAACATGGTGAAAGAAACTGTATTTGTACTCATTTATTTTCAAGGACAAGTGTCCACTTCTCAGAGGTTCCTGAACTGAAACACATCATAAATTTTTTCCTTTGTGTACCCAGCAACATTTCCTTGGGCTTCGGTGACAAACTTACTGAGTGAATGGTATGTTAGAGTCTGCAGAGGTATTATGATGTTCTCACAGAACTTATCTTTCGGTGGGAAATTCTCACAGTAGACAAAGCACGCGATGGGTTGAAGAAGTCCTTCATTGTCTGAAGGAAGAAGGCACCCAGCAATGGCTGTGCTGCTGATTGCATTGCTCATGCCAGTTCTTTATTTTCAGTATTTTTAATTGAAAATTGATTCTTCTCTCATATAGTATTTTCAGACCACAGTTTACTGTCCCTCCACAGGGGATTCTCCTAGATCCATTCTGTTCAGTTTCCCTTTGAGAAAAGAGCAGGCCTCTAAGAGACAACAGTCAAACATGAAAAAATAAGATGCCATAAGACAAGCAAAAGCCCACATCCTCATATTCAGGCTAGATAAAGAAACCCACTAGGAGGGAAAAAAGTCTTAAGAGCAAGCAAAATAGACAGATACAGCCACTCCCACAAGCTAATGGTAATATCATACATGCAGAAGACTTGGTGCAGACCCACACAGGCCCCAAGCTTGTTGCTTGTGTTTCTGTGGACCATATGAACCCTGCTTAATTGATTTGGTAGACCATGTTCTGCTGCTGACCTTCATCAATCTGACTCCTACAATCTTCCCTCCCCATCTCGTGCTCCTCTATCATGTCCTTTGCCCTGTGACTTTGCAGTTCCTTTCATCAAGAGATCAATTTCATCACATAACTCATTGATAAATAGGATGTTTATAGCTGTGGCACCGGCAAAGGCTTCAAGAAAGCCTACCTATCCCATGTGCTTTTGTATTTGTGTGCTGTTGCAAGCACCACTTTACTGAGAGGGTTGTTGGAGGCACATGAGTAGAAGACCATCAACAAATACTACTTCACTGCAAGCCAATTCATTTGTTGACCCACAGCTAGGTGGTTAAGCATTATTACAACCAGAAAAGAAAACCTTGATCTAAATCATCAACCTATACACTTCTTTGCTAAATAAGTGGGCATCACTTGGGAACTGGCTTCTAACACACCTGACTTAATCACTTAATCAAAGTCTGGCTGATGTAAATAGTGAGAACTCCTGTGTGTGTGTGTGTGTGTGTGTGTGTGTGTGTGTGTGTGTGTGTTTGTGTGTGTGTGTGTGTTCATTTATGCTTTCTTATATGTAATTGTGTGATGGACTGATCACTTGGAACTAGACAACTTATGTGGGAGTTCATCACTGTCAGAAACTGATTATCAACTTTCAGAGGACATTGACTACTTACAGTTCTTCCTCTGGGAATAGCAGCATGCGGGATCTCCCTTGTGCACATTGACATGTCAAATGGCATTTTCAACATGCCAAGCATATTCATGAAACCATGATTAAGATTTTATGAATGTATTTCCCTGACATGTCCATGGAATGCTTCTGCACAGCAAAGAAAATATTCAATTACAGGAGGAGGAAGCCTAGAGACTGGAAAAATATTCACCATCTATACATCCAATAGAAAATTAATATCCAAAATGTTTAAAGAACTCACACACCAAGAACAAAAAAAAAAACCCAAAAACAAAAAACAAAAAAACAAATGAACCAATTGAAAAATGTACTATAAATTTGAACAGAGTGTTCTAAAAAGAGACAAGAAAAATATCATTAAATGTGCTCAACATCCTTGGTGATTAGAAAAATGCAAATTCTAACTACTCTATGATTTCATCTTGCTCCAGTCAGAATGGTTAAGATCAAGGAAGCATCTCACAGGTTCCAGCAGTGATCTGAGGAAATGGGAAGCCTCATTGACTGTTGGTGGGATTGCAAACTGACAAAGCCACTATGGAAATCAGTGAGGAGAATTCTTACTGATCTAAAGCTAGATCTACCACATACCCCTGTCTACACTTCTCTTTGACATATGCCCAAAGAACTGGAATCCTAATCCTACTCCACAGCTACTTGCTCATCCATGTTCATTGCTTCTCTGTTTACAATAGCCAGACAATAATAACTATTTAAAAAGTCCCTCAACCAATTAATGGGCCATGAACATAGGGTATATACACACCATGGAATACTAGTCAGCTGTCAATCAAACAAATCATGAAATATACAGGTAAATTGGTGGAACTGAAAGATATTATACTGAGTTAGGTAACCCTGATTCAGAGAAACAAAACAACATACCCTGTCTTTTATTTGCGAATATTGAGGTTTTTATTCTTAATTCATAACATGGCAGGTATTCTTGTTTGGTTCCTGAAATTTTCTATTCAGATTCACTGTCTCCTGATCCACAGAAGGCTAACTTCTATAGACTATGCCCAGGAGGTTTAGCTAATCCTGACGTCTAATCAGGTTGGCCAATCAGACAGCTCATGGGAAAGTGGGAAGACAAATTTTGTCTGCATTCCACAGATTTTCTCTTGCTGACTTCTCTGTCTCTGTCTCTGACTCTGTCTCATTCTCTCTCTCTCTCTCTCTCTCTCTCTCTCTCTCTCTCTCTCTCTCTCTCTCTGTCTCTCTCTCTCTCTGTCTGTCTCTCTCTCTCTCTCTCTCTCTCTCTCTCTGTGTGTGTGTGTGTGTGTGTGTGTGTGTGTGTGTGTGTGTTTGTGTGTATGGTTATGAGTCTCTCTGTGTATCTCATTGTGTGTGTATGTGTGGTGGGAGTAGTTTCAAGCTATGGCTTCTACAATGTGTTGCCCTAGTCTAGTCAAACATTTCAACATCTCTAGTTATTCATTTTTTTTCCGCAGCCATACCTGCAAAATTTAAGATAGTAGAACTTCTGGTTCTTAATTTTCTTAGAAATCTTTATTGCTTTTTCTTTAACCAATCCATTCATTGTGAAAGGCCCTTCATCCAACATTGTGAAAGGGTCATTCCTTTGCTCTTTTAGTATGCCAACACGTCCTACTAGTACTTTTGGAACTATAACTCCTCAAGTCTTGCTTGTTACTCTCATTCTCTTACCAAAACCCTATGTTTCCATGTCACATGTATACCTTACTATGTTTTCTTTCTTATTTTCCCTGTGCTGACAGGCTCTCACACATGCTACAAATACAAATGCAAACTTCAACTTTCCTCAGACAACATTCCTGACCATCACACCATCCCCTCCCAATTACATTAGGTCCTCCTCGTGTGTCCCCCACCCTCACCCCTAATCTTAACGCTTATCACTTATCTATGAAGATGTCTGAAACCCCATAGTAAAAAGAAAGACAAGCTTCGTAAGTAAAAAGGAGATAAGCAGACTTGATGAGAGAATGACACACACGAATCCAGCATGACTACAAAGGTCTTTACAGTAAACAGAGGGGATCAGGCCCAGGCAGTGGAAGGAGAACTTAGTGGTTGTCTCCTGATTCTTCAGACATAGAAGGGACCCTAATCCAAGGAATGTGAGCAGACGTCAAAAAAGCAAGGGATGGGTTCTCACCTAAAGGTTCCAAAGAAATACAGCACCCTGATTGGATAAGATCCATTTTTGGGAGTCTGACACAGAACTGTAAAATAATAACCCCCATCACATTGCCAGACCCTGGAGGTCAGGTGTCGTGTCTCACATTTGTCTTTCAAGTTCCTTCCACAGTATTTGGTGTATTTCTCAAACATATTTATAAAAGAATTCAAACTTTATCTCATCAATCTGTAGAATCTGGATGCCTCTGGGTCTACCATTCTTGTAACAATAGTTTTATTTTTCCTGAACAAGATCTATACTTGTCCATAACATGTTTAAAAATAGCTTTTAGTTATTAATCTACCAGAAAATCATTGAAAAAAATAGCCAGCCACTTGCCAAGGAGAACAAAGATTCAGGAATGTGAAGGCACCCACAGTGTCCTTCCTCTCAGGAAAGCAGCTGTGGTAGCTGTGGCTTGCCCCAGGACATGCCCAACTAACCAGATGGACAAGGAAGGAACAACTTGTTCCTTTCCCTAGAGCAGCTGGCCCTGGTTTTGGCTAGATCTGGATTCCCAGGTCTCACGGGCACTGGTTGCTACAGTTTGGCAGGAGACTCAGCTCTGGCATGTTCAGAAGAACTGTTCTCTGGAAATCTGGAAGGGACACCTATTATCACCACAGTCTTGTTCTTATAGCAGCAGCAGTGAATGACCTACAAACCCGACAACATGTACATGAAATGAAAGCTAAGACTTTGATTCAAAAACTATTTGACTTGTCTAAGAGCTCTAGACCAGGATCCAGGAGCTCCAGGGTCTTGTCTGGCTCTACTACAAGCCAGCTATGTGTCCTTGACTGATTTGCTCCTGTAGAAAAAATGGACTTCTGTGGTCACTGTGGCCTCCTATGTTCTAAGAGACTGTGACAGTTGTACAATTCTCAAACACATCCATGTTTACAAACTACCAGTGACAAACCACTCCCACTAATGACAGCTTCTGACCAAAATAGAAGAAGAAAACAAGAGCTAGAGGCTATTTTTGGTTTCTTTTTTATTGGATATTTTGTGTATTTACATTTCAGATGTTATCCCTTTGCCTACTTCCCGCTTTCCCATCCCTATCCCCCTGCTTCTATGAGGATGCTCCCCCTACCACGGACTCACTCCCACATCATCATTCTGGCATTTCCCTACATGGGAGTATCAAGCCTTCACAGGACCAAAAGCTTGTCCTCCCATTAATGCCCAACAAGGCCATTGTCTGCTACATATGTGGCTGAAGCCATGGGTCCCTCAGTGTATACTCTTTGGTTATTGGTTTAGTCACTGAAAGTTCTAGGGAATCTGGTTAGTTGATATTGTTGTTCCTTCTATGGGATTGCATAACTCTAACTCCTTTCTCTAACTCCTCCACTAGGGTCCCAATGTTAAGTCCTATGGTTAGCTGCAAGCATCCTCATCTGTATCAGTAAGGCTCTGGCAGAGCCTCTCAGGAAACATCCATATCAGACTCCTGTCAGCAAGCACTTTTTGGCATCAGCAATAGTGACTGGGTTTGGTGGCTGCAAATGAGATCTATCCCCAGGTGAGATAGTCTCTGGATGGCCTTTTCTTCAGCCTCTGCTCCACTCTTTGTCCCTGTATTTCCATTAGACAGGAGAAATTCTGGGTTAAAATTTTGAGAAGGGTGGATGACTCCTTGAAATTCTACTTTATCATAAAATGGTGTTCCAGCAACTCTTCTACTGATGTGAAGAGACACCAACACCATGACCACAGAAATTCTTATTTAAATAGAAAAAGGTTTAATTAGGGGCTTGCTTACAGTTTTGGGGTCTCAGTCCATTGTTATCATGTCAGAGAACATGGTGGGCATGATTCTGGAGAAGTATTTAAGAGCTACATAGTGATCTGGAGAGGTGGGTAGATTAATGGAATAGAATTGATGACCCAGAAATAAACCAAAACACCTATGGTCACTTGATTTTTGACAAAGCAGGCAAAATCATCTAATGGAAAAAAGACAGTGTTTTCAACAAATGTTGCTGGATCAACTGGCAGTCAACATATAGAAGAATCCATTTTTATCTCCTTGTACAATGCTCAAGTTCGAGTTGATCAAAGACCTCCACCCCATAAACTCAGGTACAGTGAAACTAATAAAAGAGAAAGTGGGGAAGAGCTTAGAACACATAGGCACAGGGGAAATTTTCCTTAATAGAACACCAATGGCTTATGTTCTAAGATCAAGAATTGACAAATGAGACCTCAAAATTTTAAAGCTTCTGTAAGGCGAAGAACACTGTCAATAAGACAAAAAGGCAGCCAACAGATTGGGAAAAGATATTTACCAATTCTACATCTGATAGAGGGCTAGTATGCAGTACATACAAAAAACTCAAGAAGGTAGACTGTAGAAAATAAAATAATCCTATTAAAAATAGACTACAGAGCTAAACAAAGAATTCTCAACTGAGGAATACTAAATGGCTGAGAAGCACCTAAAGGAATGTTCAGCATCCTTAGTCATCAGGGAAATGCAAATTAAAACACTAAGATTCTACTTCACACCATTTAGAATGGCTAAGATAAAATGGTGACAGCAGATGCTGGTAAATGATATGAAGAAAGAGAAACACTCCTCCATTCTTGTTGAAATTGTAAGCTGGTACAACCACTCCAGAAACCATTCTCGCCGTTTCTCAGAAAATTGGATATAGTACTACATGAGGACCCAGCTATACCTCGCCTAGGCATATACCCAAAAGTTACTCCAACATATAACAAGGACACCTGCTCCACTATGTTCATAGCAGCCTTATTTATAATAGCTAGAAGATGGAAAGAACCCTATTGTCCTTCAGCAGAGGAATCAATGCAGAAATCATGGTAGTACATTTACACAATGGAGTTCTACTCCGCTGTTAAAAACAATAACTTCATGAAGTTTTTAGACAAATGAATTGAACTAGAAAATATCATCCTGGGTGAGGTAGCTTGGTCACAAAAGGATATAGTTGATATTCACTCACTGATAAGCAGATACTAGGCCAAAAGCTCAGAATACCCATGAAACAATTCACAGACCTTATGAAGCACAAAAAATAAAAGAAGACCAAAATGTGGATTCTTCAGTCCCTCTTAGAAGGGAGAACAAAATACTCACAGGAGGAAATACAGGGACAAATAGTGGAACACAGAATACAGGGACAAATAGTGGAACAGGAACTAAAGGAAAGTCCAGAGATTGCCTCACCTGGGGATCCATCCTATATGTAGCCACCAAAACCAGTCACTGTGCTAATGACAAAGTGTTTACTGACAGGAACTGAATATGGATGCCTCCTCAGAGGCTCTGCCAGAGCCATACTAATACCGATGAGGATGCTTGCAGCTCACCATCAGACTGAGCACCGGGGACCCCAGTGGAGGAGCTAGAGAAAGGACTGAAGGAGCTAAAGGGGCTGCAACCCCATGGGAAGAACAAAATTATCAACCAACCAAACCACCAGAGCTCCTGTAGAATAAAACATCAACCAATTAGTACACATGGAAAGACCATAGCTCCAAATGCATATGTAGCAGAGGATGGCACTGTCTGGCATCAGTGGTTAGAGAGGCCTTTGGTCCAGTGAATCCTTGCTTCCCCAGCGTAGGGGAATGCCAAGGTGCTGAGGTAGGAGTAGGTGGTTGGGAGTGGAAGCATCATCATGGAAGCAAGGGGAGGGGAGAGGGGGGAGTGGAAAGTGGAGGTAAAGGGGATAACATTTAAAATGTAATACAGAGATTATCCAATAAAAATGATAAAAATCATTATTCAATCTAAAAAAATGCAAACAATAACGATACAAAATTTTTAGACAAATGAATGGAAGTAGAAAAAGCATCCTGAGTGAGGTAACCCAAACTTGTGAAAGACATGTTGTCCATACTCTCTTATAGGTAGGAATTATCTGTTAATTAAAGCGTAACCATGATACAATCCACAGATTCAGAGAAGCTAAGTAACAAGGGAGACCTCAAGTGGAAAAACATGCAATTTCCTAGAATGGAGAAAGAGAATATACCTCGTGGTTAGAGGTGGAATAGTGGGGGATGAAAACAGGTATGGAGTAGATGGGGGAGCCTTAATTCAAGGGGTAGTTCCTACTCTTAGTTCAACTTGATATGGTTCAGTTCATATTCATGGGAGGACTATCCTTTTATGTAAAGAAATGGAGGAGGAGTGGATGTGGGAGAGGAACGAGAAACTGGTAGGAGAGAAGGGAGGAGAAACTGAAACTGTTCTGAATGTAATATATATATATATATGAAATTTTTTTAAGTATTGACTTAACCATAGCCCTGAGGTTACATCCTGGCTGCACCATTTGCCATGTATATGACTCTATACATAATTCATTGTTAAACCATGTAAAACAGTTCACAGGGGACTTCAAATCTAGTAAGTTCTCAGTCTAATGTGCATTGTTGTCTCTGGTTCTAATCATGATTCTAGAACTTCTAACTCATTATTCAGCTTCCTTTCTAATTCAGTCGGCATTGATGAGTTCTAGTTAGATTAGATAGCACAAGTATGGAGGCACAAGGTCACCTTCCCAAGAGAAAGTCCTCAAGGTTCCCCCACCCAGAAGTTCTTAAGAGCAATTCCACACATTGCTTTAAGGAACAGTGGCCATTCCAGATTCATCACTATACTGAAAGAATTCAGCCATGTTTATGTTGTTCAGACAAGTACTCAGTAGTTTCTGTTTTGAGAGCATGTTTTCTCAATATCTCTGGTAAAGGGACATTTTGACATTCTGCCCAGAACACTCTTAAGAGTTCTCTCTGTCTTTTTTCTGTCTCACTGTCTCTACATCCCTGTCTCTGTGTGTGTGTGTCCCTGTCTCTCTGTCTCCATATTTCTATTTGTCTCTGTCTCTATTTGTCTGTCTTCCTGTCTATGTCTCTCTCTTTCTCTTTGTCTCTTTCTGTGTCTCTGTCTCTTTCTAGCTTCCTCTCAGTTTTCCTCTCTACACCTTTCTCACTTCCTCCCTCCTCCTCTCTTCCTCTTCTCCTCCTTACTTCCTCTCTCTCTCTCTCTCTCTCTCTCTCTCTCTCTCTCTCTCTCTCTCTCTCTCTCTCTCTCTGTGTGTGTGTGTGTGTGTGTGTGGGTGTGTGTGTGTGTGTCACTTCTTTCTGCATCCTCTTCTTCTCCTCTCAGACCATTAAATCTTTGTCTTTAGTTTATTTCTTTTAACTCGATCATTGATACTCTCCCTTTATTGGTTTAGTTTTAAACACTGTTTGCTAAGATGACAATTTATCAAGACTGTTTTGCCTACCAGTTGAAGGTAATTTGAAGGTAATATATTTTCAGAAGGTCTTGATATTTATGAAGGCAGCAGCAAGTCCAGTCAGGAGCTTCACCGGCCAGGGGACCAACTGTGAGCCCAGATTCCTGGCCCCACCCACTCTCTTCTGTTCTGAAAGAGGAAGGATGAGGGAGGATTCAATCTCAGGTTATATCTCTTGGGAAATGAAACTTAGAGCACTCTCTGCCTGGGGAAGAGAGACCCAAAACAAAAGCAGAGACAAAAGCAGAGACCCTGGGGAGAGAAGTACAGCTTTAAATCTTCCTTTCCCCTGGTCTAGAAAGACACCAAGAGCTATGGCTTCTATACAAGGACTCAGTATGAAGGAGCGAGCTTGTGTGAGAAGACCCCACCCCACCCAGCTTTATCAATTAAAGAGCACATGGTTGGAAAGAAATCTCCGGGGTCCAGAACCTATCAGCTGATGTGGCTTCCTTTATTCCGTAAGAAACCATGAGAAACTGGCACCTAGTTGGAGCTGCTCTAATGTTGGCTTTTCTTTCCACTATTATGAAGCTTGTGTAACATTAGTAAAGAAGTTAGTTGGGGAACGTTCCTCCAGCATAGAGTCAACTTCTCAGAAAACGAGCTCACTGGCAATTGCTGCTTTGAGAATGACAGTGACAGGAGATGGACAGTCACCTGATGGCCAAACAACAGTAAATGCCCACATTCCCCAGGGCTTATATCAATGTGGGAAGCAGTAGAAGCTCAGCTCATACAAAGTGACCAGCAAGTCACCAGGTCCTGGCTCCCAAATCATCCCATCACACCACACATACACACACACACACACAAACACACACACACACACACACACACACACACACACACACAAATACACACACACCACCATATACACACATACACATATGCATACACATTTATACTCCCACACATACCACATACACACATACCATACATGTACACTAAAGAAGCACCCATACAGCCCCACATACTACACACATGTATACACCACATACTACACACATATATACATACCACAAACTGTACAGACACACTACACACATATACCATAACACACACACACACACACACACACACACACACACACACACACACCCTGGCCACTCATTGCAGGTCCCAGCTCAGCTTATTGTTTTGTTGAGTACACCATGAAACAAAATTTTTTTCCAGATCCTTGATTAACCTTATTAGAGCTCATAAAACCCAAAGTATTTCATTATGTCCAAATATTTCTGTTTTCCTGTAGATATTTGTGGTTGGGGTATTTTTATTGTCAGTTTTCAATTAGTATAAGAGGTGTGTCAAAAGGAAAGGGAGAGGCAGAACACTGAAACATCTCTTCTTAGTGGTCAGCATGGGTCCTGAGATGGGAACGAGGTGTAGGGAATACCTCAGCCTCTTCAGATCCCCAGAGAAAATCTACTTGTGGGATACACATTCCATCATTCTTTGATGTAATGTTTCATTCTTGCTGCAAATAAAGTAACTTATTAGGATTATTTTTGCTAGTGGGTTGTGTGTAGTTATGGACTATATGTTATCCACTAATGATACGATCCTGCCTCTTGCTTTACTCTGTGCTCAATGAACAATTCCATACAATCCAGCAGAGCCCGAGGCATTTACAGTAATGTTTTGTTCACAACCCACTTTGCTCTCTTAATTTTAAGATCCATGTATGTTCAAACAAAAATATCATTCATCTGGTTTTGATTCATTACACTTAATTCCTTCATTTTCTTTTAGTCAAGTTGACATGTCCTACAAGCTCTACATTGGTGTGCCGTGGTGAACCTTTCTTTTATGAATATTAAGTAGTGTCTAGAATAGATATATTCTTCCTTCTGTACAGAGAAGCAAAGGTTCTGACTCAAGCCCTGGGTGCTTCAGTTCACAGTAGAATTTTAATAGTGTTCTCTCATCATTTACAGTACAGATTTGCATGTCATTGTTGTGTGTTTAAGAGGAAGCATGTGGGATTGTATGTGTGCACATGTATGCAGGTGTATGTGCCATTTCTTTGTGATAATTAATTAGGTTTCAGGCAGGCTTCCCATTTCTGTAGCTTAACTAACTAGTTGACTTGAGAGTGTTGAATTGAGTCAATCCTTTTAAGACTTCCCCTGTGCTGGCTTTAATCTGCCTGTCAACCAAGAGAAGAAAAATAGGGAGGATCTCTCAAAGGCATGGAGAGGAACTTGAGGTCTAAAATTTTCTACTGTTCCCCAGAAGCTTTGTTCCCAATGATGGGGGTGGGACAGGTACAGGTGGCCAGGGGTTCAGGTCTACTTGAAGCTTGAACCACGAGGGAATCTCTCATACTGCCTAGAACCACAGTGGAGATACTTGCATAATGCCAGCCCCCACAGAGTCTTCCCCAAGCTAGAATCCACAAAACTTACTTAGGCCATTGAGGCCTCCCTTTCAGCCCAGAGAAAAGTTATTACATCACACAGTGAACATTCAACCCAGGTTGTACCTCAAAAGACATATGTTGCTTACCTATGACTCCACCATATCAACTCCAAAATTAATATGTTTTTTGTTTTAAAAAGTCCATTGCTGGCCAGGTTGGTATATACTTATAAATATCTGCACCTGAAAGGCTGTGGAATGTGTTCATGGCCATTCTGACCTACATAGTGAGAAATTTTCTCTAAAAACTTAATACAAAAGCCCATTAAAATATTAGTGATTCCACTGGTCTGCTATAGTCACAATATTTGGCCCACTTAAATGCATCTGGCTTTGTGCTAAATTTCACCCCTCACTTTAGATTAACCCATTTTTCCATAGTTTTGCTTTAAGTCTCATGCCACATGTAACAACAATGGAACCCCCCTGTAGAATGATACAGAATAGGAAGGCGGACCTGTTCCTAATGAAAAAGACTTCTCAAAATGAAATGTGGATGTCTGTTAACTTCACAAACAGCACTAAGTTGAGTGCTGTGAGGTGTGCTGCAAAGTGATTTACTGTTAATAATGTTGTTTATAAGTCCATGAAGGATTCCCCTTTTTCATATGTGTGTATGGTGAATAGGCATGTATGTAAGCATATATGCATGTCTGCAGGCAAATGTGCATATGTGTGTGTGCATATAGAGGACAGAGAATAATATCACGAGTCTTTCTCAATTACTCTTCACCTTATACATTAAGACAGGTCTGCTGCACCCATGACTTCTTGTTCAGGGTAGTCTAGCCAGCAATCTTCCTCTGGGGAGTCTACTGTCTCTGTTTCCTGGGATCTAGGATTGCAGATGTGCCTTACCACTTTTCTTATACATGGGTTCTGGGTTCTGAACTTTAGAACTCACCCTTGCACAGCCAAATGCTTTATCTGCTGAGCAATCCCCCCCAAGCCAATGATTCAAATCAAAGTTTGACTTCCAGCACAATTAATTCACTATAGAAGTAGCATTAGGGCCAGCTCTATAATAATGCCACACTAAATGACTACATTCTGGCTGCTCTGTTGAGTTGGAGTCTAATGGTTCCGGTTCTTTTGAGGGCACCTAGCATCCTGGATAAGATCCTGGTATGCACACTCTTGGGAATGTGTAGGCGTTCTGATAGTACATCTGCAGCAGCAGAAAACAGCTAGAGACTTCTGTGTTTGCAGATTCCGCATATGTCCACAGAGATGTCTTTAGCAAGCCTTTTCTAGACCAGCATTAGGCCAGCTGCTGATGCCTAAAGCACTCACTGACAAATAGACTAAATCCCCAGGGTAATTTTCATTAATGGAGTCTGGTAGAAAATTGGGAAACTGCTCTTAAGTAATATGAACAAAACTGAGTGGGGAAAAGATGGAAAAGAATAGCGAATGGGTAGACAATCACTGATGTCTAGTACCAAGACCAGGTTAGCTTTCTTTACATTGATGTACAAAGTAGGGAATGAATAGCTAATGATGACATTCCTCGCTACAGACTCTTGGATCATGGAGGAACTAGGGAGCTTCATCAGCCACGGGGATCACACCAAAAAGGTGATGCTGTTCTCTGGCTGGTCACTTGTTGTTACTTCCCATCAGGCAGTAGATAAACAAGAAAGTAACAAGCAGGTCTGAAGTTATAAGTTGCTTCCTGGCCAAGTGGCCAGCTCCACATTCCCATGTGACACAGCACTGGGGCCCCGAGTGCAAACTCTTTTCTCCTAGTATTTCAAAGGGCAGGCCATGCCTCAGATGAGGAAGGCAAGTGGGCAGGTGCACAGGCACATGGCTCCCATTTTCCTGCTCACGAGAAGTTTTCCACTGGCTCCAATAGCAGCTGTTTTTTTGGAGGGCCGTGTACACGTACAGCCACACAAACTGTTTCCATTCTTTAAAAGTGGTCATCTGCAGATGGGCCAGTGTCTATAACCTCTCAGGAATCAGACTTCTATTACCCTGGGAGCCACTGTGGGTCTAAAATAGAATCTGAGGTTGAAGAACTGTCCATTAACATGTAGTCATAGCAATTACCTCCAAGCAAAAGAAGAAAGGATCCAAGATTGTTATCACTGATCCCTTGACATTGGCAGATCCAGGCTTGCCCTTACTCAGCTAACCCATTCCTTATGCTCAGACCCAGTAGAGCTGCAGATTCCTTCATTCCTTACCTCAACCATACTCAAAGGCTTTCACAAGCTTAAGGCTGCCCCACAAGCTGCCCCAGGGAGCCTTCATGTCCCTACTCTGGTGGCCCTGATCTTTTACCTCAGTCAACTCCAACTCTCCTTCCTTTATTCTGCCAAAAACAGTATTTCACAGCTACTCCAGATAAATTCTTGACTCTTAACTTGGGCAGGTCAGTTCCAATTGTGCTATTTCTATTCAAAGTTCTGGTCAAAGAACATGAGTTCGAATAATTGAAAATCCCACACAGAGTGAAAGTAAATGTGGCCTCAGGCAATCACTACGTGATCTTGATCATATAGTGTTTTGTTTTGGTTTCTTTTTTTACTTTCCATCATGTAGTTAGCACACTTGTTAAGGGCAAGCTGTGGGCTGGGCAGTGTTCTAAGCTCAAGATTAAGGTCTCTCCTCCAGAAAACAGAACAAAGAATAAAACATATCTCAGAAGGTTGTTGTGAATACTAAGTAAAACAAGACAGCCTTTGTGCCTAGAAGACCGAAATGAGCATGTATGAGAGTAACACATATGATGACTGACAAAGCACCAGTTCTTCTGCTCCTCCCTGTTCCCCCTTTAACCATCTTAGTCCAGAAACAATACCTTCCCCTCTTCTGCAGTCATTCCAACATGCCAGTCTCCCTGGATATGCTGAAGAAATACATTGAGCAGCTACTAAAAATGAGTCTGCTGATGGTGTCAACCTAATGGTGTCTCCACACATGGAGCTTTATACAGGCAGAGAGCTCAGCCAGCCCTGAGTGCTATGACCTGACGTGTGTGTGTGTGTGTGTGTGTGTGTGTGTGTGTGTGTGTGTGATATGTATATGCACATGCAAAAGCATATGCTATGTCTGTGTAAGAAGGCATATATGCCTCTAGCCATAAATAAATGGTGTGTGGCTGTTATTAAGGGTGAGGTCTCCTGACACCAGAAGAAGCTTATCAAGTTTCAAGTGTTCCATGTTCTTCTCTCATGTGTGCTGGTTCTCCCTCTGCCCCCCTCTTTTCCACCAACTCTCTTCTGCCCATTATAACATGCCCTAGATGACTGACTTCAATATAACTATTTTCAAATTAAGTCAAAAGTTCAGGAAGGGAAAGAAACAGCTGGAAGCTTATATTTAAGGGGAAACAGGAGTGGAAACTTACCAGATGTCTTTTTGTGCCATGAGGTTCTCACGGACCATTCATGACACACAAGCAGAGAAAATGAAGGTGGCTCATTCTCTCCAACTTAGTGGAAAGAAATGGTTGTGAGGAACTGGCTTAATGTTATCACATTTTTCCTACTTGTGTAATGCTTCCTGGAGCAACAGTGTACATTTACCAGTGTAAAGTCTATATGTTTACAAAAGGCAAACTCTTAAGATGATTTGCTTACTAGATATCATATATAACTTCTCAACTGCAAGACAAAGCCCTTCTGAGATAAAATCTGCTTGGGCAAAAAAAAAAGTGGGCAGCGGGGGGGGGGGGGGAGGCAGAGGTTAAAGTATTACTATTTAAAAGAAAAACTGGGGGAAATGATTCTTATAAGGTAGAATGGAAATCTTTAACCACTTCAGTGTCCTGTAAAAGTTGTCACAGGGCTTCCTAATTCCACCTTACCCATAGGCACAGCATGGTGTTAGAAAGAATTTGTGTTAAGAAGATCCCATAAAAGATTCCTGGATTATGAAAAAGCACATCCCTTAGAAGGGACCACTGGGAATGTATTTAATCAAACCATTGGTTTGAATGAGTAAAGGATCAATGTGTCATGAAAGAAGACACAAAGCAAGAGAGCCATGGTGAGGACAAGTAGTTTGTAGCCTAGGTGCATCAACTTAGTGGTGATATCAGACTCAGTGTTCTAACAATAAAGAGTTGGGAAGGACATTGAGTGGTATTGTTTTAGTTAGGGTTTCGGTGCTTCAAAGAGACACCATGACCAATGCAACTCCTATAAAAGCAAACATTTAATTGGGGCTGGCTTACAGTTTCAAAGTTTCAGTCCATTATCATCATGACAGAAAGCACAGCAGAATTTAAACAGACATTGTATTGAATGAGCTGAAAGTTCTGCATCTTGATTCAAAAACAGCCAGGAAGAGACTCTCTCCATACTGAGTGGAGTTTGAGTGCAGGTCCTCAAAGCCAATACCACAGTGATGCACTTCCTCCAACTAGGCCACACCTTCTAATAGTGCCACTTCCCATGATCCAAGCATATTTAAATATCTGCTAAGGGGAGAGAAGTAGACACAGGGGGATGCATTAAAAGGATAGAAAAACATAACTCAAGAAAATGACAAAGCAAACTTTTTTAATCCTAGAGATGCAGTAAAGGGGTCCTGGAAAAGATTTTGTCATCTACCTTATGGTACTTTGTTATAGTTGACCTAGAAATCCAATATGGCTTTGGTACCAGAAATGTGGTGTCTTAAAGCAACAGATATGAACTATTTTACATTTATGAATAGTAAGTCTAAAATCAAGTAATATTCAGTGGTAAGAAATATCCAAGAAACCTGTAGAGATATCCAACCTTCCATCTTCCTAGATTTTCACAGTGGGTACCAAACAATGTATTGCAGCTGTAGTTTTGCTGTCTTTTGCTGTAATATTACAAGCACATTTTCTTTTGTATCTATGTCAAAAATTTCCTCTTTCTATGAAGACATCAATCACATTGGATCAGGTCTTCCTATAATGACTTCATTTTAGTTCAATTACATATATTCAAAGATCACATTTCTAACTAAGACCATATTTACAAGCTCTGATAGGACTTCAGCATATTTGGAAAGATGAGAAGAATACATTCAACCTTCAGTCAACCACTAATATACCATAGCAGAGATATAATCGTTGGCATAGATAGCAAGTGACTATGGAGAGGTCAACTTGATAAAATTTTCAAAGACTAAGTTGCATTGGAAATGCTGCCAGCTACCATGGGCAATAAAATATAGAAGTGTAAAGCCTTGACCCTTGGGCTAGTTCTCCTTTTTACATACTCAATAGTTTCTCAAGCCCTCATGAAAGCTTGAAGAACTCCAAGAGAAGTCAGTGGCCTTTGGTAGAACGGAGGTTGTGAAGAAATGCAAGGTATCATGTAGTATCATAGTTTTGTAAGACAGCAAGTTCTCTGTTCCCAGCAAGCAGTCTGATCTTCATTGGAAGGCAAAACACTGAATTTCCCAAGACACTGGAAAGAAACAATCACAACAGTCAGACATACAAATCATTCTGGCAATAGATTTTCCAAGAAGCAAATGATCCAGGATTCTTTCTCGGTGAAGCAAATCTAAGTGATGACACAGAGGAGTACCAGGACATTTGTGTGTCTGTCATGGTACAGGGTAATGTCTGAACTTCTGATCCAAGTGTTTTCAGGTGCAATTATGACTCTGAACTAGATTATTTCCTGTTCATATAACAGAGGCACTTTAGGCATCTGGCAACATTGGATTTCATGACCACAAAGTAAAAATGAAATAATGTGCATACCAAAACATAAACACATTGTAAAGTGCATTCAGTCTCAGATTCCCAACCCAGCGACCCTGCATGATTTAACAGAGTGGGAAGCCAGACTTCTGTCCCACTGGGGAGAAGCAAGGCCTCCAAACTGACAGCTGCTATCATTCCAAAACAAGTCATTGTTTATAAATGAATATTCTTTGTGATAAATTATTGAATTACATGAAAACTCTATGATTGCTTGTTGCTGCCAGATTTAGCTTTGGTCTGAAAAGCAGCATGGAATGTACTACAAACAAAATAGAATTAGAAACTGCTGGTCCTTTCTCAAAAAAGACCTATGTCTCTCTTAAATCTTAAATGCTTGTCCTGACTAGGATACCAGTAAATCCTCACAACATTCAAAACATATACATTACACACACACACACACACACACACACACACACACACACAGACAGACACACACACACACACACATCTTTGGAGTTAAAATATTTTTTATTATTTTGAGAAAATATAGGTATGAATCATAGCTTGGAATAAGTGTTATGATAAGCAGTAACTGGAAATCTAAAAGCAGGAGATGCATAAGCTTCCTGAGCTGCATCATCCACCAGTCAATAAACATGCTCCCTGCTTTGAATGGTAATTTCCTATAATCCTCACAACAGCCACTAGGATCCTATTTTACTTAATAATGGCTGTCCAGGTGGAAGGTAAAGTGACTTGCAGGAACAGGAGGAAGCCATCCCTGGCATTAGACATCCATCCCAGGACTCTTGGCTTTCTAACAGTAGCAGTGTGGTTCCCACCATAGCTAGGCAGATGACTTTGCACAAGCATGCAAAGGAAGAGACTGTGCTGTCTTCTAAGTATACGCTGATTCCTCCAACAAGATCTTTCCAAATAGGCCTACTTCAGAAAAATCTCACAGAAAACCAAAAGCTCATCATCTTCCTTGGTTTGTGATTTTCTTTGGAAATCAATTGGCTCGAACTTCCAGAATCCTACATGTTCAGGGAAACTAAGTGAATTCCACTGGCATTTGTAGGAGTAAGACTCCCAGGAATGACATTCAGTACCCATTTCACTTTTCATTTACTATGTTTACCTCTACATTGTAGACCACCCCTTATATGAGAAGAATTACACGATTTGCCCTACAAATTTCACAAGCTGCTATAATATTTCAAATCTTAGAGTGCAAAGGAAAGCTATTCCAGGTTCATAACCATCTGAACTACATAAGAACTGTGGCCTGGACTCTTCCTAAATGGTTCAATGGAGAAAGAGAAGATATTTTAACAAGTGATCAGGTAGCTCGCAGCATCTCTAGACAAAACTGTGATGAAGAATTTTCAATTCTTGAACATGTATGTCTGTAGTGTAAATAGTCTCACCAAAGCTAATGTCCATTTAAAAACACAGAAATTCAATCCCT
Organism: Micromys minutus; assembly: GCF_963924665.1. Lineage (NCBI taxonomy): Eukaryota > Metazoa > Chordata > Mammalia > Rodentia > Muridae > Micromys > Micromys minutus. The sequence continues at coordinate 15,047,338 of NC_137961.1, read as the reverse complement.
GGGCATAGAGGTGGGAAGACACAAACTTGAGTCTGGCAAGCTGGTATCAACCAGATTTAGCACGCCATTAGTCAACTGGCTCTTACAAAACTGCATAATTTTTAACAAAAGCACATGTCCCACCTGGAGTCATGTTATAGAGTGCAAGTACATATTCCTCTTTTGTTCCTGACAGTGATGGTGACAGGAAAGAACATCTAAGTGGAACTGACAACCCACACCTCTGTGTACCCTTGCACAGAATCCAATCAAACAAAGTCTGCCGTTTGCTGCTTTGACCACCTTCTGAGGAGTGTGTGTCTACCTCATAAAGGACTGCTATGTTCTTGGGGCTGGGAGAATATACTACATGAGTACCAAAAACCAGAACTTAATCTATGGTTTCTTTTCTCATCCACTGAATAACTGTTAACCTTTGTTTGGCTACAGATGACACAGACACAGTGACTTAAACAAGGTCTATTCTCTCATGAAAAGAATACTGGGAATATGTCAACCATAGCTGACCTACACTTAGGACTCAGACTTTTGACCCTTCTTGTCTGTCTTCCTGGTCTAAAATGTCTGCTAGAACTCCTCCCGTAACATGTGATAAAACACCTTTAGGGAGACTAATAGAAGACTCAGGCAACACTTTTAAATCTTGCTACCAAGAGAGTGATTACCCGGCCACACAAAAGAAGCACATCTTAGAGTCACTCTGAGAGTCTAAACACCAGGTTAAAACATCCAAGAAGAAAGAAGAGCAGGTGCTAGGAAAGCAACTATCGAAGTCTGGTGCACATTCCCTTGCTTCTGAATGTTATCAAAAGGCAGAAAGAGAAAGAAGTTAATCCTTCTAATTGAAAGCTCATGAGTCTCTTCACATGCACATATTGTAGATATGACAAAACGTCGGCATTATTCCTATAACTAAATTGCACATCTATGTGGACAAATACAAGGTGCTATATCTATTTGAGTGGTATATATGCAAAACGTTACATAATAATCAGAGTATCCTTAATTGAAACCAAGCAACACTCATATATGTCGTTACTAATGGTATAAAGTATGTTAGGTCATTGTACATGTACCTGTCTAAATGTACTTGTGTTGGTTACTTAGCACTTTTATCTGACAAAGTTAAAAATGAACTTGAGCAGTGCTGAAAACGGTATTTTCTCAAAATCTCTCCACCCATTTAGACTCTTAAGAAGGGAAGCTGGAAATCAGCTTATTATATTGTTTCCAATAATGAAGTCTTGTTTGGGCATGTATATGTAAATGCTGTATGTGTATATGATGTATCTATATCTGTGTCTGTATCTGTATCTGCATGTGTATATGTATATGATGTATATTTATATGATGTATATGATGTATATGCATATGTATTCACCCCTTCTTTTTGCTGGAGATAATAACTGGCCAGCTATTTATGACACTTGCCCTAGCTTCTCTGAAGAAGGCAGATCATCCAGCTAAATGAAGCGCTACATCTCTTTTCTTTCTGCAATGGTGTGAGTGTAGAACCAGAGACAGAATAATGCACAAAAAAAAGCTGCCTGGTGACAACCACAACCACATAAACATGAAGATATGCACATGAAAGACTAGACAGCCATCCTGTCAGAGAACATCCAGAAATGAACAATGTTTTGACAACTATTCCACTCCCATTTCAGACAAGAGAAAAAAATACAGCCTATTGGGTATTTATCTAAAATCTATAACTTCCTCTTTGTGTGATTTTGTTTAATATATCAATCTGTGATCAGATACACCCACTCCTTACACCTATATTCATGGACAATCAATAAAGATTCTTGATTCTGTAGGTTTTATATCTTTTCAGATAATACAACAAAAACCTAGAGCTAGTCTTCCAATTGATTTAATAATTTCATTCACCAATTTAGTAAATAATTAGTCCTTATTTTGTATAGATGCCCATTGTAGTTACTGTTCTATTGCAGTGTCAGATAACAATGACCAAAACAACCTGTGGTAGAAAACATGTAATTAGAGGCTTACTTAAGGCTTCAGAGAGTTAGTCAATTACCATCATGGTGGAGAGTGTGGCAGCATGCAGGCAGGTATGATAGTGGAACAGTGGCTGAGAGCTTTACATCCTAATCTTCCAGCAGGAAGCAAAGACACACTGGTCCTGGCCTGGATTTTGAAATCTCTTCTCCCATTGATGCCAGGCAATGCTATCCTCTGCTACATATGCAGCTGGAGCCATGAGTCTCCCCATGTGTGCTCAATGGTTGGTGTTTTAGTCCATGGATGTTGTGGAGGGTTAGGTTGGTTGATGATGTTGTTCTTCCCATGAGGTTGCAAACCCTTTCAGCTCCTTCTGTTCTTTCTCTAGCTTTTTTATTGGGGTTCCTGTGTTTAGTCCAATGGTTAGCCGCAAGTATCCTCAACTGTATCTGTATGTCCAATTTTCTGAGGAACTGCCAGACCGATTCCCAGAGTGGTTGTAACAGTTTATAGTCCCACCAGAAGTGGAGTAGTCTTCCTCTTTCTCCACATCCATGCCAGCATCTGCTGTCACCTGAGTTTTTTGAACTTAGCTATTCTGACTGCTGTGAGGTGAAACCTCAGGGTTGTTTTGATTTGCATTTCCCTGATGAGGAGGGATGATAAGCATTTCTTTAGGTACTTCTCAGCCATTCATTATTCTTCAGCTGAGAATTCTTTGTGTAGATCTGTATCCCATTTTTTAAATAGAATTATTTGATTCTCTAGAGTCTAACTTCTTGAGTTATTTGTACATATTGGATACTAGCCTTCCATCAGATGTAGGATTGGTAAAAATCTTTTCCCAATCTGTTGATTGCCATTTTGTCCTTTTGACTGTATCCTTGACCTTACAGAAGCTTTGCAATTTCATGAGGTCCCATTTGTTGATTCTTGATCATAATAAATAAGCCATTGATGTTCTGTTCAGAAAATTTTCCCCTGTGCCTATGTGTTCTAAGATCTTCCCCACTTTCTGTTCTATTAGTTTCAGTGTACCTGGTTTTATATGGAAGTCTTTGATCCATTTGGACTTGAGCTTTATACAAGAAGATAAGAAGGGATCGATTTGCATTCTTTTGCATGCTGAGTGCCAGTTAAACTAGCACCATTTGTTGAAGAGGCTGTCCTTTTTCCATAAGTGTGTGGGTTTATTTCTGAGTCTTTGGTTATATTCTATTAATCTACCTGCCTGTCTCTGTACCAATACCATGAAGTCTTTATCACAATTGATCTGTAATACAGCTTGAGGTCAGGGATAGTGATTCCCCCAAAATTTTTTTACTGTTGAGAATGTTTTTTGCTATTCTGGGTTTGTTATTATTTCAAATGAATTCACAAATTGCTCTTTCTAACTCTATGAAGAATCGAGTTGGAATTTTGATGGGGATTGCATTTAATATGTAGGTTGCCTTAGGCAAGATGGCCATTTTTACTATGTTGATCCTTCTAATTTATAATCATGGGATATCTTTCCATCTTCTGAGGTCTTCTTCAATTTCCTTCTTCAAAGACTTGAAGTTCTTGTCATAAAGATCCTTTATTTGCTTGGTTAGGGTCATACCAAGGTATTTTATATTCTTTGTGACTATTGTGAAGGACATTGACTCTCTAAAACACTTGGTATCCTAATAAAACTGAAGCACAAGGATTTTTAAATCTAATCTTATAGAGATGACAGAAGTCTTTGAAGAGAAGATAAACAAATCGCCAAAGAAAATATACAAAAATACATTCAAACAGGGAGAGGCATTAAAAGATGAAGCAAATAAATATAAAAATACATCAAAATATAATTAAATAGGTGAAGGATTTGAATAAAACTGTCCAAGACCTGAAAGGGAAATGGAAGTAATAAAGAAAACACAACAGGCAAGTCTGGAGCTAGAAATCTAGAAAAAAAAAAAAAAAAAAAAAAAAAAAAAAAAAAAAAACCAGGAACTACAAATGTAAGCATTACCACACAGGAGATGAAAAAAAGAATCTCAGGTGTAGACAATATAATATAATAAATCAATGTATTAGTCAAGGAAAATGCAAAACCTAAAACGTTTGTGACACAAAATGTCCAGGAAATCTTGAACACTGTAAAAAGACAAATCCTAAGAATAATAGGAATAGAAGAGGATTCCCAGCTCAAAGGCCTAGAAAATATCTTTTAAAAAACATAGAAGAAAATTTCCCTATTTTAAAGAAAAAAATGACTGTAAAGGTACAAGAAGCATAAGAGCACAAAACAGATTGGACAAAAAAAGAAAACCCTCCCATTACATAATAATCAAAGCACTAAATATATAGAACAAAATAAAGAATTTTAAAAGCATCAAGAGAAAAATCCAAGCAATATATAAATCATACCTATCATAATTACACTCAATTTCTCAAATGAGATACTACAAGCAAGAAGGGCCTGGGCAGAGGTGTTGCAGAACCTAAGAAACCACCCAGTAGAACTTTCAGTCACCATATATAGAGCAAACCAAGATATTCTATGACAAAACAAAATTCAAATGATACCTTTCCACTAATCCAGCACTACCTAGACTACTAGAAGGAAACTCCAACACAGTGAGGCTAACTATAGTCAGCATAACAAAAGAAATAAATAATTTCACACTATAAAAACCAATAGAATAGAAACACAAACCCAACTACCACTAACATCAAAATAACAAGAAGTAACAATCATTAGTCATTAACGTAATTCAACATTAGTAGACTCAGTTCCCCAGTGTTTTTTTTTTTTTAAACAGACTAACAGAATGGATATAAAAATAAAAATTTCTATATTCAAGAAACACATCTAAGCAACAAAGATGCAACAAAGATAGCCATTATCTCAGTATAAAGGAATGAAAAAAGGTTTTCCAAGCAAATGGATCCAAGAAACATTGGATCCCTTCTAATATCTAATAAAATAGACTTCCAAACTAAAGTAATCAAAAGAGATGTATCAGGATACATCATACTCATCAAAAGAAAAATCCACCAAGAGGACATCTCAATTCTAACATCTATGCCTCAAAACAGAAGTACTCACATTTATAAAAGAAACATTACTAAAGCTTAATTCACACATTGAACCTCACACGTTAATAGTGGGAGACCTAAAAACCCCACATTTACTAATGAGCATATCATGGAGAGAAACTAAAAAGAGAAATAATGAAACTAACAGAGGTTTTAATTCAAATGAAACTAACAGACAAACATATATATATGCTCTTCTCAGTACCTCGCAAAGCCTTCTCCAAAACTGACCATGTAATGGATCGTAAACCTCAACAGATACAAGAAGACTGAAATAACCCCATGCATCTTATCTGATCACCATAGACTAAAGCTGGACTTCAACAACAGAAGTAACAGAAAGCTTACAGAAATGGACCAGTTCTCTACTCAGTGATTACTGGGTTGGGGAGGGGGTAGAAATTAAAGACTTTCTAGAACTCAGTAACAATGAGGATACTACATACCCAAACTTATGGGTCACTTCAAAAACAGTTCTAATTGGAAAGTTTATAGAACTACATAGCCTTATACAGAAATTGGAGATTTCTCAGAATAACAAATTAAAAGTATGTCTGAAGGCTCTAGAAAAAAAATATAAGCAAACACACCCAGGAGGAATAGGTGGTAGGAAATAATTAAACTCTGGGCTGAAATCAATCAAGGATAGCAAAAAAAAAAAAAAAAAAAAAAAAAAAAAAAAAAAAAAAAAATCAATGAAGCCAAGAGATTGTTCTTTAATAAAATTAACAGATACACAAATCCTGAGCCAAAGTAACCAAAAGGCATTGAGACAATACCTAAATTAACAAAATCAGAAGAAAAAAGGAGACATAACAACGAGCATGGAGAAAATTCAAAGAGCCATTATGTCTTACTTCAAAAGCCTATACTCCACAAAATTGGAAAATCTAAACAAAATAAATTATTATTTAGACAGATATTAATTACCAAACCTAAATCAAGATCAGGTAAACCACCTAAACAGGCCTATAACTCCCAAAGATATAGAAGCAGTCACTAAAATTTTCCAAACCAAAAATAGTTCCAGTTGCTTTAGAACAAAATTCTACCAGACTTTCAAAGAGCTAGTATTAATACTTTCCAACTTATTACACAAAGTAGAAATAAAAGGAACACTGTTAAAATAATTCTACAAGGCCACAGTCACCCTGATAACCTAAACCACACATAGACTCAACAAAGAAAGAGATATTTAGACCAATTTCCCTTATGAACATTGTTGCACAAAATATTCAATAAAATACTTGCAAACCAAATCCAAGAACATGTCAAAGTCATCATCCACCATAATCAAGTAGGCCTCATCTCAGGAATGCATGGGTGGTTCAATATATGAAAATCTATCAATGTAATCCACCACATAAACAAACTGAAAGAAAGAAACCACATGAACATCTCACTAGATGCCAAAAAAAACTGTATGACAAAATCCAAATCCCTTCATAATAAAAGTCATGGAGATAGTAAGGATACGAGGAGCATCCCTAAACACAATAAAGATAATATATAACAAGCCATACAGCTAATTAAATATAGAAAAACTTAAAAACCATTTTCACTAAAATCAGGGAAAAGATAAATCTGTCCCCTGTCCCCATCTTAAATGTAGTGCTTAAAGTTCTGGTGAGAGCAATGAGGTAGCTAAAGATCAAGGAGATACAAATTGGGAAAAAAAGAAGTCAAAGTATTGTTATTCATATATGATAGTATACATACATGACCCCAAATATTCTACCAGAGAACTCTTACAACTATTAAACACCTTCACAAAGTGGCTGGAAACAAAATTAACTCAAAGAAATCCATAACTTTCTTCTACACAAGCAATAAGCAGGCAGAGGAAGAAGTTAGGGAAATAACACCTTTCACAATAGCCATAAATATCATAAAATACCTTAGTGTAACTCTAACCAAGCAAGTAAGAGACCTATATGACAGAAACTTTATGTCCCTGAAGAACGAATTGGGGAAGATATCAAAACTCAAATCCAAATGGGCCAAATCCTCAACATAAAACCAGACATTGTCTCTAATAGAAGAAAACATGATGGATAGACCTTGAGACTATCATCCTGAGTGTGGTAACCCAGCTTTGAACACATTGGCAAAGAAGTTTTCCTAAACAGAAAGCCAGTGGTTCAGACTGTAAGATTAAAAATTGATAAATGGAACCTCACTGAACTGGAAAGGGTCTATAATGTAAAAGACTCTGTCAGTAGAACCAAATGGCAGCCTACAGATTTGGTAAAGATCATCACTAACCCTTCATCCGACAGAGGGCTAATACCCAAAATACATAAAGAACTCAAGAAATTCGACTCCAAACAAAACAAAAGACAAATGACCCAAATAAAAATGGGGTACAGAGCTTAGCTGACAATTCTCTACAGTGAAGTATTAAATGTACTAGATGCACTTAAAGAAATGTTCACTATCCTTAGTCATCAGGGCAATGCAAATCAAAACAACCCTGAGATTTTACCTCACACCAATCACAATGGCTAAGATCAAAAATTCAAGAGATAGCACATGCTGGCCTGGAGATGGAGAGAAAGGAACACTCTTGTGTGGATGGTAGGGTTGCAAATTAGTAAAACCACTGTGGAAATCAATCTGGTAGTTTCTGAGAAAATTAGAAATAGTTCTACATGAGGATCCAGGTATCCCACTCCTGAGCATATACCCAAGATGCTACACCATACCACAATGACATGTCAACTTTATTATATGAGGATGATCCCCCTCCCACCTCACCATCCTGGCATTCCCTTACAATGGGGAAATGAGCCTTTACAAAACCAAGGACTTCTCTTCTCTTTCTATTGATGCTAGACAATGCCATCCTCTGCTACATATGCAGCTGGAGCCATGGGTCCCTCCATGTGTACTCTTTGGTTGGTGGTTTAGTCCCTGGGAGCTCTGGAGGGTCTGGTTGGTTGATATTGTTGTTCTTTCTTTGGGACTGCAAACCCCTTCAGCTTCTTTAGTCCTTTTTCTAACTCTTCCTCTGAGTTTCGAGTGTTCAGTCCAATGGTTAGTTGCAAGCATCTTCATCTGTATCATTAAGGCTCTGGTAGAGCCTCTCAGGAGACATCCACATCAGGATCCTGTCAGTCAGCACTTCTTGACATCAGCAATAGTGACTGACTTTGGTGACTGCATATGAGATGTATGTCCAGGTAAGGCAGTCTCTGGATAATCTTTCCTTCAGTACCTGCTCCACTATTTGTCCCTGTAATTTCTCCTGTGAATATTTTTTTCTCCCTTTTAAGAAGGACTGGGGCATCCACATTTTGGTCTTCCTGCTTTTTGAGCTTCATATGGTTTGTGAATTGTATCTTTGATATTCCAAGCTTTGGAGCTAATATGCACTTATCAGTGAGTGCATACTATGTCTATTCTTTTGTGACTGGGTTACCTCACTCAGGATGATATTTTCTAGTTCCATCCATTTACCTAAGAATTTCATGAAGTCATTTTTTAATAGTTGAGTAGTACTCCATTGTATAAATGTACCACATTTTCTGTATCCATTCTTCTGTTGAAGGATATCTGGATTCTTTCCAGCTACTGTAAATAAGAATGCTATGAATATGGTGGAGCATGTGTCCTTATTATATGTTGTAGCATGTTTTGGGTATATGCTCGGGAGTGGAATAGCTGAATCCTCAAGTAGCAACCAATAGATTGAAAAAAAGATCTTTATCAATCCTACATCTGATAGAGGGCTAATATCTAATATATACAAAGATCCCAAGAAGTTAGACTCCAGAGATCCAAATAACCTTATTAAAAAATGGGGTAGTGAGCTAAACAATATTCTCAACTAAGGAATATCAAAAGGCTGAGAAGCACCTAAAGAAATGTTCAACATCCCTAGTCATCAAAGAAATGCAAATCAAAACAATGCTGAGATTCCACCTCATACCAATCAGAATGGCTAAGATCAAAAACTCAGTTGACAGCAGATGCTGGGAGGATATGGAGAAAGAGGAACACTCCTCCATTGTTTTTTGGTATTCCATGCTGGTACAACCACTATGGAAATCAGTCTGGTGGCTCTTCAGAAAATTGGACATAGTGCTATCTGAGAAACAAATAATTTTTAAAAAATTTTTAACATATTTCCCAAGCTGGAATTTAAGGAAAATCTACCAGATAAGACCTGGCATTGTATCTCAGTGTCACAGAGCTTGACTAGCATGCATGAGGTCCTGAGTCTATTTGTTGTGCTACGAAAGAAAAAGTAAAGAGTTACCAGCTATCATCATAGGGGACAGTAGACCTCGAAGATGTAGCTTGGATCCATGTCTGTGGAGGAAGGCATGTGTGATGTGGATTTGCCAGGACAGCTATGTATATGAAGCAGCTGGGAGTTTCTAGTCTTGTTCAGACATGGAAATGTGGTGGGGAAAAAGGGAACATGGATTTTAGCCAAAATGGTTAGTAGTTTGCCATCTGGTAGAAGTGTTTTTCTTTATATGATATACATGATATGAAAGCCTTCAGACTGATAAATAAATACTATTTATTTTTTTTCTAACAGAAAATAAAGACAAGGCAAAGACTTCTAACCATCTAACACTGACTCCACCTCCAGAATATAGCACACAGTACATGACACCAGCTCTATTCAAGGGCCATGCTACACACAACCATATCCCATCTTTAGATCTTCCAAAGAGGTTGCTTAAACTTGAGTCCTGAAATGTTCGTCAGGACCTGACCACCTGAATATAGCAGAAGTTATAAAATGCCTCGTGTCTCCAGTCACTTAAACTAGATAGTAGGGATCCATTTATGCTCACTTCTATTCACACTGAGCCTTAAGCCTTGAGTATTTATTGTAACTCTGGTCACTCGGAAGAGTTCTGTGAAATCTATATGAGATCACCGAGGAGTATCCATTTCCTGCATCTTTGCAGATGCCGGGTCTGCCATCTTTCTTTCTCATTTGAGAGGATTCGAAGTGACATCTCCTCACATGTCACCATACCTGGGTGATGATGGGGGTTTCGGCTGCCATGTGTTACTTCCCACTAGGATTCTGTCTGAAGATCTAATGCAGGGCTGGCGGCCCAGTGGCCTGAACCCTCAAAAAGAACCCCCCCCCCATGTCACTATTATACTGTGCTTCTCAGTTTGGACCCGTTAGCTTCATAAACGTTCTTTAGTCTGCCACAATTTCTTTTTTCCTAGAAATATCCACGTGGCTGCTACATTGAAATGCAAACACAAACCAGAGCTGCAGAGGAGAAGCCAGAGTCCCCTGACATCAAAGTTTTTTGTAAAGCAAAATACACAAAGGCCACCACGCCTCTATCTGGCTTCCTAGTAACCTCAGAAAAAAATTTCAGAAATGTGTTTTAACTCTTCAGCCTGAGTGACAAAAAGGTTAAACTGTTTCCCAAAGTCCACTTAAGAATAATTCCAAGCTTGGGAAAATGGATTTTGTTAGCCCCAAAGCCTATTAAGATTAATGGCAAGAGGGGGCTCATTATTCTGCCAGAAATTCTACATACGAATCTATGTGTGTGTGTTGGGGGCGTATTTTTCTGCATCACAGAACCAGGGATGTAGAGAGCCTGAAAAAAAATGTATCCAACAAATGGAGTGCACTGCATATAAATGGTAGGGTATTGCACAGAAGTGCACTGTGTGTGTAATCCAAGAAAAGGGTTCCTGGGTGGCTTTCTTACATAGATGGGTCACAGTGCTCTCATTATCCGATCCTGCTCTGCCTACATAACCAGGCCATATGCAGCCTTAAGACATATTTGGAAACTGGATCCGTATAAGGGTAGAAATGCTCTCTTGTGCCTGTTGACCCCGTGGTCCTTTGGCAGGCAGCAGGGGACCACTACAGCTGTGCAAGTGCTGGCCATCACACTGACCCCACCATAGATCACCTCCCTCTGCCCCTGTCCCTATAGCTACTTCCACATTTCGGCTGGTTGCTGCATCAAACAGGAAATCAGCTCCTTCAATGTAAAGTGCCCAGTGTTCCCGCAGGGCAGAATCCCCAGACTGGCTAGACCTCCATCTGCAAAACAGCCAATGGATAGCTGAATTCTAGCCAAGGGTCTGTCCCTGGCTATCTTGGCAGGACAGAGCTCAGAAGCCTCTTGCTAAGAAAGAGGAATTCCCAGACTCGGTGGTGGCTAGACAAGAACTCTGGCTTTGATTATCAGCTCATGGAGTTGATGGGAGGAAAATAGACAAGAGCCTTCTGAATTTTTAAAGAATTTGGTTCAGAGAAACTCCAAGCCTGACTGGCAGAAACTCAGGACCTTGAGGCAATTTTCAGCCCTGCCCCTAATTTGCACCTCAAAAAGTGACATACAGGACATGCAATTCTGTTAAAGGAAAATATATATATATATAAAGCCCATCTCAGATCATTATCATACTTGTCCAGGAGCTCACTGAACTGCCACTATCATGGTCATGTTAGATATAAATGTTTTAATATACCAAAAATATCTTCTCTAGAACTTACCCACTGCTATTTCACATCCATTAGTTTTTAATAGGAAAATGTACAGGTTTCTCACAGTCACAAAAAAAAGATCAAAAATTCAGTGCCAGAAAGATAACAGAAATCTTTCCCCCCCCCTTTCCTACCTAGAGAAGCATTATCTCAAAGAAATGTAATACAAGTCACACTTGTGATCGAAAATTTTATAGTAGCCTAATTTATAAACAGCAGAAATTAATTTTAATGTTTCACTTATCTTAATGCTTCCCCCAAATATCATTTAAACATGTAATCAGGATAAAGCACAATTAAGACAGTTTACTTCATAACTTACACCAGCTCTCAATTTTAACTAGCCATATCATACTCAGTGACCAGGTGTGGCTGGTGGGTACTGGTTGGGCAGTGTAGAGTATAGGTTGGACAAATAGATGGGTCTATACAGGTCAGTCAGGAAGACAGTTTCCGTTTCATTGTCTCACTATATTAGAGCAGGCTTTCTCAACCTGGGCACTATTGACTTCAGAAAACAGAAAACCTTTCTGTGAGGTGCCTTAGGTTGTTAGTATATTCTTATCCCATGCCCTTCTCCCAACATAGTGACCATCAAAATCACTGCTCAGTGTTGGGAGACATGAAGCAAGAAAGACCCCAGGAGTGACTCTCAAACTTATGTGTACTTGAGAAGCCCCTGGATATTTTTGCCAGGCATAGTGGTTCATAACTGTAACTCCAGTATTCAGGAAGCTGAAGCAGGAAGAGTGGGGTAAGTTCAAGGCCTCCCAGGGTCACAGAGTGAAAGTGTTTCTATGAACAACAACAGGAAGTTTGCAGGACTCATTGTTATGCCTTTTGGATCATCAGCCGTGGAGTGGGAATAACATGGCTAATACCTTCCCTGGTATTATATCCAGGTTGCTGTGATCAACTGCCTGATTGGCCAGTCCACAGGGTGTGCCTCACTCCCAAACAGGAAGAGAAAGGAAGTCGGTGACAATGATAATGCTGAGGGTATCTAAGGGAAGTTACATCTGGCTTTTACTGGCATGGCCTTGTTGGAAGTTCCCACTTATAGCTACCCCTATTCAAGGAATGGTTGCAAGGAAAGCTTGGGTATAGACTGTTAAAATTCATAAGTTCTGCTATGATAGGGAAGGATGAGAGGCTGGATAACAAGGGGGTGTTCTTCCCAAGAAGAGATAATATCGTCTAGTTGTAAATCACTGGAGTCTGAAGAGCTGCAGCTGGAAGCAATCTCAGAGGAAGGAGGAACATATCACTCACATTTCCTGGATGTGGAACACAAATGAGACTTGGGATACCTCCCTTTGAAAAAGAAACCCACTTGGTTTAAGTAGGCAAGAACTTCTAAATAAATGTGTATGAGTGGGAAAGCTTATGTAGTGTGGTAAGAAACTAAAGGAGTCAGGTTGCCAATAGATTGTCATCATTCTTCCTCTCATCCCTAAAAGAACAAGAAATTCCACAGATTTGTGGTTTGAGACAATGTTACTCTGCTCCTTGCCTTCATAAGCCATTCATGATGGTTGCTACCCAACACAATGATCAGACCATCTTAGCCATAGTCATGGGTTTAGGGCTAAGGCCATATTCTAAAGCAGTCTGACAAAATAGCGGTCCAAACACATCTTGTTTAACTTTTGGAGAGAAAAATTTATCCCTCTACCCACTGTACATAAATACAGCCTTAGCGTAGTTGACAGCCATGTAATCTAAAATAGCCAACCCAAAGATGAAGAAGAGCAGAACCAAGAGAATCTGGAAGGCTGGAATCTGCAACCCTGGTCATATTCTGAACCTTTGGATCAAATCAGGCCTGATGTTTCACATCTGGAATTTTTAGTTAGGTAAGCCAATATATTTCTTATAAAGTTTAAATCAATTTAAGATTCTGTCACTTGTAACCAAAGCCATTCCCAGGAAACACTTGGACTTGCATGAGTTTTTTCTGTGGTTCCTAGAAGCACCTAATAAGACAAGGTCAAGCTTATATCTGATCACTTGCACCTCGATATGTAAGCCATTGGCCTGTGGGTTCCTTAGTTTCCACACTAGCCATGGGGATAACTATTAATCAAAAGATTGAAACTAAAAGACTGTCCAACTTTCTGAATGTCACCCTGAAAATAAGCAGCTGAATTGAAGGCAGAGCTTGCTGGAATCCAAGCAACTCTGGCCTCGGGTAGTTTTATTTTTTGTTTGTTTGTTTTGTTTTTTGATATATGTATCTATTATATATATAAAACAAAGGTTTATATGTTTGTTCAAACTGCATGAGGAAAACTATCTTGACTTTTGAAAATCTGATTCAATGATCAAAAACACATGTCGAATATTAGTCAGAAGGTGGTGTAGACTGTAATAGGGTTTTATAGGCATCTTGGGCAGGCCCTTCAGAGTAATTGGGGTGTGGAATGTGGAAGTTGTTTTTATGGGAAAGTTGGGGCATGGCCTCCTGTAGGCAGCCTCAGGCAAAAGGGTGAGTATATCAGGGGGAAAAAATCACATTGAACCTGGTGATAAGGTTCATGAGGATGTTAATTAAGAAGAATCTCAGGTTTCAAGGGCTGTGTTGGTGATACAGTTTTAAGTAACGGGCTAGGACACATAGGGACTAAAATGTTCTCCCCCAAGAGGTCAGGGTGCTTTTGAAAACTGCATGTATGGGTGCAAATTCGTCTCCTTTGCACTAATACACAGTGCTTGCTTATGCTGCTTCACAAGTGTCCTTGCTCACATACAAGAGTTGACAGATGCCATTCCAGAACCCAGTACAGAACTCAGTTATCTGCAGTTGCAGGGCCTAGAAGAATGACATTCACCCTCAGTCAAGTTTGTCCAAAATTCAAGAGAACACACTTGATACCCCTTCTTACATTGCATCACCACATCATTCTACTTTGTTATGATCTTTTGCATTCTTCCCTCAGTGCACACACATTGTCAATCAAACTTTATCGTGGATGTACATACATGGGCAAACATCGACAGAGTGTGATAGTAAAAGATCCAACTCGTATGGTTGCTGAAGAGTTAATATTTGCAAAGTGTTTAGCATAATCTCTAAAACACCATGAGTATATCCCAGGGTATTCTTAAGCAATAAATAAATAAATCTTAGTAACTAATAATGAAAACCAGGGATAAATAATTGGCAGTAGCAATAGAAAGAAAGGGTTGGCTAAATTGAGAAATTCTTAGTTTTGAGGAGGAACTTGAGGAGTTTTGGTGCCAGACTGGAAATAGGAAGAGGCTACCAGCATATCAATGTTCTGGTCACAGAGCCCCAGGATCCATGAACAAGTCCCCATAACTCTAAAGTTCCATAACCTTCTTCACGAAATTACTGATGGGCCTTAATCTTACATGGTAGTTTTAATGATTCAGCTAAAATATGCAATTCTAGGCAGATAGTGAGTCTTAATAAAGGATACTTCCTTATATCGTGCTGACTCAAAGTTTATAGAGAATGGTTTATGGTGGCATTCACTGACAGGCTGTGTACAGTATTAAAGGGGTTGAAGAAACCAACAAGTTCATTAAAAATGTAGTATTACTCTATCTCTCTGTGTATGTGTGTGTGTTTATACAACAGGCATTTGAGCATGCGCACGAGCCTTGGTATATATGTGGATATCAGTAGAAACTTTGTGAAGTTTGTTCTTTCATTCCATCTTTACATGAGTTCCAGGGAACTCAGTCATGTTGCTACACAAGTACTTTACTTGATGAGCCATAGCCATCTCAAGTTCTATTGAACAGAGTTTGGGATACTTGCAGCATATAAATTGAGCCACATAGCTAGAAAATGACTCTGCAACACCAGGTGGAGGGTAATTTTTATTCACCTTTTAGAAGTCAGTTCTTGAGAAGTAGCTTTATGTGTATATAATGAAATTCTAGAGAGAATAAATTTATAGAGAAATCTCGCTTGTAATTTTAAGGGCTCCACTCTAAGTTTGGTCGCTTGACTTTGAGCTCTTGGCAAGGTAGCACAGCGAATTGCTATGATTTGTTGGAGTGAAATTACTCATCTCATCACAAGCCAGATAGTAGAGAAGGTAAGAATGGCTGCCTTCAATACTATGCCCACAGTTACCTAAAGCCATCTCTATAGGAAGCTTAGTATTCTAAGGGTTCCACCATTTCCCAGTACAGCCTTATCAGAGCTACTTATCACCAAAACTATAGCAAGATTGAATTGCTGCATTAAAATCACTTCACCTCTAGTTAGATGTTTTTCTTTTACTCATTATATTATACACACCAATAGCTTTTACAAATTGTGGTATTAGAGGATAGAACAGAAACTGAGACAAAGGTTGTATTCCATATTGAAACGGATACAAGGTAGATCAGTTGATGAATGTATGGAATGGAATATGATCCATAAATAAGAAAGAGTCATCAGGGACCAGAATTCTGCATTGTGAATGATTAAGGAATTGCTAATCTCCCTGGAAATTCTCAGAAAATGTTTTGACTGCCTCCAGTGTAGCCACCCTCTCTGTCTATTCAAGTCATCAGGATAACCTGCTCAGAATAATCCTAGGCCGTATTACCAAGAGATTAAAAATCATGACCATAGAAATTCTGCCTGAGACCAGGTGTCTCTGCAGCCAAAAGTTATTTACCAGAGAGGACAGGCCACTGAAAACTGCAGGACTCAGCACCTATAGAAAGTCCCAAGACTAAGCACATATTCCTCAGTCTATAGGATGATATCATTAGAGTTGTAGAGTTGGGCTAGTTGATGTCATGAATGTTTGAGGCCTTTCAGAACCAGGGTGAATTACACACTCCTATTTGGGCAATGCATTAGTTAATGCAAATAATGGCAGAAAGAATCAGCCCTTGTCTCTGAGCTCCTTAATCTCACAAAGATTTGAGGTAACAAGCAACTAGCCCAAGATCACATCACTAATAACTGATGGAATCTGAACCCTTAAAAACCTGGCTCTAGCTCTGATCTTAATCAGAACAACCTGATGTCCCTCCAATATAATCATGGAATGGTCCTTGGTGGTTTTTCTGTCACTAGCTCTGTAGCTAGTCTCAAGAAATTCTCTGGAATTTTCTTCACAGAGATGTAACCTGGATACTTTCCCTCACTGACAACTTTACGGGCTATGTCTTATTGGATCTTGAACTGTTCAGCAGAGCCTTGTATTACCAAACATAAGGTAACACTGTTTTCTTTCTCATTGTGCATTCAATCAGTCACCCCAAAATCACAGCTCTTCTTCCCACTCTTCCTTATCCAGGCAAATGTTTAGTAGACAGTGTCACCTTTGGAAAAAAAATCACCCACTCTCAAGGGCCCAATATCACTTCCTCTTTGGAAGATGTGTGCCTTTCTCTATTACTAAACGTGCTATGTCCTAATCAGTTTTTAATCCCCTTTTCACCTCTGTCCGACAGTAGCCAAATGCCCAAAAGGCCACAGTTGAATCATTTCAGCCTTGTCTGAAGTTCTCAGGACACAGTGAGATCACAGACTGGAACTGTGAGGTTGACACAAACTCTATGTGATTTGTCCTGAAGGCAACAGGGTGGTGAGGGGGTCAGGAGGGAGTGCACCTTTGTGAAGGCAAATGGAGGGGGAGGGAGGATGGGAGCTGGGCAGGGTAAAAAGATCACATCTCAAATGTAAATACAGAGTATCTAATAAAAATGTAAAAAAAAAAAAAGAAAAGCAGAAAAGTAAGGAAACAAGAACAAGCTTGCTCTTCATTTTATGGACAAAGTCAGAACTGAGTGCAAACATATACAACCTGAGAAAATAATCAGAGTTGTAGTAATAATCACATGCTCTTGGGGTAGTTTTCCTGAGACACTGTGTCAAAACTCCAAATTACTAAGATAAATCAAAGACCAGTCTGGATTAGCCAGAAAGATTTTTTGAAGATGGTTTTCAGAGAACAAATACTGGACAATCTATTTCACTGAACTGTATTTTTGTTTACAGAAACTAGAAAGTAAACACTATACAACTCATTTGTGTATCTTCACATATACATGCGTATATACATATATGTCCTTAAAGATGGCCATTTTACACACAAAGTTTCGTAACATAAAGGAAATATGGGGAAGGGTACATGCATACTGGTATCTCCAAAGAATGCAAGAGATAAAGAGGAATAGGTGCTTTGTCTTTTATGCTATTGTATTCAATAACTTACATCAGTAGATTAGTGATGGTTTTGAAAATAATAAATCTTTACATTAAAAAGTGAACTTATAATACTTTAAAATAATTTTTAATTTATTCCTTGACAACTTTAAGTAGGCATATAATGTATTTAACCACACTCAACTCCATTTGTTAGAATATAAATTTATTTATGTACGTCCGTGTGCATGAATGTATGCGTGTTCATGAGCCATCAGGGGCCTATAGAACTCAGAAAAAGATATAAAACCCTAGGAGTTAGAGTTACAAGTAATTTTGAGCTCTACACCATAGGTGCTGGAAAACATACTCAGTTCTTCTATGAAAGAGAAAGCATTCTTACTGCCGAGCCTTCTTTATTTTCCCCTCTTACTAATCTCCACAGCTCTGTATCCCTTCTTCCCCAAATATCTACACCTTATTTCCATATTTTTACTTTAATAACTAATTGATTCCAGTAGTGCTGCCTATAATCACGTGGGTGTAGGGTTATTTATTGGATGGTAGGCAACTTAGCAGGAGCTATAGCTATACACTCACCCTTCCAGTAGTCATTAACTACCAATATATCTTATCAATAAGAGTTAGGTCTCAAGTGCTCTTCCCCAAGTGATGCTAGACTGTTGGTCCCATGCAGTATATGTGTAAGAAAGCACAGCTGCCATAAGTTACTAAGTGCAGCAGCCGTGTTATATTCAGAAGAGACCATTTCAGAATGCACCTCTCCATCTTTTAGCTCTGACATCCTTTTTGCCCTCTCTTCCACAATGCTCCCGAGCTTTGCAGGGATTAACACGGACGCCCAATATCTCAGCTGTCACTTATTCTCAGCACTTTGACCTGTGATGAGTCCCTGCACTAACTATTGCCTACTGAAAAAGAAGCTTCCCTGACCAATGCTGAGAGCAGCCCTAACCTATCAGTAAGAACATAACACAAACGTCTAGGAGGCATTTTGACATGTTTATTTAGCAAAACAACAGTAATGGTGTGTCCCCCACTAGTGCCTATGTCCTCCCTAACCATGGGATTTTGACACAAGTTTGCTTTACTAGGCCTTAATTTCTTCCTGTTGATCAGGCCTCAAATGCAATCATTAAGTGGTTATTCCCCAAACAGCGATGCCACCATTACAGTACCAGTGGGCATATCTTGCCTGGCAAGTGACTCTTTCTGCAGTTACTTTCTCCTAACAGTGTACAGTCCTCAATGCAAGAACTAAAAACTATATAGCTAAATTTATCTTCTTTTAGTTTGCCTTCAAAGCAATGGTTCAATTATCCAAATCACTTTCTGGATTATCAGTGACATGTGTTAAATAAAAAAAATCTTTCTCTTGTACACAAATGCCAGGACAAAGATGTGAGCCAGAGGTCTTAGAATATAAGCCAAAGATGGAGGGCAGTTGAAAGCCTTCAGTGGGTGTATCCTGTCACTTCTGGGATGGTCCCTCCCCAACCAAGGCTAAAGATACTGTAGGCTCACCAGGTCCACCACAGAATTTCCAGGTGAAGCTGACTCCAATTACCCAGCGGTGACAGTCTTCCATCATACTTCTGCTTTGTTTAGTTTGTCTCTTCTGCTTAAGAGGAAAATGCCTCCGGAAGAGGCTTCCACCCACTCTCAGTGTTGTGAAATTAACACCCCTTTGAGAACGAGTTTATCTGACTTTTTTTTTCCCCATGAAGTCAGATGTTTTAAAGATGGAAAGATCTGTGAGTCTCTACGACAGACGAGGATCCTGGATGAAGAAATTAGAATCCAGAAGTACGGAAAGAAGACCTCAACCCAAATTACTCTTCCTGCTTAATGTTCAACAGCTTTATTTGACCCAGGCCTAGCGTAGAAAGAGAAAGAGACTCAGAATACAACTTACTGCCAGGCTGATAGGATTGGATCCCCAGTACTCTGTAAAACAGCTAAAGACCACATGGCATTTTGATGTGAGAATTTTAACTAAGATAGCCTTTTGGCATTGCCTGGCACTACCTTATACTCTACACAAAAAGACAGCGAGAGAACGTGTATAAACATTAAGAAACATTCTTTAGCTAAGTTACATAATATATGTTATAATCATCCTACTCTGCCACTACCTCCTCCGAGCGTGTGTGTGTGTGTGTGTGTGTGTGTGTGTGTGTCCTCTGAGTCAGGGTCTCAATGTGTCTCAAGTTGGCCTGTAACTCTCCATTGAATCCAGGCTGGCTTTGACCTGCTGGTCTTCCCAGCTCTACAACTGAGAGCTGGCATTACAGGTGTGTGTGTAGTACCAGGCCAAGCAACATTTTTTCCCCACAATAACACACGTGTAATAGTGCTTACCTCTCATCATATTAGCAGATTAAATAAGAAAATGAGTGCTTGACACCATACTTACTCTCTAGGAGAAGACGGTACCCCGCCTGCTGACCAAGGAAAAAGTCTGGGTGGGCCAAGGGAAGGTCCAAACTCAGGACAGCCTCCCTCCCCTTCTGTTGAGGCCAAAGTATTTTTGGATGAACAGTTCATATTAATTTGCACAATCTCTTGCCTATTTTGTGCTTATTCTGGGTATAAATAGATGACTTCAGCCGTCAGCACTGTCACGCCGTTCCTCCTGTGAGTACCAGGAGCACGCATCAAAGAAAGAATGAGAGAAAGAAGAAAATGGGGGTAGAGAGCTGGGAGGAGCCCTGAAGAGAAGCGGAAGTGTAAAAATCAGATCATTAAATAAGTTCTAAATACACTGGTTGGCATCAGCATAGCACCGTACAGGAGAGGAGACACACTGCCAACATGGCGGGAACACTGAGCCCCCGGTCCCTGTGAATCCACCCTCATTGCTTTTTGCCTTACGTGTGGGTCTGGTGTTAAACACAGGAACCCGTTGTTTCCTGTGGCTGTTTCCTATGTCTTCCCCATGAAGCATCACGAGGCCTTGATGTTGTGTAGAAGATATTGTCCCACACCCCACCAGAGTCATTTTTCAAGATATCCCATCCAGGCATGAGTCAGAATGAATAACTCTGGCCTGCTAGGGAAAAAATTAGCAAGTGAAGCAAAGAGGAAAGCTATCACGTGCTAAATCAAGCTGCCCAATTAACTTTTATGTTTTCGTGGTGGTGGATAGAGGAGAGGGGACAAGAAATCTTAGGTTTTGAACTATTTTTCTGATGTTTGGTTTGACCAGTAGCTATTATCAAGATCTCACCCCTTCCCCCATTGACGTTTACTTTCTCTCCTGCATTAAGAGTTGCACACATGGACTGGAGATAGGGTTCAGCAGTTAAGAGCACTGACTGCTCTTCCAGAGGTCCTGAGTTCAATTCCCAGCAACCATGTAAAGGCTCACAACCATCTGCAATGGGAACTGATGCCCTCTTCAGGTGTGACTGAAAACAGTCACACTGTACTTATATACATTAAATAATGAATAAATGAATAAATAAATAAATATTTTAAGAGCATTACACATGCACACACATGCACATGCCCATCCACATATTTGCCTTATTCTTATATTCTTCATTTTCTTTTACAGCAACAGTGCTGGATGCAGCATCTTCCTGTCCCGTGTGACTTTTCCCAGACATCTCATTCACTTTAGCACTCGCTATGAATTTCATCCATAAATTCCAGAAAGCCAACTTGCCAATGCGAGCCACAATCTATGTTATATCTATGGGCTTTCTGACACAGCCATGCACTCCTTCCTTCCTTCTACCCTCATCTTTTCTATTCCCTCTGCTCCATCAACTCCTCTTCCACAGGAATCCTCTCTCATCTCTCACTCTTTAGTTCAGTTTGGTTCTCTGTGATGCATGTTCTTGATGCGGACTAAAAGATTAAGAGGTTGATAGTGATGGCTGACATCATCTATTTATCTTCAGAATGGTCAGGATTCCCTGCGCCTTTTACTACTCCCTCTGCATCCTCCGTAGAGGACTTCAATCTATGTGTGGCTTTAAATGTATATATTCTAGTAACTCCCAGATGCATAGATCTGTTTTTGAGAGCCTCAGTCTCATCCACAGCAATGTCTTCTTGTTAGCTGTGTTTCTGAGCTATTTCAAAGCTACGGTGACAAGAGAGGTTTTTCTTAATTTTTTTGTCCATCCCCTGCTCCATTAATGTTCCACTTTTCCCAATCAAACCCTTCCTGTCCTTTCAAGTTCCCAGGTGAATGAAAGGAAACCCACGTGAGATTAACTTGACAATCACTCTTGACCCTGTTCTTACAATGTGCACTCATAGCCACATGAAAAGTCATTTGAATAGAACAATGTCTCTTGAAAGTCCCTCCCCAGGTCTAAATTACCCTGGACACTTCAATGTCAGTGTGTATCTAGACCCATTCTCTCTTGCTTGCACTAAAACACTGTGGAGGCTTGCTGTAAACTGGTCTCCCTACTTCTAATCCTGCTCTCCTTCCACCTTGTTAGTTAAGAGGGAGAAGAAAGAGTTTTTCAAAATGTAACCCATGCTTATTTTACATAAAGTCTTTGAGTCGCTTCTTTCTTCCCTCTGGGAAGGTGCAAACTGTTATTATGACTGCGTGGGTTCTGTGATCCGCCCTCCCTGACTTTCCAGTATCTCCTGTGTGCCTCCCCCCTCCCTCGGCATTGTTGATTTACTACATCCACTGCCTGCTTCCTAGAAAGCCGGCCCTAGTTCTCCCTGGAGCCTTTGCATCTCCCAAGCCAGAGGGCCTCTGTCCTTGTCTAGATGCTCTCCCGTGGATCTTCCAGAGTACACCACACTGCTCCTTTTAGGTTCACTTAGGGAGTGAGGCGGTTTCTTTAAAAAAGAAAAAATGAAAAGAATTAGCGCCCACCTATCTGCTCTCTCTGTCACAGCTCCCTCTTACCACCTCCCTTTGACTGTTTATGTTAGAGGGGATTTCAGCCTATTTATATTATCGGGTTTGTCACCCACTATAGGCTACACCTCTCAGTATGTGCATCCCTTTGTGGTACCTTTCCATACTGTACTAGGCTGGCTCTGGCAACCCTCATACAAAAGGAGCAATGCCAAGCCACGTCTGAGCCAGGTTAGAAAAGATACTCTCACCTCGTTTTCTCTCTTCCTGTCTTCCCCTTGGTTTATGCACTCTGGGAAGAAACAGATACAATGATTTAATAATGTGGGCATCCCTGGGAACAGTTTCACTGGCTGAAGAATCGACTTCTTCTACCATTAACCACTGAAATAAAACTGAAGGTAGATCCAGTTCAGGCACTGGGATGACTATAACAGGTTTATAACCTCATCAGATACCCTGAGCCTCAATACTAGCTAAGCCTTTCCCAGGTTCCTGGCCCTCTGAAGTTGTTCTAAATAATAAAAATCCATTAGTTAAAGCTGCTACATCTTAGAGGAATTTTCTATTTAGTCAAATAATTTACATATATATGTCCCATGACAATATATAATATATATGTATATCTGTCTAGCCATTATCTAACATCCCCAATGGTGTGTCTAACTCACTGACTCTTGCACAACTATGCCTAAAATTTTGTCTACCCCACAGTCGTCACAAGTTTCAATAGAAATTTGAGGAATGGGTGTAATGTATACTATTTTGCTATAAAATATTAATTTTATATCAAATTAATATATAATCATTGTTATATAATATATGTACTATATTATATATAAAATAATAATGAAAATGAATATATAATCCTATGGCTAACAAGAAACTAGCTATTGTTTCTGCTTCATAATTAAAGCCACAGGCACTAAGCCTTCCGGTGTTCTGGTCATTACCACCATCTGATTGTACCGTAGCACTGGACTCCTGGACCCCAGATTGCAGCCTTCATGTTTGTTTCTCCCACACACAGTGGCCTCAGATGTTTGAGAGTCTTCTTGGAGCTTGGTGCACGCTGGTGTCCTGAGACGTCTAGCTCCTACCTATTCAATAAGTGGCTTCCCAGGAGCACCACGCACAAGAATGTTTGAGTAATGACCACATTGCTCATTGCTCTAAAATGGGAGGTAAAATGCATCAATGGCTTTTCTTTGCTCTTTCAAGAAGAAAGCTGCAGAAATAGCTTTGATCCAAGGGAGTCTGAAGTCTACAATTCTGGTAAATGACATCCTTGGTTCTCTCAAATGAGCTTGGATGTTTTGTACTTCAATGAGATTCCAAAGAATCAAACTATCTCTGTGTAATTTTCAACACATAAGTCACATTTTGTCATTCTCTAGCATTGAACTTACTTAAATCAAATGCACTCGATTTTATATATCAGTGTACTGGCTGGTTTTGTGTCAACTTGACACAAGCTGGCGTTATCACAGAGAAAGGAACCTCCGTTGAGGAAATGACTCCATGAGATCCAGCTGTAAGGCATTTTCTCAACCAGTGATCAAGGGGGGAGGGCCCAGCCCACTGTGGGTGGAGCCATCCCTGGCCCAGCCCATTGTGGGTGGTGCCATCCCTGGGCTGACAGACCTGGGTTCTATAAGAAAGCAGGCTGAGCAAGCCAGGGGAAGTAAGCCAGTAAGTAACATCTCTCCATGGCCTCTGCATCAGCTCCTGCTTCCTGGTCCACTTGAGTTCCAGTTCTGACTTTTCTTTGGTGATGAACAGCAATGTGGAAGTGTAAGCTGAATGAACCCTTTCCTCCCCAACTTGCTTCTTGATCATGATGTTTTGTGCAGGAATAGAAACCCTGACTAAGATAATCAGCAATTTTCAAAGTCTCCGAGGACTTTAAGAGGTAGATCTGTTCTCCAAATCGCACGTAGCATTCTTGAGTCTTTTTTACCCCTAGCCATTCTCTGAGGGTTCACTTGCCTTCCACTCCCTGAGTCCCAATGGCTACAGGTGAGAAAGAGCAGGTTGGCTGAAATCAAACCCAAATGTTGCCAAGGTTGGTTTGCAGCTAAGTAAAACTGTTATTTTGTGACATTCTTGATCCAGCTAAAGTTAGGTAATTTCAACTGTGTATTTCTAATGAATACAAATGAACTAATTTAATTTAAAAATCAAGTTTTAAAAACTGGGATCATATTCTTCTGAGCATTCTCACTGTCTTTTCTCGTGATTCTATAAGAGAAGCCTGACTCAAATTAGACTACTGTAATTAAACCCAAATCCCATTTCTGCTTTAAGAGCATCCTTGAAGTTATTGCTTGTGACTTACTGGGGGTCCCCAGATTCCAGACTTATATGGTTGTTATTGTAAAAATAATTAAGATCAAATAAGTGTATTAAAGAGTGGTAATAATTGTTACATCACTGATAACTAAGAGTACTATCGGGGGGTGTCGGTATTTTGTGTTCTCTGTTTTCTGTATCTTTTATGATAATCCTACATGTATCTGAAAACTTACAAGCTTACCGTTCATATAAAAGATCTACTTAGAAGGCTCAGTTTCTCCATGTGCTTGTCTTCTTCCAGGCTATTCAAAGCAAGTCAACCACAAACAAAAACACTACTTAAGCACACTTTTGGAGAGCGTCCCACATGTGATTCCTAGTTGCAACATGGCCCTGCTATGTCATTTTGCTCAAGTGATGTCTCTAATCTTCTGCTGCCAAAAAATTTTATGATCCCTGGCAATGGAGTGGGAAGTGGGTGGTGATTACAGGACCCAAGAACTATCAAATGATATAGGTCTTTGTTTGAGAGGTACTGGGTAGGAAAGTTGGTATTATTCTTACTCTGTGCCCTGAGGCTAGAAAAGAATAAAGGAGTTTTGCATTCTTTATCCAGATGTCTCCAATCAGGATTAGGTTCCCGAGTCATTTCTAAAATTAAAAAAAAAAATCTAGATTATTTATTCCACACACCTTGAGCTAAGGGAGAATACCTAAAAGCAATTGAAATTCTGAGTTACTTCCATGTGTTTATTTACCTGGAAAAATTTCCCCTTCCTTAACACCACTTTTCTCCCTTTGATTTTTTTTTGAAAGATACATGTTCATTTTTTTCCTAGATAACAGATAGGTCAATAGACACGTGGATGACTAGATGACAGTCTCTTCTCATTAGAGGAGGGTTAGTACAATGTATAAAGTAAACCCAGTTTTGCCTTGTAGGAAATCAATTTATTTTGCCTAACTATGAAAATTAGTAGTTTTATATGTACTCATGAACATATGATCTGGTCTACAGGTTGAACAGAAATAATTTAATACAACTATAATCAGACCATTCAAAGAGAAAAAAAAATAAACTAGCTTCTTTAAGAAGGCACTTTGCCAGAGGATGCTTTGACCTCCACATAGTTTGACTGAACTTTAGAGTTCTCCCCATTGAGTCAACTACAGCTTCTGCCACTGTCTTGGTGACTTAAAATCCTCCAGCCCCAGCCCCAGGCTTTTTTGTCCCCCCTTCGGTCCTGGATCCATATGTTTACCACCTATTAAGCACCTTACACTTTAGTACCTGACAGTACTCTGAAACTTAACTACTAAAGGAGCCCTCTTGACTCTGTATTTCCATAACATTTGGGTAATTCACTGATACAGTACTGAGTACACTACAAAAGATAGCCTCCCACATATCTGATACATTCTCTAAAACATGAGTTTTAGCACACCATGAGAACTGAGAGCTGTAGTAGCTACTTTGGTGACTCATACCAGTGATCAAGCAAGTATAGTGGGTACAGAGCTGAGCAGATGTGGGAAGTAAGGGAAGTAAATTGGACTAACTGGTCGGCGCGTCGAACATCCTCGCAGATCTCTAATCTCCCTTCTCCACACCCCTGATGTTGGGATGGAAATCCTGTGATGCTCTGAAGTGTTGCCAGTGCCTTCTTCATTTTTATGATGACTACAGTGGTAGGTACAGTCAGCAGAAGAGAAATTTATGTCCAAAGCCTCAGAGAAACATAATACGTCTTCCTTTTCAAATGGGTCAGATGCCAACCATGGAGTGTGGCTCACATTCAGGTCTCAAGAAGATCTAAGGCATCCCAGCACACTGAAGAAACTGAGGCTGTCATCTTCCACAACTTAAAGCTGTTCCTGCAGAGCTGTCCAAGAACCAAGAATTGAGGTTTTCCTGGAAGAAGGAAGTACCATTTAAGTATAGCAGAATCCTCTACAGTTCAAAAGGCCAAGGATTGCAGAAAATGTTATATAGATAAATACAGTGCCTATGACGTTTATTTTCCAAATAGAGACACTTTTGAGATGAGATAATGGTAGTGGTTAGACTCAGACCACACATGAACAAGGAGGCGCTTAGGCACATGGGGGCATAAGGTTACACAAAGTGCAGAGGAAACATGGAGTTAGGGGAAGGCACACAATTCTGCCCCTGTGAAATCTCTGCTGATGATAAGTAAACAGGGCGAGCTCTTAATAAATTGAACCCGAATTTGTGGTAAGTGCAGCCACTTCAGATGATTGTATAGCTAGTTGGGTTACTTCATTCTCCATGGGGATTTGAATATTTGGGGATAGATCCGTGCGGGATTATGAGTGGTCTGTGTATGTGTTCTCCGCCCAATTGTTGTCTTGTTCTTTCAGCATTAGGTACAGTCTGAGCTAGTTAGAGCGCCAAGAAGATCAATTATAAAAATGGGTGCCACATACCTTCCATCGAAGTACTGGCATGCTAATAGCTGAGGTACACAAAACCAAATAATTATAATGTGATGTATTTAAATGCCAAAGCACATATTTCCCAAGATGGTGCACATGGCTAGTTAAGATCCTTGAATGTCCTGGCATTTCTCATTATACTAGACCATATTGCTTTGTGATGTGGACTCCAGGTAAATCGTAATGCTTGGCCTTGTTTCTTTTACTGAAGTCTATCTGTATCTCAGTGCACAACATATACTTAAGATTTATAAAATTACACTCACTTAAATATCTTCAGGGTTGTTAACAAAAATTAAAAAAAAAAAAAAACTCTCTTCTTTCCTCTCTTTCTTCTGAGCTTAAATTACATGGTTCTCAGATTCTCCTCTGCCTATGTGCCACACGAGTAAATGTTTGCTGTGCATGAGTACTTATTAAGAGAGCATGAGCTTCCCACAGCCAAATTGCAAACTCTGCCGCACAGGTTTCAGTGAGGAGCCTGCTTTGTGAACAGTCTGAAATACCCCTTCAGTTCGGTACTGCTGAAGTTCCACAGATGTTGGGCAGTATTTTTAATTGAACTTCTCTGGGAGAACTTAGGATTTTATCATGAGCCCTTCTATGTGTGCTTGTGTTTTCTCTGTTGTTTCGGATGTAATCAATGCCACATCACCCTAGTAGTCTAAGGACTGGAAGACATATCAAACACAGTGGCTCGATTATCTGGCTTTCCTACCACTTCAATCAAAAAAGGTTTCCAAATAGATTTGTTTGTTTGAGAACAGTTGATCATAAAATTAATTCACAGGTTTCTGTACCTACATTCATGTGTTATTTTCTCCATTTTATATGTGGTAAATATAATCTGCTAGACATCTATGACACCGTTTGCGAGGCAGATCCTTCTGAGTTCTCTGGAGATCTAAGTTCTAGCTCTTCGCTCCTCTCCCACAGACTTACTTGACCCTAACCTCCGATTACACTGGGTGGGTCCAGAGCCTGCATCTATCTGGGCTAAACCAATCATGCCTGCTTCCTGTCTAATTATCTGCTTCACCAAGGCAAATTAGTTCGGGATGGGTCTTGGAACAGTCTTGGACCAGTCCTTCAGGATTGCTTGAAAAGCTGAAGACACATTTTCCTGTCTGTCAAAAGAAGTAACATGCAAAAAAAAAAAAATCTAACTATGTTTATCCTCAGTATCTGAGAATGCTACATTGTGTCAGCTGAAAACTTTCAGCATTCTCATGGAGAAAACAGTTACCAATATTCTTATTAAAAGATAGTTTCCAGATATTAATGAAGTTGGGTTTCATTGTGTGCTCATAGTCCTTGTACATTTTATATTGGTTTATGATATGTAATATTAGCTTTTGTAGGCTTTAATGTTAATGGTCTATAATCACAAGATATTTCCATCCCTAAACTAAGCTACAAATTACTTCACAACACACATTTAAACCAAGTAACATGGAAAAGTTAAAAACAGAAACTGAACATTTATATGAAGAAAGAAATAACAAACAAAACTTAAAATATTCAAAATACAATTCAAAATGACAAAATGAGCAAATAAAATTTTTATTTTGAATTTAATGAATACAACAATGTACTTTTTAAAAAGTATGTAGAGACAGACAATAATGAATCCTTATAGAAGGTTAGTGTTCATATATATATATAATAGTATAAATTTTGAATGGAAAGAAAGACACTATGGCAAATGGAAATAAAATCCTGCAGAAATTCAACAGGCCAGTCAGAGAATCTGATAAAGGACCATAGAATTTTGCATACAACAAAGAAAGAAAAATATCTGTTTGTCAAACACTCAATTTGTATTTAATTTTAAAAATTAACAATGCAATATATTTCATTGGACTTTAAAGACAAAAGGCAACTCTAAATACAGACCACACACAGTAAAAAATAAATAAAGTAAGCAATATCAAAAGTTGAATAAAAATCTCTCTATTTAGAAATCCTGAAGCACTGCTAAATAATCATTAGTGGTCACAGAAACCCAAATAAAAACTACAAATTTTTAGAAATAATGACAAAATCATTGGTCAAAGCCATTGCGTGGTAATCCAAATGCATTTTACATACAAATATTCCAATTAAAAAAAATAAGAAAAAACCCAAGCATGTAGTATTTCTGCAAAGTACAAACAAATTAAGCATAGAGAAACTATTAATAAACAAAAGAAAAATGATAAAATTAAAACAAAAACTTAGTTTAAAAAATTAGTTAGGATCCCAGTGTTTATAAGTAAAAAACTAGAAAAGACATCAACAAGTAACAATAAAAATAATAGCAGTTATTCATATATAAATCATAAAATAATTTTAAAGGATAACTGTTCTGCGGCTCTCAATTATTGATGTTTTTCCTGATTAGATTTGTGTTTTGAGGCAGAATATAGTTAAAATGGTGGTTAGCTTTCATCTCAACCTGTACAAATTATGATCACCAGAGTAGGGAGCTTTACCTGAACAACTTTCCTTATGGCCTTGATTGGTGTGGGAAGGCCACCCTGACCATGGGCCATGCCATCTGGTAGGAGCCATGATTTTAAAAAAAAGTGTTTGAGAAGGAAGATCATCCTGCCTTTTGCTCCATTGGTCTTCCTCTTGAAACCCAATTAATCTCTCCTGGTGCAGTGGTTCTTTATTCCAATCTTTCAAGGTGGACGAGGACCCAGTAGTTCTACAGGAACATTTCAGTATTTCAGGAAGACTGTGGATCCACCTTGTGGGCTGAGTGACTACTCATTGTCTCTTCCCAGTGACAGACAGCTAGTGTGGGACTGGTTCAACTACACAGAATATGTATATTCATTTTTTGTTGCTTGTTTTCCCTCTAGAGGATCCTAATTAAAGCATTTACATACACATTGACTGACCAAGAACTTACTATGTAGCCCAAACTGGCCTCAAATCCATGATTTTCTTGCCTCTGCCCCACAAGTGCTAGGACTATCCCCAGTTTTAAGTTATTAAAATTAAATCAACTTGAGCAAATCAATTCTCATGAAAAGGGAAAGATATAGTCAGCAGATTCCAAACTCTATACTAAGCTCAAGCACCTTCACACCGACTTTAAAAGGCACCTAGTTGAAGGTTTTGAGTGAACTGATGTCTCCCTTCCTCATTGGAGAGTTTTCACTGGCTACAGAAAGTAGCCACTTCAGTCTCTATATTCACCCTCTGATAAGAATCTCAGCTAAGGTCAGCCCTGTAGACTCCTCATATCCTTCCCAGTCTCAGGTCTCCAACTAGTCATCAGAGATGTTTCCCACGAATTTCTAATCTTGCTCCCAACCCTTTCCCAGCTCCTCTACTCTGGAACACCATCCTCAATCTCCTCCTCTCCCCTCTCCAATAGAGATTCCTCTCTCTGTCCACCTCCAATGACTATTTAGTTTCTGAGTGAGACCAAGCATCCTCCCATGAGACTTCTGTATTACCCAGTTTCTTCGAGTCTGTGGTTTGTACTGTGGTTGCCCTACACTTTATGGCTAATGTTCATACATTAGCCATACATTAGTGAGTACATACTATATGTGTCTTTCTGATTTGGGGTTCCCTCACTCATGATAATATTCTGAAGTTTCATCCAATTTGCTTGTAAAATTCATGATGTCTTTGTTTTTAATATCTGAATAGCATTCTATCGCACAGATGTACCACATTTTCTTAAGCCATTCTTCAGTTGAAAAACATTTAGGCTGTTTCCAGTTCCTGGCTATTCCAAATAAATCTGCTACCTACAAAACCTTCAACCAAAATTTGTCTTGCCTACAAGATGTGCAGGGATAAAGATGGAGCAAATACTGGGGGAAGAGCCAACCAATTGCCGGCCCAACTTGAGCCCCATCCAATGTGTGCTACCAGCCCCTGACACTATTAATGATTCTTTGCTATGCTTGTACAGGAACCTAACATAACTGTCTCCTCAGAGGCTTCATACAGGTATGGATGGAAACAGATACAGAGACCCACAGCCAAACATTAGGTGGAGCATAGGGAGTCTTATGGAAGACTGGAGGATAGAAATGAGCAAGCAGGAGAGGTCAAGAACTCCACAGAAACTGCAGAACCAACTAATCTGAGACCAAGGGAGCTAAAACTCCCAGTTTAGTGATAGTATCTACATGCATGTAAATTAATCTCTTAAATAGATTAATAGCAAACCACTCAGTAAAGCCTTTATCTTTGCAGATTCAGGCCTGACACTGACCACTTGACAAAGTTAATAGAAATTCTGGTGGCTTTGTAAAAAAGACATTTCTCTGTGCCTAATAACCAAACTCCCTTGGCTAAGAGCAGTGTTTTCTTTCCTTTGGTCTCAGCTAGGGTGCTGTTACCACATAGCAGGAGGTGCAACAGAATCTAGGGGAGAGAAGCTGGGATGATGTCGTCCAGATGACTTGTAATTTGAAAGTGCTTCACCTTATGTCTTTGGGAACATGCCCTGCCTCTGGGAGTCTCTGAGTAAAAAGGTCTCCTTTCATCTCAAACAAATCTTTTTTTATGCACATACATATACATACATACACTCACACACACTCAGTACATACCATTTAGTGTTGCATGAATGTATATGTGTTTAGGATTACCTTAAAATTTTTTTTGATTTTCAATTATTTTTATTTTATTTGCATACTAATAAATATAACATAATGTACTAACTTGATATCAGGACAAAGCATTTATTTTTCACTGACACCAAAGTCATCAAGTTTTCAGCCAACCTGTTGTATAACAGCAGATGGAAGTTCAGATTTCCAGTGTTTGTTCTATCCCCAAGCAGCAAAACTCAATCTTCTCCTCGGTTCTGCCCATTCACAAACATGTTTCTGCACAACCTTTTCTTTCTCTGTCAAAAAGCATGTTCCTTTCAGAGTTCCATTCCAATATTCTCCCAACAAAATCTCTGTGGTCTATGAAGGCCACAAGATTTTCCTCAGAATTAACATGGAAAAATTTGTAAAAATCATAAAATATAAAACTGCTTAAGAAGTTCTTCACTTGGAAAAGTTGAAATATACTATCATTAACTATTTCATCATAGAAATACAAAAGCCCATGCCGGTGTTTCAATATCCCATTACTTAATATTTGGGGTATAATTAAATACATTCATGTATTTAATTCAATATAGTTTAATTCACTCCACTTCCTCTTACAATTGTTTTTTGGATTACAATTGTTTCTTTACTGACATTTCAAATGTTATCATCCCCTTTTCTGGTTTTTCCTCTGGAATTCCCCTATTCCATTCCCCTCCCCCTGCCTCTATGAAAGAGTTCCCCCACCCACCCACCCACCCACTCCTTTCTATTCCTCCCCCTTTTTAAAAAGTCATTTCATATACTGAAGTCACTATATTGTTCATTTTTAAATGGTAAATTTTTGTGCCTTCTGAAATGATCTGTTAATTTAGGGGGAAAATGATTATTTCATTATCAGCCTCATCTTTGAAAATTAGGTAAAAATACTGAGGCCATCAAGCCTCCCTTTTAAGCAGCGTTTGAGGCATAGATGGACCCCTTACGGACAAGCTCTGCCATTTGTGCTCCTTTGGGACATTCAGATGTCACAGTTTGTGTAAAACATCCTACAAACTTCATATTTTGGACACACAAATCTATAAAAAACAAGTATTCTTCTTCATTGCTATTAGCAAAAACTGCCCTAATCCACCGTCCAGGTTAAAAGTCTGATAATAACTGTGCCTTTGCTTGCAGAGAAACGCTGTAGGCAAACATGTCATGAGTGACCCAGTTTGACTGAGAGCAGACCCACGCCACTGGTCACAAAGGTAAACACTTGAGACATTTAACCCAGCCCAGCAGTCCTAAATGGAAGGGGGAAGTCATCTGGATTATGAATCACCTAATTGGCATGTCAGAAAATACACATTTTATTGACAGGAGGCGATTGTGGGAGAGAGTAATTTTTCATGTAATAGCAGACACCTGCCCCCTTCTCTGTGTATTCACACTCCTGTGTGTGGTGGGAGCAGTGAGAATCAGACTCGGCTACAGCTTTGTATCATGTAATGCATGAGTTTATTTCAGCAGCCCTCCAGCAATTTGGGATTGTCTGATTTGCAAATAAATCCCCAGTGTTCACTGGAGATCTTTAACTCTCTCTGTGTGCATCACATCAGTATCTGTATAGAGAGGTGACCACTTGTCTATATCTTCCTCATTGAGTGTTTTGCACTATTCAGTACCAAAAAGGGATTATATGTACTCATCACCACCATCATAAACACATGTGTGCACATGTGTGTGCATGCACAAACACACACCCACAGACACTCACATACATATACACCCACAAACACACACACACACATACTCATACACACACACAAACACACATAGACATACACTCACACACATCCACACCCACAAACACACACATACACACTCACACACACAAACATACACACTCACACACATAGACACCCACAAACACATACATACACACACACACAAACATATACACTCATACACATATACACATACACACCCACAAACACACACCCACAAACACACACCCACAAACACACACACACACACACACACACACACACACACACACACACTTGTTTACCATAGGATAGAACTGATCCTAGAAATTATGTGTCTTCTCTTTGCAGGTTCTCCAAACTCTGCTCTACCCCACCAACATTTGAAACAATTGATTAGACAGAGTAATTACTCCATAAATACTTATTAATTTTAGTATACTGATTCCATTTTGATTTGACCATTAGTTGGTTCCAGAAAGTATTACTAGGCATGCCACGACACAAGGAATAAAGTTTAAGTGGAAAATGTTTTGTCTCAATTCTAGCCTATGTATAGGTGTCCCTAAAAGTTAATGCTTTTGAATGAATACTCTTATGTGATCATTTGTCCAAACCAATTCAAGAAGTATGTTTCATTATCAATTGTATGTTGATTGAGGCTCCATCTTTAACACTCTCCATAGAAGGATAATGCCTTTAACATATTTGCCTGTTTTACTGTGCATAATGCCTGTGGAATTCTCACAAGTAAGTCAGAGCTTAAACTTCAGGCTGGCACATGAACAAGAACCTAGGAAGGCAGAAGGCCATCTGTAAACCTCAAGTCAATAAATAACAAATACATCCCACCCTGTTCTGGCACCTGCAGATATCAGGCATGCATGTTGCACCCTTACATACCTAAGAAGTTGGGAGATTCTGATCTACTCGATACCAGCTCTGTTCTGGGGTTCCTTTTATTTTGAGGGCATATTTCTCTATTCTTGGCTTTATGAATCTAGAACTGCAGCTTCTTTTGTTATGGGACTGACCTGTGTATGACAGGATGCATGCCCCGTTGGCCCACTCCCTTCGGTCAGCACCACAGTAGCCCAGATACAGCCGCTAAATAGCTTTGGTGTACCACCTGCCACCAGTCTCTGTATCCAAAAATTTGCCATATGTTTTTTTGTAATAAAATGTGCCCCAAATCAACCCAGTATTTTAGGTGCCACTTTAATTACCTTTCCCTCAGTACAGCACTCTTCATGCTTCTAAATGTGCCCAAGTATGTCCAAAATGCTTTGCTTTGGGGTCATAACAAGAGGCCATAAAAAATCCAGAGGACTGTGAATAGACATAATCTGGTCCACAAGTATGTTAGTCATGGTGACAAAGCACCTGAGAAACCATCTTAAGTGAGAAAAACAATTATTTAGGCTCATGGTTACTTGGCACCATTGCTTCTTGTTCTGGAAGCAGTGAGCGGTGAGAGAAAACATCATGGCAGACATCACATGGTGAAGCAAAATGGCCAGTAGCAGAAGTAAATGCCAGAAGAAGCCAGATGCAAAATAATTCTTCAAGACCATGCCACCAGTGACTTCCTTCATTCCTTCCTCCCTCCCTTTCTTCATTCCTCCCTTCATTTTTTATCTCCCTCCCTCCCTTCCTCCCTTCCTCTCTTCCTCCCTCCCTCCCTCCCTTCCTCTCTTCCTCCCTCCCTTTCTTCCTTCCTCCCTCCCTCCTTTCCTCTCTTTCTTCCTCCCCTCTCCCTCTCTTCCTTCCTCTCTTCCTCCCTCCCTCCCTCTCTTTCTCCATTCCTTCCTCCCTTTCTCCCTTCCTTCCTCCCTTTCTCCCTTTCTTCTTTCCTCACTTTCTTCCTCCCTCCCTTCCTCCCTTCCTCCCTTTGTTCCTCTCTTTCTCCCCCTTTCTTTTTCCCTCCCTTCCTCCCTTCCTTCCTCCCCCCTCCCTTCCTCTCTCCCTCCCTCCTTCATCCTTTCCTCCCTTCCTTCCTTTCATCCATCAGCTCCATCTTCTATAGTGTGTCTGCCATCTCTCATCATGCATTCAGTTATGAACACATTGGTGAATTAATTCATTGATCAGATCAGAGACCTGATTTCTCCTAAAACCCTACCTCTGAACATTGCATTTGGGACAGAGCCTTTAAGTGACATTTTGCATTCAAGGCATAACAAGATACAGCTGACAGAAGCTGGGGGAGAAAAAATGGTATCTTGAAATTTCTTCCAAACCCTTCATCTGCCTCCTTAAACTGTCACTAGAGTAGTCTTTGAATGTGTATGTAATAACTAAAGCAACAACCAGGGCTTCCTCTTCATCAAACAGATCACCAACCAGATCTTCAAATAACCATTGGAGCATATCTGTCTTCCTTCTGATAATTAAACCGGAGTGATCTCCTCAGGATAAGCTTATCGTAATAAGATTAAGTATCCGTGGCTTTTATTCAACAAGAGAAAAGTGACTAGTAGCTTCAAGATATGTGTTTCCTCCTATACTCCTATCTGTTATAACATAATTAATTATCCTTAAGAGACATGCACATACTTATATTTCAAAGCATCCCCATGTTCTGAGGTGTCTTATGAGCCTATGGGAATTACTGTGAACACTAATGGACAGAAGATGAAGGGAATCCAGTTTGGGATGCTCAACTGGCCTTTGTCAGTATAACACATCTGTACTGGCAGCTGTGATGGACAGGTCTGATGGTCAGAAATGGGCATTTCTGCCGCTCATTTGTTTTCCATCACAGAGACATGCAATGTCCTGCATTCTCTGCCCCTGGGGATTTTCCTGCAAAAAGAAAACATCACTTTTGACTTTCAGTGTCTCTGACCTAAATTAGTCTCATAAGTTCTCAGTGTTCTCAAAGGCCAAGGGAGAAAAAGTAATGGGACAAAGTCTAGAATGAAGTAGAACCAACAAATGTGAAGAACCAACAAATGTTCTGCTCCCTACAAAGCCTCTGAAAGAATGTTGCCACTTTCCTGGATGTAGCTCTCTAAGCAGAAGCCAAAGAGCTTCCTCCATGCTGAACCAGTTCTAACAGGTGTTAAAGAAGGAAATCGCTGGAGAATTTAGGAATTACACTAAGGTTTCAAGGAGAATTTAGGAATTACACTAAGGTTTCAAGTAATAGTTGTATGAGCACTTGGGCTCAAAGAGGTTTGCTTTCCAAGTGATTTTTTTAATTAAAAAATATATATACTTATAAGTCAAGGATATGACTCACTGGTAGATCACCTGCCTAATGTTTACAAGGTTCTAAGCTTGGCCTTTAAGTACCACAAAAACATTTTTTGCTATTGTTTTCAATGAGGTACATCTATGTCATAAAACCAGCATGAACAGCACCCATGAGTCCTGTAGCCGTTGATTTGCTGTTTGGTATCAAGCAAGTCTTTTGCTTCTTCTGAAGGCACTGAGGCAGAGAGAATGGTTAGGAGTGAGTGCGGCTTCTTTTTTTTTTTTTTCCTTTCAACTTTATTTAAAGAAGAAAGATACATGTACAGATTTATTTTCTTTTTTTTAATTGAACAACTTTATTTTAAAAAACAAAGATAAATGTACATATTTTAAGCATTTTTGCATAAAAGTATACGAATACATTTTTGTCAGTACTTGGGTTTTTTAAAGGTTTGACACTGTGCATTAAGATCTTACTAGTTACAATGAGCATAAAGTATATATAAAACAAGATGTAACCTGGATTCAAAGTTTTCTTGGTGTGCAAACATTAAGCATAATGGTTTTTCATTTTCTGGTTTTTTTTTTTTTTTTTTTCCTGAACTTCATATAGTCTGTGAGTGGTTTCTGGGGTGTTTTGAGCTTTCTGGGGTTAGTATCCAATTATCAGTGACTGTATATTTTGGCAATTCTTTTAGAGGTTTGATAGCATACACTGAAATCCCAGTAGTTACCATAAGCGTAAAATACATGTAGAACAGAATGAAACATGGAAACAGTCAGAGTTTTCTTGGTGTATATAGATTAAACGTAATGATCTTTGAGATACCAAAACTTGCCACAAGGCTATATTCCTAGCTCTTGGATTATTAATGATTAAAGGTCTAGGTGTACCACAGTCTGAGAGGGTACTATACACATTTTCTTTCCTAAGAAGGACTGAGGCTTTCACTATTTGGCCTTTGTTGTTCTTGATCTTCATATGGCCTGCAAGTTGTTTCTGGGGTACTCAAGTGCACCTTCTTGGAGGAGGAGGGGAGAGGGGAGCGGGGTGGGGGAAGGGAATAACATTTCAAATGTAAATACAGAGAGTATCTAATAAAAAATTCCAAACAACTTGTTTTGGTCAAAGATATTATGTGTTCTTTTATAAATTGGAAGTTTTTACAATTTTTTTAACTTTAAAAATGTATGAGAATGTTGTCATGCAAACTCCTTTCCCAAACAGCTCCTGATATGAATTCTCTTGCCTTCCATTAGAGATACTATTCACTATCCTGACCGTTGTCCACTCTGCCTAACTTAACTTTGGGTTTTCATGCTCCTATTTCTACTGTCTGCTTAGTTATTGCCTATTCATTTGTTAGGTCCTAGTTCCAGAATTACATAGTTCCATCAGTCTAAGCCAAATAGGGTTTCCATTCTGAGCTTCCTGCTGTCCTGTTCACACACATCAATCACTAGTGGCACATATTACACTAATAATTTAATTTTGAAAACAACATGTCTTTTACCTTTTTGATTGCATTGTCTAACTCAGTGATTAATAGTTGAAAATATATGTAGCTGGTGATGAATCTTGTGGAATGCATCTGTAAATATAGTATCTAGCTTAGAAACAGGAACTAAACAAAATCTTTTTAGAAGTGGTGGTACCTGTTAACATCCTAAGCTGAGAGAAACAACTAGAGAAAATTTGGAAAGTAAGTTATTGTTAATTTTTAGAATAAATTTTTAAGTTAATATAAGTTGTGTTGCCAACATTAACGTTGTTACAAAGGCCTAAAATATTTCCACAGTTCAGTTCTTACTGTCCAATCAGGGAGAGAGAGCCAGAGTTCAGTTCTTACTGTCCAATCAGGGAGAAAGAGAGCCAGAGTTCAGTTCTTACTGTCCAATCAGGGAGAGAGAGCCACAGTTCAGTTCGTACTGTCCAATCAGGGAGAGAGAGCCACAGTTCAGTTCTTACTGTCCAATCAGGGAGAAAGAGAGCCAGAATTCAGTTCTTACTGTCCAATCAGGGAGAGAGAGCCACAGTTCAGTTCGTACTGTCCAATCAGGGAGAGAGAGCCACAGTTCAGTTCGTACTGTCCAATCAGGGAGAGAGAGCCACAGTTCAGTTCTTACTGTCCAATCACGGAGAGAGAGCCACAGTTCAGTCTAAAGACATTCACATTTAGTGCTTCCTCAATTCAGATTTCAGCTCCCTTATATACCATGTGCCTTGATCTTCATCTCATTTTAAGTATGTTCTTGTTACATTTCTGTTGCTGTGACAAATATAATGATCAGAAGCAACTTGGGGAAAAAAGGATCTATTTTGTCTTACAATTCCAAGTGTCAGAATTGGGAAAACCAAACGGAATCTGGAGAGGGAACTGAATGTGACCCTGAAGAAATGTTTCTTGTTTGTTCTCTGCTACTTGCTTGCTCAGCTTGCTCTCTTATGCAACTCAGAACCACCTGTTTAGGGTTGTGTAGCGATCGCCGATCTCGCCGGCAAGGAAGACGTGCCACAACAGGATCCTTCTACAGGCGTTTATTGCTGGTTTGATTGCAGTGGCGAAAGACCCTAAGCACAGAAACCAGCCCTCCTTATATATGCTTAGGAGGACTGTGTCGACACCTGATTGGTGCATTCTGTGTGCCCTAATTAGCATACTCAGAGTCAGCATGAGTTAGCAAAACAGGCATGTGTGCATGCGCACTTAGGTTGCTTATTTCAAAACTGGCCACCCTCCCTTCGGGCTGGGCGCCATCTTGTAATAGCAATTGCGGTGGCTTCCCACAGGGTTGGGCACCACCAACATTGGGTTGGGCCATCCCACACTAGTCATTCATTAAAAATATGCCCACAGTCTTGCCTATAGGCCGATCTTAGGGAGGAAATTCTTCAGGTAAGGCTCCCTCCTCCTAAATGACTCTAATGTGGATCAAGTTGACAAAAAGTAACCAGCACACCATCTTTAATTAATGAAATATTTCACAGACACCCTGTTTGAAGTTGTAATAGCCACATGCTTCACACCATACTTTCCTTCTCTGTTTTATTTCTTTCTAGACTTTTATATTTTTTGTCTTGCTTCTCTTTTACCTCCAGTGAAGTAAAGCTCTAAAAACATTGTTTTGTGTAGGACCTTTTATCCTGTATCCACAGTATCTTGGAATATAAAACATGCTTATAAAGCATTTGATTGATTGATTGATTGATAGCTATGCAAATTTAAGCCAATATTCATGACATTTTCCCAAATTATATCTTCAAATGGGTTATGAAAGAGAGTTATCAAAAACTAAAGATGTACTGTCAAACCATTTTGAAAATCTACTGGTTTGTATGTGGCTTTAAAAATACAATTTCTTTTTATTTAATAACTTGTTTATTTTTAACATCAATGCAAGGTTTTTATTGTGTCCATATTGAATGAAAAGATTTATACAGGAGATTACATTCCTATCTATTCTATGAGATGTAGGTGAGGAAAAGTACAGTTGTTCTTATACAGGATTGTGGGGTATTTCTGTGACACAGTTGAACATATTTTGGGGAAGATTATGGAAAGATTTTGCAACCTTGTACAAGTAAAACTGTGAACATTGAGTGCTCAATATTAAGCTATTCTGTAGAAGTTTGGAAGATAAGAATGGTGAGAACAATGAGGCCTGGCTTGTGAAGTTTCAGAGGGAGGCAAAGACTCTGGTGTGATTTTTGTGTGAATATATATAATATATAATTCTAGTTAACAGGAGCTGAAGAATCAGCCATGGTTAACGAAATGCCAGAACTACTGAAGTGAAACCTTTGCTTTGCTAGAATACTTGATGCTAGTCAGCTAGAGCTGAGACATTAGCAGTAATTAAGAAAAGAACAACATTGCTGAAGTGAAACCTTCTTGGAGGGGTTTTTGAAAGTCAGCACACACCCAGAGTTGTGTTCCAGAGATGGCCAACATTGTACCTCATGCTTGCAGCTAAACATGGTAGTTAAGAGTCACTTAAGTGGTACTAGTTTGGAAGGCATGAATAGATCATCTAGAATAACTGAGTCTTGGCACTTCGAGAGGCCAGGCCACTGGTGAAAGTGCAGCCTAAGTTGTGTTTGAAAGTCAAGAATTAAAGAAGTCATGCAAAGAAGTTGAGGCTCAGCACCATGAAGAGATCCTATAGAAGGGCTACTGGTGAACTTGCAGCCCAGTTATAGGCAAAGGCCCCAGCATTTTGAAGATGCAAGTACCATGGGATGATACCAGGAGCAACAGCAACTCTGGAGTGGAGTCCGTGGGAGCCTAGAGTACTACAGAGGGCAGAACTGGATAAATAACCTTTGGAGGAGCAAGATGATCACAAGTGTATCCCAGACATGGGACATTGTGACACTGGGAGTTTGTCTTTTGAATGAAAAAAATGAAATATGAGGAGAAGGGCATGAATAATCTTAAAGTATGGAGATTTCTATTGTAGATATAGGGGAGAAAGTAGACAGAGTGAACAAGGTAGAAAGATTAAAGCAGATCATGAGAGGAGAGAGGAAGAGAAAAACAGGAGCAGGAGAGGAAGCACTGGATCAAGAGACCTGCATAGCCAAAATGACTGAGTTGTGTATGGGTCAGGCTGGGGAAGGGAAGCAGAAGCCCCAGCCTTTGGGAGGAGAGGTTTAGGGTACAGGTGGGGTGAGAAATTCTGGGAGGAGCCGCAGGTACTAGGTGATCCTGAGAGAGTTACTTTTGTTATTGGACATCAATATTCTTAACTTTTAAAAATAGCATTATAGATAAAACTGCCACAAACACTTTAATGCATGCAGCTATTTTCTTCATGTTTAACTACCTTCCTAGATTTTTGTTGTTTTCCATGGCTCATCCAAAGGGCTAAACTATGCTCTTCTCTGAAACTCCATTTTCATTAAGTAACCGACACCTCGAAACCAAACTATGAAGAAGCTTCCTCTGAACCAGTGTTAGGTAACAGAAAAGTACTAGTTCTTACTAGGGCCTGAAATCTGGGGTGTGCCCGAGAAGTTGAAATAATGAAAGACAAGAGACCATTCCCTTAGACTGCTGGTGTTGGTAAAAAGAGACAAATATGTTTGAAGTATCACCTTCGACCTGTGTTTAGCCTACCCTTTTAGATTGTGGTGTGAAGGTTATTTTAGGGTACTACAAAGAGAGCATTGGGTCTGGTGGTGAGTACCTTTGATCCCAGCACTCCACAGGTAGAGGCAGGCAGATCTCTCTGTTCGATGCCAGCCTGCTGTACATAATGAGTTTCAATACAGCCAAAGAGAATTATGGAGAGCTTGTCTCAAATAAGAAATAATAAAATGGTGGGAGGGGCGGGCTTGAGAGAAACAGGCCTTCAAGGAAACTACCTGGCAATTTCACCTGGCCTCTTAAAGTCCAATCACTTTCAAAAGCTTGTAGCCCCTTGGTTCACAGTTTCACAATGTGCTCTCCTCTAGACAGAAAATACGTTTAGTTCCATCTAATCTCCTAGCCCAACTGTGAACACAGTGGGTAAAAAGCCAGCAGAGTAATTTGTACAAATTGCCCTTTCATTGAGAGGAGTAAGGAAAAGGCAGCAGACAGTCAACACTGGTCACCTGCAAGGAAAATGGTACCTAGAACAATTATTCATTTTGCTGAGGTCACTTAAAAAAGAACCCAGAGGATTGATGGCTTTGTTAGGAGACACCAGAAACCATATACCTTTGATCAGAATGAGTGATTTAGTAGGTAATAATGTACTAGAGAGATTATTTTAAACAACTCATGTTTATACAGTAAATTAAAATTTTCAACAAACCATTCCTCATGATAAGCATGGTGAGATGTAAAAGTTCATGTGATCCCTATCTCCCAGTACCTGAAGCTCTTAATAGCTGCAACTTAAACAATGCTGTCCTGAACGGTATTTCGACCAAAGATAAGACCTTAAAAATAAGTGGTAATGGCCCTACCTTTAACATTTTAATATTTTATTTCTCATGAATCTTTTGCACAAAATTTGCAAAATTTGATTTTCAAATATTTATTATACTACATAGTTTACTTCCATATCAATATCTTTTAATTATCATTTTAAAATGTCATTGGCTTAAAATCTACTATTAGTAGATAATGAACTTGTTTAAATACTGTAGACTATGTCAAGAGTTTATGTGTATGCAGTTTTACTGGCTAGAGCTTAGATCCTAGAGAGCCAACTTTAAGAAATTAGCTACCTTATCTTATTCCATAACAGTAAGGAGCAAAAGGCATTATGATTTTCTTTTTGCTAAATATAAGTGCTTATAATAAAAATGTCAATTCTCTGCTATACTCTTTCTTTTTAATATTATGGTCATTAATTTTTTT
Source organism: Micromys minutus (assembly GCF_963924665.1). NCBI lineage: Eukaryota > Metazoa > Chordata > Mammalia > Rodentia > Muridae > Micromys > Micromys minutus. The sequence goes on along the minus strand of NC_137961.1, from coordinate 15,004,216 downwards.
GAGAATGTTATTGAATCTGTTTTAATCAAATATGCAACCTCTACTCCTCTTCCTAAGTCTCTCAGATCCTGCCTACCATCTCCCAACTCTTTGTCTGTTGGTGGGCTTTTGTTGTTGATGCTTTATTTTGTTTTGCATTGTATTAAGCCACTAGGTCCAGTTTATGCTGGTATATAGTTATCCACCGAAGTATGGTTAACCTACCATGGCCTTACCCTTAGGGAAAAAAAAAAACAGACACCCCCTTTCCCACAACCCATCAACCAACTGAGTAGCTCCTCAGTCAAGAATGGGGGGGCTCATGAGCCCCTCCCAACACCATGCTAGAATGTTGACTGACTTGATCTTCTTTAGGTATTGTGCAGATAACCACAGTTACTGGGAGTTCCTGTCATATCCAGAAGACACTGTCTTGCTGTGGTTTTTTCCAACCTCTAGCTCTTAGAATCCTTCTGCCCATTTCTCAATGGCTCCTAAGCCTAAGGAGGGGCATTGGGATGTATATGTTCCATTTGGGAATCAGCTCTCCTGATTGACACTTATTTTCGGTACTTTGACCAGTTATGAGTTACTGTGTGAACCACCATCCACTGTACAGAGAAACTCTTTTGATGAAATCTGAGAGCTACACTTTTCTACAGGTACACAGATACAAATTTACATGAACGTTTAATACTATACCCATTTAGCAAAATAACAGTAGAATTTTCACCCCTGGGGTCTGTGAATCAGCATAACCGTAAAATCTTGGACAGTTTTTATAGTACAAGGACTGTGCTTTCTCTCGTAGAGCAGGCTTTAAATCTGATAAGAAAGTTGTTGGTTACTCCTGTAACTTTGTACCACTATTGGACTGTGGGTTTATCTGACCATTATTATAATTCATAGGCTTCACATCTGCCAAGAGTACTGTTGACTTTTCCCCTTCCTTGAAGCCTGCATAGCACCTTCCACTACTATAAGAGCTAAGTAGCAAGAGGAAGTTTCCCAGTCATTACTAACTTGATTTGATCATGTTCTATGACCATTTCATGTAGTATCTTCAGCAGGAGGGTCTTACTATCAAGTTCTAATTTTAACATCCGGTACAGATTGTGGGTGAGGTTTTTACTGGACACCCTTGACTAATAACTTATCTTATACCTGGAACTGAGCTTTTTATTTGGGAAAAACATTATACATTAATGAAGTAATTAGATTTAAGCTCCTCTATGTGAGTATGTATTACATACTTATGTATACATGTTTTGAGAAATTTATAAAATAATAAGTTAACATATGGCTTTTCAAACATCTTTAGTGTTATTTCCCCCCCTAAACCCTCTGGTCCCTACTCTTCTATCCTTCTCACCATTTAAACTTCTCTCCTCATTATTCCCATTTTATCCTATTGAAACTTCCAAAAGTAATGGTTTTAATTTTTTGAGAACTATTTTTTCAAGTAATCTCTCCATTATTTAAACAAGGTAGTGCGATTCTACCTAATAATTGATCACATAAAATCATTCTGTGGTGAATGTTTATGTATATGCACACATACACGTACATGTGTGAACATGCATGTAAAGTTTGGAGAGCAACCTTGGGTATCATTTCTCAGGATCATTCCACATTGCTTTCTGAGACAGAGTCTCTCTCATCTGCCTGCCCACTGATTAAGCTAGGCTGGCTGGTCAGCCAAGCCCACTATTCTGTCCTTTCTTGCTTTCTCTGGGCTATGATTACAGCTGTGCACCACCATGCCTAAATTTTTTACGTGGGTTCTAAGGATTTATCTCAGCTCCTTGTGCTTGAATAGCAAGCACTTTGTAGAAACATTTTGATACATAAAATTATCTTATATCAACACTTCTCCCTCCCTTCACTTCTGGATGCAATATGGGTTGATTTTTGTATTTTTCTTTCTATGTTTACATACTTACTCACTGTTTTTTATTTCCAATTTAGTGTGCGTGTGTTGTTTCCTTTTCAACTGCTTGATGTTTTTACATTCCTGTAAATATTATTAAATTTTATCCTGAACATTTTAAGTGTGCGAAATTTTAAGGTACTGGTTTTAGATGAGACCAGGTGTGTTCAAGGTGCTATAGCCAGAGGAATGTGTGTGTGTTTGTGTGTTTGTGATTAATTTGTAATGGTTTTGTTTTAATCATATATATATATATATATATATATATGAATAGAGAGAGAGAGAGAGAGAGAGAGAGAGAGAGAGAGAGAGAAATGTTTATAGCTGATGTGTTTGTAAAAAGATAAAGGAAAGAGGGATATGTTCTATGGAGGAATGGGGATACCTCTGGTGGGCTAATGTTGAGGCATCTCTTCTCCTTGAGGGACCAGCCACAAAACATGTAGTTTACAATAGAATTTATTCAGGGCATGGGAAAGGGAGTTAAGAGGGTAGTAGGGGCAGAAAGACAGAGAAAGGGGGAAAGTAAGAGAGAGAGAAGATGATTAGAGAAGAAGAGGAGTAGAGGCAAACCATGAGCACATGAAGAGAAGGGGGGAGAGGAAATGGGAAGAGAGTGGAGAGTGGAGGTAAGAGCAAGAGAGGATAAAGAGAAAAAGGGGGTCAAGCAGCCCCTTTTGTAGTGTCAAACATACCTGGTTGTTGCCAGGCAACTGTGGGTGGGGCTTGGACAGGATGCTAATGATATCTATATACAATTTTGTGCATCTGAGTATACTACCTTGCAGGTGCTAAAAAACAGTGTTGGATCCCCTGGGGCTGGAGTTACATGTGGGAAATGTTTGTGTGGGTTTTCCGCAAGAGTATTAAATCATCTTAACTGCAGAGCCATCTCTCAAGCCCTGGGTGTTGGTCTCAGTGTTTGATAGTGGCATTTACTTTAAGGATAATTATTTTCCACTAATGCATAGATATCCTTCTGAATACCCTATCCAAATGGGGTTCCTAGTCTGAGAGGAAGAAGCAAAGAAGAAGCTTCCCCTAGATCCCTGTGGGGTCCAAGTACTGTTTACTTTATTTCTTCTATGTGATCCCTTCGCCAGCTTCAGGAACATGGTGACATTACTCTGCTGAACACATGAGGATGTTCTTCTTACAGAGTTACTGAATTTTCTCCACATCGCTCTGTTCTCTCTACTTCTGTGCTCTGTGAACCCTAGCTTCTCTAGTCTCTCTGGACTTGTTGATTAATCTGAAACTTACCTCCATGGCCTGAAATCTTTCTCCCAGCAGCGAGCTGAAACAACCCTGTCTGTTTCCCATCTCTCTTGGCTCATTCTCCTTTGTTGCCTAGCATCTCATGTCTTTAAAATATTACTCTTTACAGTTTGTCTTATTATTATTAACTTGGGCAGGAGAATAATTCCAGTCTCTGTCTTGCCACCTTGATAAAAGCAGAAGTTCTTCCATTGCCTTTTAATGCTTAATACTGAGGTATCCAAAGGTGCACATGTTTATATTTTTGTGCCTAATTAATTTAGAGGTCTATTTCTTTGAATGCTAGGGCTCTGAAATGTCTTGAAATTTCACAATATAGACATGTTTTTATTCACTGTTGGTTTTCTATGGGTGCTACGTGTCTGTAGCTTTAATCTTTGGGTAACTGAAAGGAGTCCTTTTTTTTAAGTAACTTCCTTCCTTTGACTTTTCCCTATTATTTTCTTCTGGTCTGTAGTTAGCTGAATGGAAAGCTACAGTGTCATTGTTCTTCATTTGTTTTGAAATTCTTTTTTTCTTCCAAGAAATTACTTTATATCCCATCCAATTGGCCTTCCAGAAGTACTTTCTGGCAGCTTGTAGGTTTTCTGGATTATTTGCTCCTTTAAAATTTCTCTTTTGACTTTTAATAATCGTGATATAAACTCTCCTCCAAAGACTGTACTGTAAAAACGTTTTGTGCATATGTATGCACACCTGCATGTGAGCACAGGTGCATGTGTCAGTAAAGGTGCATTCATACAGAGTGTAAACAGAGGTCAGAGGACAATCTCAGATGGCAGTCCTCACATGCCTTCTAACTTTTGCTTGAGGCTGGGTCTCCAAGTGGCCTAGATCTCATCAAGTAGTTCAGGGATGATAAGACGCCCATAGCGTATCAAGTTGCACGCTTCCTCTTTTATTAAGGCTAGGCAAGGCAACCCAGTAGGAGGAAAGGGTCAGAAGGTAGGCAACAGAGTCAGAGACAGCTCCTGCTCCTGCTATTGGGAGTTTCAGATCAAACTACATAATTCTAACATATGTACGGATTCCAGAGCCAAACCTACTGGAGAAAAATGGGACAAGCTAAGCTTCAAGAAACAAACAGCAATAGATTAGGAGGATTAAAAATAATTATCATGATGTGGATATAACCAGAATATATTATATATATATATATATATATATATTATGAAAATGCAATAATGTAACCCATCATTTTGTATAATTGATATAATATGCAAAAACTGTTATGTGAAAAGAAAAATGAATACTTGAAAAACACACCTAAGCTCATAGCCACATAAAGAAGTAAAACCCAACATAATTGATGATCTTTAAGAATAATTAAAAAGTCATTTATCATAGGCAGTTGTTTATCATTTAGAAAAATGGCAGAGAGAAAGAACCATGCATTTTTAATCTTTCTTTCATGTAATCTAATGAGGGTAAGATTAATTTTAAGGTGTCCTCTGAAAAGGCTCAACCAGCAACTGACTGAGACAAACTCAGAAACTTACAGCCATTCATTGGATTGTGATCAGGAACCAACATGGAAGAGTTAGAAGAAGGACTAAAGACACTGAAGGGGGTGACAACCCCATAAAAAGAAAAGAATATCAACTGACCCAGACCCCTCAGAGCTCCCAGAGACTAAGACAAAAACCAAGGACTATACATGAACTGGTTTATGGCCCTGGATAGTTGTGTAGCAGAGGACTGCCTTGTACAGCCTCAGTGGGAGAGGATGAACTTAATCCTGTGAAAACTTGATGCCCCAGGGAATGGGAATGCTGGTGAGGTTTGGGGAGTGGGGGGGGAATACACTTTCAGAGATGGGGGAGAGGAGGGGATAAAGAATTAGAAGGAGGTGTTTGGAAGGGGGAATCTTTTGAAATGTAAATAAATAAAATAATGTAATAATTAACAATAAATTCACTCTAAGGAGCTACACCAAATAGCCAATGGAGAACTGATAGAATAGTTCAGTTTTCCAGCACTGTTCCATTGATGAAAGAGCATCAGCAACTGTTAACATCATAAATCAAAGGATGTTATACACATCCAAATGGAAGAATACCTGCACATTTTTCTTTTCAAACCATGTCAATCCATACGAAGCAGAAACTCCAGTGCCAAGTATGAGATACTTTCTTTTGAATTATTGGTCAAGAAAGACCCAGAATCTCCAACAACTACATAGGCTCTTGTCACTCTCTTTTTGTTGCCAATCAGATCTAGTTCAGTCTCTACTGCTGAAGACACGCCATGGATCAGATGCAATGTATACAGAAATCAAGCTGGAACTGAGCCAGAAGTGTGCTACCTGGTGGCCAGCTTTTATAGCACTCGCAGTAGCTGTGAACCTCAAGATACACAGTATCAACCAGATAGGTTGTGCCCACTAGTGCAAGAGTGGCATAGCGTTTTCTTATTGGAACGGAGGCCTGTTCCACAGCAGGAATTTCATACTCATAACTGTAAAATCCTGTCAAAACCTCATGAATAAGGGAGTCTTCAGTCTTCGGTGTGAACCTACTACTGTTATTTAGCAAAATCAGGGGTTCTCAACCTGTGGGTACAACCCTTTCATGGGGGTCACTGAAGACCATTGGAAAACACTGATATTTACATGGTGATTCCTCACAGTAGCAAAATCACAGTAATAAAGTCTCAGTGCGAATGACTAAAGCATGCGGACCTGTATTAAAGGGGCCATAGCATTAGGAAGGTGACCTAATTTGTCCTAGTACCAAGTGTCATTTAAATATGTTTCTATATGTGTCGAGTTTATTCAAGAGAAGCTTCTCCTTGTGGAGAAAGATGTCAGCTCAAGATATTGAGAATAAGTGACGGCTGAGTGCTTAGCCCTAAACAAAGCTCAGGGATCATCTTGAAAGAAGAATGAGAAAGGATGTAAAAGTCAGAAGACAGCGAGAATGGCTATAAAATGTCGTCTTCCAGGGCATGGCACACTCAGAGCGCTCACAATCCCAAAGCAGCTGTGACCTATCAGCAGTTAATCCTTGATCAAGAAGGGGCCTATGTAACCCTGCCACGTCCTGCTGTGCGTACTATTGGCTACTGATAGACTCTGGGGCGGGGCTTTCAATATCTCAGTTTTGTATCACCAAGGAGCCCACCTGGCGCTACTGAATATTTCCAAATGAATTTTTTTTCAAATCCCTGGTGGCACAGATGATTCTAGTAAAACTCGATGAATCTCAGAAACAAAACCCTTTTTAAGGTGTGAATTTGTTATAGAGACTTGTAGCTGGGCAATAGGAGAGAGGTGACTCAGGGTGGTATTAGTAATCAGAATGTGCTTTGTGACATCAATAAAATTGCCATAGTACAAACTCAAAATTTGTTTGTTTCAGTTTCAACGCCAATGTGCTCTAACCTGTATGTTACACTTATAGAAAGTTTATAGAACACAGGAATGTTCTGAAGTATACCCCAAGGGTAGTCACTAAATCTTCTCATATGGTAAACCCTGAAATGTTTGACATAGCGTACAATAGAGATTTCAAAATTAATCAACCAACTGCAAGAAATGAACCTAATATAGGGTTTGTGAAATGGCTCATGGGGTGCAGAGTTCATGTAAAGCAGGGTGCTGTGATACACATCTCTAATGCCAGTGTTCCTGGCTGTAATCCCAGCACACCTGAGTGTTGAGATTGGGATAAGAGATGAAGAATTCCCAGAAGCTCAGAGGCCAAATAACTTGGCACACACAGCATTGAACAAGAGACCCTGTCTCCAAAGTAGAAGACAAAGCCTGAGACCCGAGGTTGTCTTCAGACTTCTACAAACACATGTGTGCTGTGTGTCTGCCTTCACTAACATACATATACACACACATATACACACACATACTCGTATATATGAGACATGCATATACATGTACAAAGATTCTTTTAAAGAAATCGACTTAATTTAGATCTCCTTTCAAACACAGTGAAACAAAGTTATGAAGTTATGATAAAACAGTTAAAATTTTGAATACTGGATATTAAACAATATCATAAAACTATTGTTAATTTATTTTAGTTATGGTAATACTATCATGGTAATAGTTTTAAAGATCCAGCATCTTTTCTAAAACCATGACACAGCACACAAAAGTCAAATGATATCATACCTGGTACTTTCTTCAGAGTAAAATGGAAGGGGCACATGGTAAGTCCTGTAGAACTCAAGATGGTTGCTAATTATTGAACCAATCTATCAGCCTGTGGAAGCATTTTCTCTGGGGCAGTTCAGCTGTAGTCTCCTCCCCCCTCAGGGAGAAAAGCCTTGGGTATGGATTGATTCAGAAGGAAAAGGAGGGACGCATTCAAAGGGTCTTGTCTTCCGTTATGGATGTTGTTTCCTGTGCCTTCAATCCCCCATAGCTACTTCTCTGCCCTCTATTTATTCTGTAGCCCTGAGTTTCTCTAAATAACAAATATCCCATGTCATTCAAGAGGAAGGAACTTTTTCCTCAAGATACTGACATCCACGTTTCTGTCCTTTTATGGAATCTCAATTCAGTAACTCCCCCACCACCAACCCTACCCCCACACCCCACCCCCTCATTTTAGTTCTGTGTGTTTCTTGCTTATCCTCATTTCTTCTGGGTCCATCAAAGTTCTTCAATAATGATGCTTGCTCCCAGGAGAGGGTGGGTTTGACTGTGGTGCATACCCTTCTGTTCCTTCCTCAACATTACTCTCAGACAATCTGTCAAGAGACTTTCTGTAGCACTAGGTCAGGCACAAATCCTTGTCCTGTTTTCAATCTTCTAAACATTGGTTTAACTATCTCACCCTTTAATATCCTCTCCTTCTCTTTGAGGCCCTAGAATGAAGATATTTTAGAAACACGCAAGGCCAGTGAAAATAGATTTAAGAAATTCAGTGAAGACACTGATCGGAAGAGACTGCTTGGCTTGTATATGTGGCAGGAGGGTGTACACAAAAAGTGATTGTGAGTAACGTTGACAACAGTCTTGTTTTTTTTCATTGTAACGTGTGACTGGAGGTGAAAGGCATGCTCTGCAAAGAAAGGAGGAAAATATCTGGAGGCCAGAAATGGATCTGTGATGTATGTGCCATCAGCATTTGTAAAGCTGTGTTTGAAATATTTGTAGCTCTAAGTTTCCTTCCTTTATACTGTTCATCTTGGTGGTTAAGTTTGTTTGGAAAGCCATTTTTAAAAGATTCTGCTGATAGCCCAAGACCAGCTGAGGTGGGGGGAAGTCTGCTGACGTCGACCACTTAACGCATCCATTAGTACATCTTTCTCGTCACTTAACACCCAAGGGGTCAAGCCTTTGGTAGGAAAGTTGTTTATAAACTGGTAGCGCTATTTTGTAAATGTAAAGGACGAGCTGAGGGGGATCTAGACAGAAGATTGTACAGTTTAGGGATTTGTACTTACTAGGAAGCAGCCCTGAATTTGTGAGTATTTTAAAGTTTAATCAAGAACCACTAATTTGCCTACTGGGATCTGACGCAGAAGGTCTCAGTCACTCTCGAAATCCATGAGGTATTGTTGGGAAGCCAAGTTTTTCGACATAATCCAGCCACAAAAGAGCATCATAAGAACTCTTATTTAGATGACACCTTTCTACCGAAGGAGCTGAAAGGAGTTGCAACCTCATGGGAAGAACAACATTATCAGCCAACCAAACCCTCCACAACTCCCATGGACTGAAGCACCAACCAATGAGCACACACTGAGAGACCGATGGCTCCAGTTGCATAGGTAGCAAAAGATAGCCGTGTTTAGCAACAATGAGAGAAGAGGCCTTCGGTCCAATCAGTGCATGTTTTCCCAGTGTAGGGAAATGCCAAGGCACTGAGGTGGAGAGGGGGGGATGGGAGTGGGGTGGAGAAAAGGGATAACATTTCAAATGTAAATACAGAGAGTATCTAATAAAAAAAATAGTTAGCCAATGGGAAAAAGTAAATGAAATCTTTCTGTGAAGCTTGTGATGATCTATTTTACAATTATTTGGGCATTGGGGAAGCACCGTCATGCTGACTCTGCACTTTTTTAATAGCACCTTACTATTCTAATGGGCACGTGTCACCTATGGACAGAATATCCACTTACCTATAAGAACTTCATGTGTGCTATTGACTTCCTTGGATCTTTACCCTAAAAGATGACATCGTGGTTTCTGCTATGTCAGCATAAAGTTCCTCTCCTGGCCATCTTGATTGTTCCAGTGGTACACTGGTGACTTACACAGCAGCTGCTAGACTACTTAGACTGATTCTAAAGCCAAAGGCATGGAACCCATTGAAACATCAAAATGCAACATTCCCGTTACCCTAAGATAATGCAACCAGAGAACTGAGTTGTTACCTGACAGGGAACAGAAGGGAAATCATTGAGAAACAGACCTGGGCCTATGATTATTCATTCAGTTTAAAAAGATGGCCCTCTCTGGCCATTTCTTTTTTTTTTTTTTTTTTTTTGAGGTTGAAATTTTCTCTTTGTTGCTTAAGTCAAATTGGAAAGCTGTCTACCTTTGCAGCCACTCAGATTAAAGTTAATTGGTTGACATATGTAGCAAAAGTGAACAGAGGTCATTTGGCATCCAAAATTGGTCAGGAAAGAGATGTGCAATGATTCGTGTCTGCAAAGTCCAAAAACAAAATGTGGTCTCTTACTTGTCTCCAGATGTGTGCATCTATGGTGCGTGCTGCCCCACATGGGTCTTTATATATGCCAATAAAGCTGATAAACAGCCATCGGTGTCTCAATACACTCCTCTAGTCTATTTCCACGGAAAACTTCCCTGCAAAATATTTAAATGTCTGTTGTGATTTGAATATGCTTGGCCCAGAAAATGTCACTATTAGGAGATGTAACAGTGTTGGAGTTGGTATGGTCTTGTTGGAGGATGTGTGCCTCACCTAACAAAGTAGAGATTGTTGCCATCAATGACTTCTTCACTGACCTCAACTACAAGGTCTACACATTCCAGTATGACACTACCCACGGCAAGTTCAACAGCATCGTCAAAGCTGAGAATGGGAAGCTTGTCATCAACGGAAGCAGCATCTTCCAGAAGTGAGATCTCAGCAACATCAAATTGGGTGATGCTGGTGCTAAGTAGAGTCTATTGGTGTCTTTACCACCATGGACATTGACACCATGGTCACGGCCCATGCCTCAGAGCTGGATGAAAACCTGGTTCGCATCATGTGGCTTTTCTGTCTCATGTCAATGCACTTGCATTTATGAGAACAGTAGCTAGACCTTTCATTTCCCCCTCATTTGCATGTGCTGGGATTGGAAATTTATGTGTATCTTCTCAGCCCCTCGGAAAGCCTACATGAAGGTGAGGATGAAAAGGTTAGGAAAGTTGAATAACTTCTGTTCCCCCTACCTAAAAACAAGTACTACATTGATAGAAAGTAGTTCAGGATATAAAACTTCAAGGCCTATGCAACAATAGCTCACTTCCTCCAAGCTTCCACCTTCTGAGGGTTCCAGGACCATCCAAACTTCCACCTTTGCATGTTCAAATACATGAACCCATGGGAGACATTTCAGATTCAAACCAAAGCTCTCTAAGGTTTTGAACACAGAGATGAAGCATTGATTTCTCCTAAATATCCAGGATCCAAGGCAAGTTTAAATATGGAAATAGACTATTGTGTTCAGGAAATCAAGTGACAGAAAAGAGGATATGGAGGGGTGATAAGAGATGCAGGGGTGGAAGAAGATGTAGGGGTAGAAGAAGATGCAGGGGTGATAGAGAAAGCAGGGCTGATTGGAGCACCAAGTTCAGAGGATACTGCCTGGAGAAGACATATATGTTAAGTCTTCATGTCTGAATACAAATCACTTAGCTGAAGAACATGAGAGGAGAGAGAAGAGATATGAGGAAAGTCAGTGGAAGTAAGAAACCCTGTAGAGCTTAAAGGGTATGAGAACAAAACCAGGAAAGGGCAAGAGTGGAAACTGAGGCTGGAGAGGCAGGCAGAGGCAAACTGTAGTGTAATCATGTCCAGTGTGGGGATATTTGACTTTTTTTCCTGGAGTTTTAAGACATCTTGAGGTTAAGTGTTGACAAGAATTAAAAGCACCAAATAAAGATGCCATCATCTAGAAGCAAAATCTCAGGTTAGATGTTCTTGGTATAGTGAAAAAATAGAGAGTGGCAGGAATCCATCCTATAGAGAATAATGGTGGGTTGCATCCTATAGGGGATGGTGAGGTACATCTATAGAGAATGATGGGGGCACATCCTGTAGAGAATGAAGGGGGTACATCCTATAGAGAATAGAGGGGGTATATCCTATAGAGTGGTGGGGGTACATCCTATAAAATATGGTGGGGGTACATCCTATAGAGAAAGGTGGGGGTACATCCTATAGAGAAAGGTGGGGGTACATCCTATAGAGACTGGTGGGGGTTCATCCTATAGAGACTGGTGGGGTACATCCTATAAAGAATGGTGGGGTACATTCTATAGAGAATGATGGGGTCCATCCTATAGAGACTGGTGGGGTCCATCCTATAGAGTGGTGGGGTACATTCTATAGAGAATGATGGGGTACGTCCTATAGAGAATGGTGGGGTACAATCTATAGAGAATGATGGGGTACATCCTATAGAGAGTGGTGGGGTACAATCTATAGAGAATGATGGGGTACATCCTATAGAGACTGGTGGGGTACATTCTATAGAGAACGGTGGGGTACATTCTATAGAGAATGATGGGGTACGTCCTATAGAGAGTGGTGGGGTCCATCCCATAGAGAATGGCTGGGATTCATCCTTGCATCTTTTACATTTACTGAGAGCCAATGGCACCCTTGATTTGGTGATGAACACACCCATCTCCTTTGTAAAGCACTTTCCGTGACTGTTTTCTGTGTTTGCTGATGTCAGAAAGCCTGCATGCAGGGTAGTGCTGAGATTTTTAGTGCTTCTTCTTTGAGTGCTTCTTCTTACCTACAGCCTGGGTATAATCACAGAGACCTTCCCAGACATTGACAGTTCATAGGGATGACTATGTGTGTATTCACAGTTTGGTACCTATGTGGCACAAAGAGAAAACAGAAATACCATGAATCATACAAAGCAAAGTCCAGTGACTTGTGTCTGAAACTTTGTAGAAAAAGAAGTCAAGAATGTTACAGGGGAATTCATCTGTGGCATCAGGAGTCAAGACTGAATCTGATGTGGCTGTAAAATCTCTGGCTTGAGATAGTAGACTTTCAGCCACACTGTAAGAGACAAAGCGCTGCTTAGTGAATATCCACCCTTGCATAAGACACTGTGCAAAAACAAGGTATGTATCTTAATTTTTCCCCAGTGTCCAGTATAGGATGCAAAGAAGGAGCGAGTGAATGAACCAGTGTTACAAATGACATTAAGGCAAAGAACAACACACATACACACACACACATACACACACACACACACACACACACACAGACACACACACACACAAGGCTCATAGTAATCTTAGAGATAAACTTGTGCAGGCTCCCCCTTTACCAGCTTAGGAAATAAAGGTCATTAAAGCCTGTTATTACTCTTATCTATAAAAATTATCCAAAGGCCCACTGAAGCTAGCCAAACTAGAGAAGAGATCATTGCCAAGGCTCAAAAGGAAGGAGTCCATAAGCAAAGTGAGTCATTAAAACCTTTCCTAATTGTGGGAACCAAACAGCATCAGGTTATAAAAAGGAAAGGCAATGTGTTCCCACGAGCCATAGGGACAAACCTTGAAGACGCTTGGGAGTATTTGCCTTTGTCATATCACCCCCAGCACTGATCCTCGATGGGATCGTAGTCTACTTCTTAAGAAACGATATATAATGTCCTCTTATAGACACTCCTAAAGGGGCTTAGATAGCCACCTCCAATCAAGAGAAAAATCAAGGAAGAGGAACCTAGAAACAAGAGAATGCTGTCATTTTCTCTGGTAGACAGACCACCACTTGCAGGTGGGCAGGGTTCTGCTGACTGTCCATCAGTTAAAGAGTCTGTTTATCTTGTTCTCACAACGGTGATGATGAGCTGCACACACATCTCCAGCTTCTCACTTTTGTCTTGTGAACTCACAGATTATAGAAAGCCCACTGGCCAAAGTTAGATACTCACTCATGGCTAAAGAAGAACTTCTTTGAAAACATCCATTCTTTTGAGATCAAATGTGGTCATAGCCAGAATATATATACTCCACCTTACCAACCACCTTCTGAGACTGTATTAGAAGAGATACAGAAAAATGATACTCCCAAATGTGAACTATCACTTACCCTTATTTTGCCAACCCTGTGCCAGGAGGCACCATCATGATTCTAAAAACGTATCGGAAATATGCTTCCAGGAAATTATTGCTTGCCATCCATGTTGACACGGGCGGTCCTTTCTGTGTTAGGTCTAACTGCATTCAACGGTACACATTGCTTTGTGCCAAATTCCACACTGCAGCCAAGTGATGCGGTGTGAATGAGAAAGGCGTTCAAAGACTACTGTTTGCTCTCTAGGAGAAGAACTCATCACAGGGTGTGGGTGGAGGAGGACTCAGCAAAGGAAGCATCCTGGGGTCTCCACTTCCCGCTGCCCCCAGGATTACGCTCTTAAAAGAGAAGTGCCAAAGTCCTGAGATGCTATAATTACCTCACCCATTTAAGGATTATGCTCCTCAGAGACTATAATTATCCAAACATTGTTGCATTCAGGGATATATTACTTGCAAGGGAGTGCCTTCATTTTTACAGGTTCTTTCAAGGGGGGCCCAAAGGGTGTGTCTTCCCTAATGTGGTTCCTTTAAAAGCTAGAAATAAACAACTGCATCTGGCATGAGGGTGTGGTCCAGTTGACTCCAACCGAACCAAGGGCTTAGAATATGAACAGAAAACAAACAGCTTCTTTTTGTCACCTTAAAAATGGTTGTCCGTCATTGTAGGTCAGAGCGTGGAGACTCCATTCTTTCCTACCCTCCTTGTGCTTCTCTTCCCTGTCCAATCACAATAGCTGCTGTGGCTGTGTCTGCTTTGAGAAGTTGATGAGGGTAGCTTCTGGGCAATGAAGACAGATAGGATTTGAACTCACAGTCCCAAAGGACACCTAAGGTCCATATATCATATTGTTCACATAACAATATGCCCCTACCCTGAGAGTCAACCCTGTTTTTTTCCATTTCCTCTATGTCCAATGCAATGATATGTACGGTAAGACTTACATAGCTCAGCAAGGTGGGCTCATGCCAGTAATCCCGGGTTTTAAGTGGCTGAGACTGTGACTTCAAATCCTGTGCCAACACACACACACACACACACACACACACAGGAACACATGCACACACATACACAAACATGTATGTACATATGTGTATTCATGTATATGTATGTGTAATAGCAAAAGCCATGTCTGCCTTTCATCTTTTCACTCCTTCGTTTATTGACCTATTCATTAATGTGCTTTGTGAGATTCCCTAGGGAAACAAAGGTTAGAATAATACTCTCTATCTCAAATATACATCAGAATAACTTGGAAAGTTTTAGAAAATTTAATGACTACCTTCCACCCAAGATTACTAAATCTGAAACCATACTACTACATATGTCTTTTTAAAGAATAACACATCATTTTGACATTGAGTCGGGAATTAAAACTGCCAAAGAAGAAAAAGAAGCATCCTTAATAAGAAGTTCACCTAGAGGGAAGAGCATGCTTCCCTTAACAGTTTGCAGGATACTTTCTGGTACTGTGAAAATTAAACCGAAAGAGGAGGTTTTCAGGTTAAACCTGGCTTTATTTGTCTGAGACCTGTGCACCAAGTGTATGGTATCCTCAGGAATAGGGATGACCTTCAACCTTTGAGAGACAGCCAAGAGCAACAGTAATAGTCTACACTGTTCTTTTGGACTACCCTGTCTATCCACTCAAAAGGAGATTTCTTGTGCCTGGTTCTGGGTTTATATTATTCAGTTTTTCTTGTGGGAAGCAATGTTAGCCCAAACAACATAACTTTATTTAGTGTGTGTGTGTGTGTGTGTGTGTGTGTGTGTGTGTGTGTGTGTACACATGTCTTCGTATGTACATTTATATTGTATACAATTTTAGGTAAATAAATAATAACATGATTCCTTGAGAATTTATGAAACAACCTTTGTGATATTTGTCCTCCCCTCTTCTTACCCATTTATAACACCCCTGAAACATAGCAATGAGCAGCACTGGCAAGATATCCACACAGGTGCGACTGTAGCACTCACATGCTGGTGGTAACCAACAGCTATCCAAGAAGAATTGGCACTAGAAACCTAGCCAACTATCTGAGGCTAGTGAAGTCATGGATCTTAGAGGTGGAACCTTCTGCCACCACTTTTCTATGTCAGCATAATGCTTCAATGCATTCTAAATCTGATTCTTAACACTCATAGATTGTGTTGTTACCACCTCTCATCAAAGAAGTCTGTCTTTTGCCATGAGTGGAGACCATAACAGAAATCCTCAACTGGGCACAACACAGAGATGGATGAACTGTGGAATGCCCAGACCCAGTGGTTAGAGATACACGTAGCTCCTGCGCCTAAGACCAAAATGTCAGGACTCCTGTTGTGAGGCTGCTTCTCTTAGAAATGACTACGTTAAAAAGACCTGGACAATGATAATATCAACAGGCAAACTCAGAAGGAGAAAATCTCATGGGTTCTACCTTTGGGCAAAGAACTGTAGGCAACTAATGACTCAAAATAAGAGGGTTATGTGTAAAAATAATAAAGAACAACAGGTTATCAGTTGCAGAGGGGTAACATGGGAGGAGAAACCCAAAAAGGAAAGGTCCTGGGAGGAATTGGAAAGAGGAAAAGAAAGGAGTGAAGTGATATATTTAAAATTCATTTTAAATTTTTCAACTCTAAATATACAAAAACCTATCTTTTTAAAAATAGGAAGAGCTGAAGTAAGACTAACAAGTAGGTGCATTCCCATAGGATGTGTGTGTGTGCTTGTTAGCCCAAACAACATAATTTTATTTAATATGTGTGTATGCACATATCTCTGTATGTATATTTATATTGTATAATGTGAAGCTTTGCCTGTCTACTTGTGAGTGAGAGTGTGTGCATGTACTTATATATGTGTATGTTTGGGAGTGTGTGTATAGATATAACTGTGTGGGTCTGTGTCTGTGTGTGCATGAGAGTTTCTGTATGTGTTTGTCTGTGTCTGTATGTGAGCATGTCCCTGAGTGTATGAATGTGAATGTACATGTGTCTGTATGTTTATATATCTGTGTGTCTGTATGTATCTGTTAATTTTTGTATATGTGTGTCTTGTGTGAGTTTCTGGGACTGTGTGGGCACACACATGTGAACACATGCACTTGTAACCAGTATCAGAAGGGAAGAGCTGTGGAAAAAAGAAAGAGGAGGCCTGTTCGTGCTGGGGGAGAAGAGACAGAGGAGGAGGAAGAGGCAATACACTCTATAAAAAGAAGGCTGCAGTTCGCCATGACATGGACAGACCCAAACAAATGAGCACTCATGTATTTCTTTCCATTTGTCTTTGCGTTGTCCTCAGCCCTGCTTTTCTCTTAATGAAACACCAGCTAACTTAACAAATATGTAAGCTTATATTTAAAGACAAGCAAGGTCTTTGGAATGTGACAGGTGAGGAGTTCAGGAGGAACTAAGTGATTTGGAGATCAGATGTTAATTTTAAGCAAGGGGAGTTAGCATGGTCCTACTCAACCTGCAGAGACTTCACCCAAAACAGAGCTGCCTCTATTGCAGCATCAGAAGCAGAGAAGCACCAGATAGCACCCGAGCTAAAAATGATGGTCACAAGAGATCTACACACTTGTTGTTATGTTTTTTTTTTCATTTATTCTTCTCCCATGCATTAGATTACAACTGTAGTTTACCCTCTCTCTATTCTTCCCAGCCCCTTCTCTGACCTCCTTTTGCCCCAAGATCCACTTGTCTCCCATCTCACTTTCAAAAAAAGAGCAGTCCTCCCAGGGATATCCAGGGAACATAGACAAAACATTACACTAAGATTAGGCACAGGCACTCATATCACAACTGGACAAGGCAGCATAGTAGGAGGAAAAGGGTCCCAGGCATAGGCAAAAAGAGTCAGAGACACCCACACTCCTAGCGTCAGAAGTCCCACAAGACCACCACGCTATACAACCATAACATGCATGCAGAGGATTTAGGTCAGATCCATACAAATTCCATGTTTGTCACTTAGGCACCTAGAGGCCCATATGAAGGTCTTCATAGAATCTGTAGTCTATGTTCTTGTGTTGTCCTTGACCCCGCTGGCTCCTAAACTCCTTCCACCTCTTCTGCAGAATTCTTTTCTTTAGATAGTATTTGACTGTGGTTCTATATCTCTTCTCCCATCACTGTTGCATGACACCTCTCTGATAGTCTAGGAATCAAGCTATGAGAACAACAGAATACCATGACGAATTACGTCATTTACTTTTTAATATTGCCATTTATTTTTATTGGATATTTTATTTAAGTTTCAAATTCTATCCCCTTTCCTTGTTACCCCTCCAGAAAACCCCTGTTCCATCCCTCCTCCCTTTGCTTCCATTAGGGTGCTCCCCCACCCACTCACTCCCTCCAGCAATCCAGCACTGGCATTCCCCTACACTGGGGCGTCAAGCTCTCTTTCTCCTCCCATTGATGTCCAACAAGGCCATTCTCTGTTACATATGTGGCTAGAACCATGATTCTCTCCATGTGTACTCTTTAGTTGGTGGTTTAGTCTCTGGGAGCTCTGGAGGGTATAATTGGTTGATATTGTTCTTCCTATGGGGTTGCAAACACCTTCAGTTCTTTCATTCCTTTGTCTAACTCTTCCACTGGGGACCCCGTTCTCAATCCAATGGTTGGCTGTGAGCGTTTGCCTTGGTATTTGACAGACTCTGGCAGAGCTTCTCGGGGAAGAGGTATATGAGGCTCCTGAAACCATGTACTTCTTGGCATCCACAATAATGTCTGGGTATAGAGACTATATGGCATGGATCCCCAGGTGGGTAGTCTCTGGATGGCCTTTTCTTCAGTGTCTGCCCCATACTTTGCATATTCCCTCTGTGAGTATTGTTTCCCCTTCTGAGAAAAACTGAAGCATCCACACTTTGATTGTCCTTCTTCTTGAGCTTCATGTGGTCTGTGAATTGTATATTGGGTATTCTGAGATTATGATCTAATATCCACTTATCGTTGAGGACATACTGTGTGTATTGTTTTGTGACTGGGTTACCTCACTCGGGATGATATTTTCTAGGTCCATCCATTTGCCTAAGAATTTCATGAAGTCCTTGTTTGTAATAGGTGAGCAGTACTCCATTGTCTAAATGTGCCACATTTTCTATAATCATTCCTCTTCTGAGGGACACCCAGCTTCTAGCTATTATGAATAAGGCTACTACGGAAATAGTGAAGCATGTGCCCTTGTGATATTTTAGAGCATCTTTTTAGTAGAGGCCCAGGAGTGGTATAGCTGGGTCCTCAGTATGTCCAGTTTTCTAAAGAACCACCAGACTAATTTCCACAGTGGTCATACCAACTGGTGCTACTACCAACAATAGAGGAGTGTTCCTCTTTCTCCACATCCTCACCAGCATCTGCTGTCACCTGAGTTTTGATCTTAGCCATTCTGACCACTGAGAAGTGAAATCTCAGGGTCATTTCAATTTGCATTTGCCTAATTAATAAGGATGTTTGCAAGAATTTTATTGGGTATTTTTGCATCGATATTCATAAGAAAATTTCTCTGAAGTTTTCTTTATCTGTTGGGTCTTTGTGTGGTTTAGAAATAAGCATAATTGTGGCTTCACAAAACAAATTGGGTACTGTTCTTTCTGTTTCTATTTTGTGAAATAGTTTGAAGAGTATTGGGTTTTCTTTGAAGGTCTGATAGCATTCTGCAGTAAACCCATCTGGTCCTGGGATTTTTTTGGTTGGGACACTTGATGATTGCCTCTATTTCTTTAGGGGTTATGGGACTGCTCAAATGTTTTATCTGATCCTGATTTAACTTTGGTACCTGGTATCTGTCTAGAAAATTGTTTATTTCAACCGGAATTTCCAGTTTTGTTGAGTATAGGCTTCTGTAGTGAGATCTGATTTTTTTTTTTTTTTTTTAGAACCAGCTCCTAGTTTTGTTGATTCTTTGTATAGCTCTTTTTGTTTCTACTTAGTTGATTTCAGCTCTGAGTTTGACTATTCCCTTCCCTCTACTCCTTTTGTGTGTATTTGCTTGTTTATGGTCAAGAGCTTTCAGATGTACTATCAAGCTGCTAGTATATCCTCTCTCCAGTTTCTTTTTGGAGGCGCTCAGAGCTATGAATTTTCCTCTTTGCATTGCTTTCATTTGTCTCATAAGTTTTTGGTATGTTGTGCCTTCATTTTCATGAAATTCCAAAAAGTCCTTAATTTCTTTCTTGATTTCTTCCTTGACCAAGTTATCATTGAGTAAAGCATTGTTCAACTTTTATGTGCTGTGGGCTTTGTGTTGTTTTTGTTGTTATTGAAGTCCAGTCTTAGTCTGTGGTGATCTGATAGGATTTATGGGATTCTTTCAATCTTCTTGTATCTGTTGAGGACTGTTTTGTGGCCTAATGAATGCTTAATTTTGGAGAAACTACCATGAGGTGCTGAGAAGAAGGTATACTCTTTTGTTTTAGGATAAAATGCGTTATTATGTGACTGGAGGAATTTCTTTTCTGGTCCAATCTATTTGAAGTTCTATAGGCTTCTTGTATGTTCGTGGGCATCTCTTTCTCTTTAGGTTAGAGAAGTTTTCTTCCATAATTTTAATGTAGATATTCACTGGCCCTTTAATTTGGGAATCTTTGCTCTCTTTTATACCTATTATCCTCAGGTTTGATTATCTCATTGTGTCCTGGATTTCCTGAGTGTTTGGGGTAAGAAGCTTTTTGAATTTTGCATTTTCTTTGAAGGTTGTGTCAATGTTTTCTGTGGTATCTTCTGCATCTGAGATTCTCTCTTTTATCTCTTATATTTTGTTGGTGATGCTTGAGTCTATGACTCCTGATCTCTTTCCTAAGTTGTCTATGTCTATGGTTGTCTCCCTGTGTGATTTCTTTATTGTTTTTATTACCATTTTGAGATCCTGGATAGTTTTGTTCAATTCCTTCATCTGTTTTCTCCCAGTAATTCTTTAAGGGTTTTTTTTGTCTTTGCTCTTTAAGATTTTTCTGCCTATTTATCTGTGTTCTTCTGTATTTCTTTAATGGAGTTACTATGTCCTTCCTAAAGTCCTCTATCATCAT
This sequence comes from Micromys minutus, assembly GCF_963924665.1. Classification (NCBI taxonomy): domain Eukaryota; kingdom Metazoa; phylum Chordata; class Mammalia; order Rodentia; family Muridae; genus Micromys; species Micromys minutus. The sequence goes on along the minus strand of NC_137961.1, from coordinate 14,983,760 downwards.
CATGAGATGTGATTTTAAATCAGAATCTTGTTTTTCCCATGTGATGGGGTATCCAGAACTTGCTGTAGAGGGAGAACTGGATTCTGATGCTGCCAAGTAACCTTGGTTTCTATTGCTTATGTCCTTGCCCTTGCCTCTTTGCATCTGGTTAACTCTGGTGCTATCTGCCCTTGCTGTCTCTGGAACCAGTCCTTCCTGTGATACTGGTTGTGTCAGAACTCCTCAGAGTTCAGCTCTCTCTCTCTCTCTCTCTCTCTCTCTCTCTCTCTCTCTCTCTCTCTCTCTCTCTCTCTCTGTGTGTGTGTGTGTGTGTGTATGTGTGTGTGTGTGTGTGTGTGTGTGTGTGTGTGTGTGTGTGTGTGTCTGTGATCCTGTGATTCTGGGATCCTGCTTGTATCAGTACTCCTGGGAGTTAAGCTGCCTCTGGGATCCTGAAATTCTAGTGCGACCAAGCTCCTGAGATCCTGTCATGTCAGAACTCCTGGGTGTCAAGCTTTCTCTGGCTGTTCCATGAGTGGGTTATGTGCCAGAACCTAAGTTTGTTATTGGCACAAATACAACTGGAAGAAACCTGTGCTTCAGGTTGGGCAGGGGTTTGTGTTTTCCTAGTTCCTGTGGGGGTCCCAGGTACGCTGGGTGTTGGGAAAGATGTTGTAGCCTCAACTGTGATTTTGAGTGTGTCAGAGCTCCAGTGTTCCAGTGTATGTCTGATCTCCTAAGATCTGAGCTTCCTCTGGGATCCTGTGATTCTGGGTATTTCAAAGACCTGGGAGTTGGGCTCCCTCTGGGTGTTGTAGGAGTGGGTGCAAAGCCAGTGCCCCAGGTCTGCTGCAGGTGCAGGTTCAAACTGTGATGCTGGGCATGTTATAGCACCTGGGAGACGGGCTTCCTCTGGGCATTGTGGAAATGGGTGAGGAGCCAGCACCCAAGGTCTGCTCAGGGCACAGGTTCAGACAGGAAGAAATCTGTGCCCCTGTCTGGGTGGGGTTTCCTGCCTCTCTAGATCCTGGGTGACCCAGTCACTCCTGTTTGGGGGACAGATGTTGTGGCCTCCTCACCTGTGATCTTGGGCACGTTAGAGCACCTGGGAATTAGGCTTCCTGTGAATGTTGTGCGACTGGGTGAGGAGCTAGCACCCAAGGTCTGCTCAAAGCACAGGTTCAGACTGGACGTATGTCATTGACTTTTTACATTCTTATTATTACCAGTAAGTCTCTGGGCTGTGCTGCCTTTTGTTCCGGGCTATTCAGGGGAGGCATGGATGGGCCTCTTCTGGCATGGGCCTCATGTTGGACCAGTCGCTGATTGGCCACTCCCAAAAGGTTTGTCCCACCATTCCCCCCAGCACATCTTGCAGGCATATAGGTTAAAGATTTTGTGTTTGGGTTGATGCACCTGTCCAACTGCTAGGAGCTTTGCCTAGTTACAGAAGATGACCATTTCAGGGTCCATTTCCTTCATTGTTAGGAGACTTCATGAGGATCACCCTTATAGATCCCTTGAAGTTTTCACAGAACTGAATTTCTACATCGCCCCTCAAATAACCCCCAATTCCAGTATTCTTTCCCTTTGTCTCTCTGTACTGGCTGGTTTTGTGTCAACTTGACACAAGCTGCAGTTATCACACAGAAGGAACCTCCCTGGAGGAAATGCCTCCATGAGATCCATACCAAAAAAAAAAAAAAAAAATGCTGTAAGGCATTTTCTCCATTAGTGAACAAAAGTGAGAGGGCCCATTGTGGGTGTTGCCATCCCTGGGCTGGTAGGCCTGGGTTCTATAAAAAAGCAGGCTGAGCAAGCCAGGGGAAGCAAGCCAGTAAGTAACATCCCTCCAGGGACTCTGCATCAGTTCCTGCTTCCTGACCTGAGTTCTAATCCTGACTTCCTCTGGTGATGAACAGCAATGTGGAAGTGTAAGCTGAATAAACCTTTTCCTCCCCGACTTGCTTCTTGGTCCTGATGTTTGTGTAGGAATAGAAACCCTGACTAAGGCACCCTCTAACCCCACCACCACCTGATTTCTCCTGTTCCCAACCACCAATCTCTAGTCCACCACCAATGTCCGTTCTATTTCCCCCTCCCAGAAAGATCCATGCATTTCTCCCTTAAGCCCTTCTTGTTAGTTACCCTCTCTGGGTCTCTGGATTATAGCATGGTTATCCTTTCCTTCACAGCTAATATCCACTTGTACATGTGTTCATACCATGTTTGTTTTTCTGGGTCTGGGTTACATCACTCAGGATGATCTTTTCTAGTTCCATTCATTTGCCTGAAAATTTCATGAGATCATTGTTTAATTGCTGAATGATATACTCCATTGTGTAAATGTACCACATTTTCTTTACCCATTCAGTTGAGAGACATCTGGGATGTTTCCAGTTTCTGGGTATTGTGAATACAGCGGCAATGAACGTGGTTGAGCAAGTGTCCTTATGGTAGAGATTTTTTGCTTTATTACTAACTTCAAGTCATTTTTCTTGGGTATAGTTGCCCCCATGAAAATGGTTCATGCTCAACTTTTGCAAATGAGCACAGGTTATAGAAACCAAAATTTACAGAAACAAAAGTGTCTTCGGATAACTCTCCATATTAAAAAATACCTGAATGTCTTCCAAGTAATTATGTGAACTTTTCATATAATAGGATCAGTTCTAAATCAGTACCTCAAGAGTCACACTAGTGTGCAAACATTTAAAGCCACAGTAAACATAATGTCTTCATATATACCTATAAAATTGGCCAAAGATATTTCTCTATTTCCAAATGTCAGCACAAATTGGAAGCCTTCCTGGGTTAAACCATGATGCAGAAAGGATCTTTTAAATATCCAAACAAACTAAATAAAGCCTAGGGTCATGATCACCCTTTTCATATAAAGATATTTCTCTTGACATGCTCATTTTCTCTATACTGTTGTGCTTTAAGGATTTTCCACTCAATAAATATTTGTTCCATGAATTAAAACAAATAAAGGAAGCTTATGTGTCCTATTACTTCAGATTTCCTAATATCTAGTGAATAGTGGTTCAGAGCACATTCTTCTCCTTCAGAAAACCAGGGCTCAATTCCCAGCACTGACCTGGTGTATCACAAGGGTACATAACTCAAGTTCCAAAAGATCCAATGACCTCTTCTGACCTTCTCTGGTATGCATGTTGTGCATATACATAAATGGAGTCAAAACACCCACATACATGAAATAAAAATAACGAAATAAAAACTCTGATATCATGAAACAATAAAAAAAAAAAATAGTAAAGATGATGGAATGGGATTGGTTTCCCATATGACCTAAGACTTTTGTAGCTAGTTCACTTTCAGGCCCCATGAATCAAGTGTCAGAAATATACAGCCAGGCTGTGATTCCTCAGAAAGTCTATTTTCTGACATACTCTGCTCAGGGTTACCAGCAGTCTAGGAACACACTCTCCTATGCTCGGCACTTGCAGCATTACTCTAAAGTATTGGAGCCCATGTGAGTAAAATAGGCTTACAATTGACCTTTGTCCCTTTCCCCAGTCACAGGAACCAGTAGAATCTGCATGACAACTGTGGGACAGCTGTGGAGGCTACCAATGTTTGGTGTTCTAAAAACCTTACCTAAGTCTCATGTTTAGTCCTAGATGCTCTTGTAGGGCCCCTGGAAGAATCACATGACAACAGAGGCAGAGATGGCCTCCCAAAAGGAAAAGAAGTCCTGCTTTCTAAAGCAGAGAGAATAAACTCAGAGCTGTTCATGTTTCTCTACACATATCAGTTCATGATTTTGTTGTGGAGGAAAAAGCCTCTGATAACGCCAAATTATTTTGTTTTTTCAAGATTACTAAAATCAATATTTCATAACAGTGATAAGCGTGGACACAGTAACAGCATGTGTCAGAAAAGTGGACCCCTTAAAATAAACTGAGCACAGGCAGAGTAGGACTGAAAGTATAAAATGTCCTAACTAACATGGGTACACTGAGTAACTTATAATAAAAAAAATGTTCTCCAAAGCACAGAAGAACATGCGTGGATCAGCAATGAAAACGAGTGAGGATTTTTTTTTCACACTGTTAGAAAATGAATAAAGTGGAATTGATCAACTTCTAATCTATATTCTCTTCAGCCCTTGAACCTGTTTCTAATGACCGCAGTCAATTCACTCACTTCAACTGCCTTCACTCAACCAATAGGACTATGTCTTACTCTCAGCCAACCCCTATTCTTTATGCTCACCCAGATACCCCTAAAACTTGAGAAGCTTAAAAATGGGCCAAATCTGTTCTTCTTGTTCTCTGTGACAGTGACACTTGTGAGCCACTTTGCAGTTGAGCTGAGAAATAATATATCACTATAATACTGGGGAGGGGTGGGCCTGAAAGCATCCCCTCTGTCTCCTCTGCACTGGAGGAGTCCTAGGAAGTCCTGTTGACAAAGTGTTGGTGAGAGAGTAAAGATAAAAGAGGTGGGGCATCCTGGAGTGAGCACTTCCCCACACTCACCCACCTACTCTGCATCAGCACCTGCATGGGTAAGAGTGAGAGTATGGGAGTAGGATGGTTTGCACTTTTGATGCCAGCACTCAGGAGGCAGAGACAGGTGGATGTCTGCAAACCCAAGGCCAGCCTGGTCCACATAGTGCCTGCCTAGTATAGACAAGACCCAGGCTTTTAGTCCCTAACAGACCAAAAGACGAAAATACATAAATAATAAGCTCTCGATACGCTACATTGCTAAGAGGAAAAAAAATTACAAGTTCAGTCCTCCTTTATTCGGAAAGTGGGAGGGGTTTGCTGATGAACCCAGCCAGAGGCAGGCTGAAGGCACATGTCATGTGAGGATTCATCTGGAAGGCTTCATGGACTAGGCAGCTTCTGGGAGGGGCTGAAGAGCATCAGGGAGAGTGCAAAGAGGTCACAGAGGTCACTAGGCAAGTGGTTGAAAAGGACAGGGCAGACTCACTTGCATTCATCGGGAAGTGCAGGCCTCCTTGTGGCCCCTGACTCTGTGAGAGGGTAGTGATAGCCCAGTTCCATCTGATTGTTTTTCCAAGTGAGGAAGATCGAGCAAGGTTTGTTTTTTTAACAGGCCATATTTTTAGCGGAGTCCATTATGAATCTTACATTTTTCAAGCTGTCTCAAAGCTTATTTTATGTTGACATATTTCAAAGCTTGCAAAATTCTTCCTCGGGAGGAGATGAGGAGTTCAAGATGAAGGGAAAGTGCATAGACAAGAGCATTACTTCACAACCCATTTACGAAGAGAGAGCTAGAGAAAGAAACACTCATGCTGAAGTGCACATTACCAGCCTGCTATGTTAGAAATCTGTGTTTACAGCAGATCCTGCCTGTAAGAACTCACGGCAAACCATGTGGCCACCTTCTGCTCAGAATCAGTCCCTTCCTCAGAACACCCCTCAAAACAAGTCACCAGGTCACCTGCCCCTGGGAAGATCCAGAACCAGAACCTGAGAACCAAGTCCGTTAACCTAGCAATAGCTTCAAATGTGCCAAGGCCGTGGTAGTTTGAATGAGAAATGCAACCCCACCTCTCAAATAGTCTCAAGCATTTAAACTCCATCTCAAGCTAGTGATGATGTTTGGGGAAGTGTACGTAATGTGTACTTGCTAGACGAAGTGTGTTATCATCTCTGGGAAAAGTCTTTGGAGTTAAAAACTTAGTACCACTTCCAGTTTGTTCTCTCTTTGTATCATGCTTATATTTGAAGTCATGAGTTCTCTGCTTCCTGCTCTTATTTCTGCTGCTTGCCACCATGTTTGCCAGACATGATGTACTCTTAGTCTTCTGGAAGTGCAAGAAACAGTTGATCTTTTTCTTTTACAAATTACCCTGGTCTGGACATTTTACCACATAAACAGAAAACCAGCTAATATAAGGACATAAATGTGTATTTCTCAAGCTGATGTGGTTCTTGACTCTTTGAATATTTTTCTGTTTCTAATACCTGCTCCGAAAACATTCTTTTGATAATTTACTGGACCAACATTGCAAAGAGAACAACGTTTTATAGAATAATAGTGTATGTCACCACCAGACAGAACCACTTAAGAATCAACATCCTCCCCACACTTTCTCCTGTAGTGCCCTGGACATCTTCTGCTAGAATACTAATCTGTTCCTTCCACTTGACCACCCTGGATTTTCACATAACTCTGATGCCTGGAAGAAGTTCTTCTCCTCTACTGAGTAGAGTTTTCCTTAACCAAGAACCAAGTCAAGGAAGAAAACTCTATAACCAAGACTGTCAATCCTCACAGCACTTACACTAAAGCAGCATTATTGTATACACAGCAAGAGAATGATTTTCTCCAAGTCTGGCAACTAGCAAGCTTGACTTCCCAATCAGAAACAATCAGAAGCAATCATTTCTTTCTTTTTTTATTTTTATTGGATATATTTTATTTACACTTCAAATGTTATCCCCTTTTCTGGTTTTCCCCTCATAAAGCCCCTATTCCATCCCCTATCCCCCTGCTTCTATGAGGGTGCTCCCTCACCCACCCATCCCCTCTTTCCTCCTCACCATGACATTCCTCTACACTGAGGCATAGAGCCTTGGCAGGACCAAGGGCTTCACCTCCCATTGATACCAAACAAGGTCATTCTCTGCTACATATGCAGCTGGAGCCATGAGTTTATACATGTGTACTCTTTGAATAGTGGTCTAGTCCCTGGGAGCTCTGGTTGGCTGGTATTATTATTTCTAATTTTCCAGTCTCTTTCCAAATGTATCTGCCTCTAATATTAGCAAAGAAGAAGAAGAAGAAGAAGAAGAAGAAGAAGAAGAAGAAGAAGAAGAAGAAGAAGAAGAAGAAGAAGAAGAAGAAGAAGAAGAAGAGGGTGAGACCCAGAAGATGAAACAGACTTCTCTTTAAAGACATCAGCTCAGAAAAACAAAATATGTGTGTATCATATAAAAAAATTAACTGTTACTTTTTAGCAGTTACACTGCTTTCCTGATCTCTATAAATCTATACATACATTCTACCAAAACAGTAAAATACATCCAGTGCACAGGCTGAGTTAAGGGTGGCTAATGGAATCAAGGGTGATGGGGTGGGGGCTTTGATGGAGACCCTTCCTGCCTGATTTCTCTAGTATACTTTACCTTGTTTTCTGTTGCATCTGATTTATTGGTAGATGTTGCTTTCAAAGGTGGAAAGAAGTTATTTGACTTTTGACTGGAGAAGAAGAATTGCCTTGCAAAGTCCACGGTTGTCCTGAGGTATCTAACTGAGCTGGTGCTGTGTTGTAAAACATCACAGTGTTAAATAAACTTGACCTGTACCACTGAAGTATCTATTCCTCCGAGACCTTGCCATGCCACCAGTGTGAACTGTCACATGTGTTATGTAAGAACAAAGACCTCCAAAAATAACTGGGACCCTCTCCTTGAGTGCCAAAATTTCAGTCTCTCCCCTTTGAAAGACAAAGTTCTGCAAAAAAAAAAAAAAATCTTATTTACAAAATTCTAGGCAAAGTATTTTCCCTGGAATTATCCACTAGAATGTGAACATTTACCAACAGAACTGAACCTAGGAATAGCCTAGGGGTAGTATTGAAAGTGGAGCAAATTATATAATCATTTTATAAGAACAGGCAGCTCTTTTATGGGTGAAGGTGCACACTATAATATTCTCCATCATTGCAAAGGAAAAAGGAAGAAAAACGAGACACAAACATACACACACACAGACACACACACACACACACACACACACACATACACACACTACACACACTACACACACACATACACACACTACACACACTACACACACACTACACACACTACACACACTACACACACACTACACACACACTACACACACTACACACACACTACACACACTACACACACACTACACACCCTACACACACACTACACACACTACACACACACTACACACACTACACACACACTACACACACTACACACACACTACATACACACTACACACACACACACTACACACACTACACACACACTACACACACACTACACACACTACACACACTACACACACACTACACACACACACACACACTACACATACAAACACACACAAACACACTAGGAGAGGGCTGAGTAAATACATTATGACTCTTATAATGGATGATATACACCCTTTAAAGCTAACAATACAAACTATGGCCACAAATTAATTTTTTTAATGAGAAATCAAAATCACATGTACATGAGGGTCTCTATTATATTTAGAAGTAGAAAAAGCACCACCTCAAGTTACTGCTCAGACAGAAACGGGGAGAGCAACAGAGGTTTGCAAGTCAGTGCTCTGCCCTTTGTCCTCTCAGGATTTTCTGAATCACCTGAGGTTGGCATGTATTGTTTGGTGGCTTTATGGTGAAGAAGAAAGACAGATGCTGCTATCCCAGAAGTCAGCCTTGCTACCGCAGTCCAGTTTCCAGTGGGCTGGGAAGAGACACAAAGCAATCTACCTTTTGTTGTGGGACAAGGAGTAATTCTGACTGTATCTTTATGCTACTCAAACTGGCCTGAACTCTTGGGTTCAACCTACTCTCTAACCTCAACCTCCCACAGTCTTTTAACTACAGCAATATGCCAACACTTCCAGCTCCAGCTTCTGTTTTAAAGTAACATGTATGTTTATAATCTCAGCACTTAGAAGGCTGAAACATAAGACCTCAAGTTCAAGGCTAACCAGGGCTATATAGTAGGTTTCTGGCAAACCTAAGATGCATATTGAGATGCTATCTCAAGGAGGAACTTATTGATAAAAAATTTAAATATCAAGATATGATACATGAGCAGAGCTGGAGGTGTAATTCAACAGTGAAACTTGGAATGGTTTAAATAAGAATGTCCCTTCCATAGGCTTATATATCTGAATGCATAGTTGTCAGAGAGTGGAACTTTTTGAAAGATTTAGAAAGATTAGGAAGGGAAAGGGGATAACATTTGAAATGTAAATATGGAGAATATCCAATTTTAAAAAAAGAAAAAAAAAGAAAGATTATGAGATGTGGCTTTAATGGAGGAAGTGTGCCACTAAGGGTGTGGACTTTGAGGTTGCAAAAGCCAGGCCAGGCTTATTTTCAATATTTGCCTCTCTGCCTGTGGATCAAGATATAGCTCCCAGCTACTCCTCTAGCTCCATACTTCCTACCATGCTCCTCTGAAACTGTAAGAAAACACTCTGTTCAGTGTTTTCCTTAGCAAGAGTTCAGGTCATGGTGTCTCTGTATAGAAATACTATACTGACAGATACAGAAGTGCTTCTAAAGCAAGCCAACAGAGTTTGACAGTCTCTCTAGAAATGATCCTTCCTACATGATCCCTAGACACCTGGGTGTCTATTCCTATTGACTTGGTGGTTAATAGACACCTCGCAGCAGAGGGCATGAGCCTTACTACCCTTCTTAGGGTAGTAAACAAGCTCAGTAACAAGCACTAAACATTTGTGTCCTGAGCTCTATTTAAACTATCCAAAATATCACATGATATGTGAGAACTTTCCAAGAGAGAAGGAAAAAAACAGGATGGATCAGAGAGATAGTGATTTAAAAAGAAATATTCCAAAAAAATAATGGCCCACACATTCCTAGGGTTATTGGGTATTTTTAAAGGAAGAGAAGGAGGAAGAAGAGATCGAAAGATGGGTATGAGAGAGAAAGAGAAACAGAGAGGCAGACAGAGACAGAGAGAGATACAGAAAGACAGAGAGAGGAGAGGAGTAAGAAAGCCATGTGGTTAGAAAAATCACATTGCTATGTTATGAGGACCAATAAAACTATTAGCTATTGGCCCAAAGCCAAGAATCCATTAATGACAGACTGGTATCTATCCAGGAATGTAAAATGTTTTACTAAATAAACAGTCGAGCAGGAAACATTCAATTTCTGTCATTATATAAAACCCACGTGTGATTCTGCCCTGAAGTGGAGCAGCACACAGCAAAAGGCAAAAGGCGGCAGCAGCAACTGTCCGGTGCCAGAAGGAACCCAGACTTAAAATAGCCTGTGGTGTGACCTACAGAGCCCAGCATGGCAGCTGACCACTTTCCTGACAAAGGGCAGAAAGTAGCTTAGCAAAATGAAGTAGAAGAAAGGACTTGTTTAGAGGAAGTGGGGTTAGACACCTGGAATGACAGTTAGTAATTAAACTACAATAACTGGTATTTTTACAGCTTTGCAAGGCTGCACAAACAGAAGATTATGGCTAATTGAAATATGAGAGTAAAATAATGATTACTATTTGTTACTTGAGGCTAACTATGGGTTTCTCACACATAGAGAGCCATTTCTCCTGTGTAATGAAATCGTAGGAAAATTACCAGCAAATTCCCTGAAAGCATGGACTGTCTGACAATAAATAAAGCCAAAAGACGCCCAACTACTCCTGAAGCTCTAGACCTCTGCATCTACCCAGTGAATTTAGGGATTTTTACATGTGGACTTTATCTGTCTACAAGGAGTCGTTTTCGAACTGCAGCCGAAGCTTTCCACTGGGATGGAAAGTTTTATCTAGCAGAGGGATTCAGCTGAAAAGGTCTCTGGGCTATACAAATGTACGTGGCATTCAAACATTTTAATACACATAGGGTAACCCAAAACAAGTCGTTTTGACTCAAAGACATACAAGTGATGGCCCTTTGTCAGCCATGCCTTGATTTTTGGCATGCATCTTATATGCAACTTCTACACCCTGTGAGGGTCTTTCATTTGGAGACACCAAATAAAAGTAAAATTAAATAAGACTCCAAAGAGAGATCCTGATGAGGCCGCTCACTGTCTATGAGATCATTAGGACACTGACAATTTCCATTGTCAGAGAAAGCTCAACCATACACTGCTTCGTGGGAATGAAGTGACAAGTGACCTTCAAACATGGAGCCATGAAAACACTACAGGACAATAGCTATTCCCACAGTCAGCCATTAAGGAGCTAAGAGTTTCTGACCTACAGAATGACATTTGGTAAAGTAAAAACTGTACCTATTTCCAATATTATTCACACCTGCAGTGGCCCGTAACCAGAGAAGGACAGAAGCAAGGGACAGATCCTTCAAACGTCATCTTCATCAGAGTCATGTTGTTCTTATAAGATACAAAGGAATGCAGGAAAGATCCACTTCTAAAACCCACTTGCTAAAAATCCCTTCTTAGTCCTGCTGTGATCCAGGCAGCATTTTGTCCAACTGGGAGAAGCGATTCTGAATTGGTAAAAATCCTGAAAGGACACAGAATCTGAGTAACTGCATCTACTTGAAAGATAAGAACCCTGTGGACTGTAGACCCCACAGCCAGCTTCCATCAGTCAGGGTCCAGGAGGGGTTTGTTTGGTTTTGATGACTTGTCTGCTGGTGCATTTTTTAGAAGAATGAATCAACTCATAATCCACAAGTCTGCATTAGAAAATGTCTTTTATGAATAAAATGTAGAAAACCATATTAATATGACTGGACTAGAGGTGGTTCTTCAGAATCTCAACTGATTTTACTATTCTATGAGTACATTTTTTATTTTATTATTTATTTAGTGGGTAAGTATGTATGTAAGTATTCATTTGTGTATTTGTGTCATGGCATACATGTTATAGTGGGAGGGGTTTGTGGGGAGAGGGGTTATATGGCAAATACTTTGATTTCTACTGGTTAAAATATCTTTCAACCCAGTCACAAAAGAACAGACATAATATGCAGTCACTGATAGTGGGATGCTAACCCCAGAGGCTTGCACTCCCCCAGAAACAACTCACAGACTGTATGAAGTCCAAGAAATAAAGAAAACAAAAAAATATACATATATTTACAAAACAAGAAGACTTTGACTATTTCCATGTTGCGTTTTGTTTTGCATGTACTCTATGCTTATTGTAACTATTAGGTTTTCAATGCATACTGTCAAGCCCTTGAAGAAAATCAAGTACTGACTAAAAAAATATATTCACATGGTTTTATGTAAAAATTATTTCAATGTCTGAAAAAACAGTACTGACAAAAATGTATAATTTTAAGCAAAAAATGTTTAAAATCTGTACATTTATCTTTGTTTTGTAAAATAGTCGTTTAAAAAAAATAAATAAAAAAAAAACAGTAAGAGAAGATGCAAAAACCAAAAAGCTTCTAACCCAAAATGTTCAGGAGATCCAGGACACAATGAGAAGACCAAAACTAAGGATATCAGGAATAGAAGAGGGCAAAGCATATCAACTAAGAGTCACAGTAAAAATCTTCAACCAAAGGGTAGAAGAAAACTTCCCTACCCTTAAGAATGAGACGATCATGAGCATAAAACAAGCCTAAAGAACTCCAAATTGGTTGGACCAGAAAAGAACTTCCTCCCACCACATAATAGTCAAAATGCCAAGTGCCCAAAGCAAAGAAAGAATACTAAGAGCAGTAAGGGGAAAAGGTCAGGTAACATATAAAGGCAGACCAGTCAGAAACACCCGACTTCTCAACAGAGACTATAAAAGCTAGAAGAGCCTGGACAGACATCATGCAGAACCTAAGAGAGCACAAGTATCAGCCCAAGCTGCTATACCCAGAAAAACTCTCAATCACCATAGATAGAAAGACTAAGATATTCCAAGACAAAACTAAACTTACATAATATCTGACCACAAACCCAGTACTACAACAAATTATAGGTGGAAAACCCAATACAATGAGGAGAATACAGGCACAATTCAACCTCCAAAAGCAAAAATAGCAGGAAACAGCAACCACTATTCCTTGATATCTGTTAACATAAATGGACTCAATTCCCCTAAAAAGGTATAGGCTATCAGACTGAATACATAAACAAAACCCAGCATTTTGCTGCATACAGGAAACTCATCTTAGAGACTAAGACAGACACTATCTCAGAGTAAAAGTTTGGGGAAAAAACTTCCAAGCAAATGGCCCCAAGAAGGAAGTTGGAGTGGCCATTCTAATATTAAATAAAGTAGATTTTCAACCAAAACAAATTATAGGTGGAAAACACAATATAATGAGGGGAACAACATCATAGTAAAAACAAGAAAAGTCCTAAGCAAGGAAACCAAAAGAAGAAAGACACACAGGCACTATTCAACCTGAAGAAGCAATAATATCAGGAAAAAGCAACCACTATTCCTTGATATCTATTAACATAAATCAACTCAACTCCCCAATAAAAAGATATAGGTTATCAGACTGGATACATAAACAAAATCCAGCATTATGCTGCATACAAGAAACTCATCTCAGAGACAAAGACAGACACTATCTCAAAGTAAAAGGCTGGGAAAAAAGCGTCCAAGCAAACGGCCACAAGAAGCAAGCTGGAGTGACTATTCTAATATCGAATAAAGAAAATTTCCAACCAAAAGCTATCAAAAAAGATAAGGAAGGACACTTCTTACTCATTACAGTGGAAATCTCAATCCTTAACATATATGCTCCAAATACAAAAGCACCCATATTCATAAAAGAAACCCTACTAAAGTTCAAAAAATACATTTCACCCCACACAATAATAGTGGGAGACTTTAATACCCCACGCTTACCAAAGGACAAATCATGGAAACAGAAACTGAACAAGGACACTGTAAAACTAACAAACACTATGAAACAACTGGAATTAATAGATACCTACAGAACATATCATCCTAAAACAAAAGAATACACCTTTTTCTCAGTACCACAAGGCACCTTCTTAAAAACTGACCACATAATTGGACACAGAACGAGCCTCAATAGATATAAGAAGATTGAAATACTCCCATGCATCATTTCAGATCACCATGGTCTAAGGCTGATCATTAACAACAACAAAGACAACCAAAAGCTTATATACACATGGAAACTAAACAATGCTCTATTAAACGATAGTGGAGTCAAAGAAGAAACAAAGAAAGAAATTAGGAATTTTCTAGAATTCCATGAAAATGAAAACAGGACTTACCCAAACCTATGGAATGCAATGAAAACAGTACTGAGAGGAAACTCATAGCTCTGAGTGCCTCCTAAAAGAAACTGGAGAGAGAATACACTAGCAACCTGACAGCACAGTTGAAAGTTCTAGAACAAAAGGAAGCAGATACGCCCAAGAGGAGTAGATGGCAAGAAATAATTAAACTTAGGGCAGAAATAGACCAAATAGAAACAAAAAGAACCATTGAAGGAATCAACAAAACTAAGAGCTGTTTTTTTGAGAAAATTAACAAGATTGATAATCCCTTAGCCAGACTTACTAGAGGGCAAAGAGAGAGTATCCAAATTAACAGAAAAGAAATGGAGAAATAATGATGGAAACTGAGGAAATTCAAGAAATCATCAGACCATACTACAAAAGCCTATACTCAACAGAGCTGGAATATCTGGAAGAAATGCATGAATTCCTAGACAGAAACAAGATTCTAAAGTTAAATCAGGACCAGGTAAACCATCTGCATAATCCCATAATACCTAAAGAAATAGAAAGAGTCATCAAAAGCCTCCCAACCAAAAAAAGCACAGGTCCAGATGGATTCAGTGCAGAATTTTTTCAGACATTTATTGACAAAATAATACCAATACTCTCCAAACTATTCCACAAAACAGAATCAGATGGAACACTACCTAACTCATTTTTTGAGGCTACAATAACCCTCATTCCTAAACCACACAAAGACCCTACAAGAAAGGGAACTTCAGACCAATCTCACTTATGAACATTGATGCAAAAATACTCAACAAAATTCTTGCAAACCAAATCCAAGAACACATCAAAATGATCATTCACCATGTTCAAGTAAGCTTCATCCCTGGGATGCAAGATGGTTTAATATATGGAAATCCATCAATGTAATCCACCATATAAACAAACTCAAAGGAAAAAAAACCACATGGTCATTTCACTAGATGCTGAGAAAGCATTTGACAAAATCCAACACCCCTTCATGTTAAAAGTCTTGGAAAGAACAGAAATCCAAGGCCCATATCTAAACATAATAAAAGCAATATACAGCAAACCAACAGCCAACATCAATCTTAACAGTGGGAAACTTGAAGCAATCCCACTAAACTCAGGGACTAGACAAGGCTGCCCACTCTCCCCCTACCTATTCAACATAGTATTGGAAGTCCTGGCCAGAGCAATTAGCAAAAGGAAATAAAAGGAATACAAATTGAAAAGGAAGGAGTAAAAACATCACTATTTGCAGATGACATGATAGTGTTCTTAAGGGACCCCACAAATTCCACTAGAGAACTCCTACAGCTGACAAACAAGTTCAGCAAAATGGCTGGATATAAAATTAACTCAAACAAATCAGTAGCCTTTTTATATTCAAAGAATAAACATGTGAAGAAAGAAATTAGGGAAAAGATACCCTTCACAATAGTCACAAAAACTATGAAATACCTTGGTGTGACTCTAACTAAGCAAGTGAAGGACCTGTATGACAAGAACTTCAAACCTCTAAAGAAGGAAATCGAGGAAGATCTCAGAAAATGGAAAGATCTCCCATGCTCATGGATTGGAAGCATCAACATTTTAAAAATGGTCATCTTACCAAATGCAATCTACAGATTCAATGCAAATCCCCATCAAAATTCCAACCCAATTCTTTACTTTATGCTTATTGTAACTAGTAAGAACTTAATGCACACTATCAAACCTTTGGGGGAAAAAAAAGAAAGCCAGCCACTGACAAAAATGTATTCGTATACTTTAATGCAAAAATGCTTAAAACTTGTTCATTTATCTTTGTTTTTTAAAATAAAGTTGTTCAAAAAATCTGAAAAAAAATATCTTTCAAGGCATAAAATTTTCACTTTTGTCCAGAATAACATCCTTGAGGTCAAAGAACTCATTCATTGAATTCAATTATCATCTTTCTTTTATTAAAAACAAATTATTTTCATATAATATCTTCTGATCACGAACCCCTCCCTTAATTTCTACAAGACTCTCCCTGCCTCCCCACCTTTCCAACTCCACAACTCCCCCCCCCCTTCTTTTAGGGAAATTTTTTTTAAAAAGAAGAAAAAGAAGAAACATGAGAAGCACAGACACATATCAAAAACGAAACATAGAAACACAAAATCAGAACCCATAATATACAAGAAAAAAACAGTAAAGTTTAAAAACAAAAGGCAGTATTTAAAACAAGCAAACAAACCTCCGAAAATATCACAGAGGCCATCATATGTTGGTCATCTACTGCTAAACCTCACTGGAGATACTAATTTTTTCTTTGTGAGCAGTAATTAACTGGAGACTGCTTCTTGGTTAAATAAGGAAGTCTATGTCCACTTCTGCCTCTCAGCAGTGGAACCCCAGCAGGTTTGAACCTGTGCAGGCCAGGCTGTGTATATGTTGTACATCTCTGTGAATTCCTATGTGAACCCACCCTGTTGTGTCTGGAAGACACTCTTTTGGTGTCCTTCATCCCTTCTGACTCTCACAGTCTTACTACCTCTACCTTCACGTTTTCCTGAAGGGGGAGGGTTTGATGAAGACATCCAATGTAGCACTGAGTTATCTCTCCCCCTTTGCACATTGTCCAGCTGTGGGACCCTGTGTTAATTCTTATCTACTGAAG
The DNA here is from genome assembly GCF_963924665.1 of Micromys minutus. NCBI lineage: Eukaryota > Metazoa > Chordata > Mammalia > Rodentia > Muridae > Micromys > Micromys minutus. The sequence continues at coordinate 14,967,219 of NC_137961.1, read as the reverse complement.
GGCAAAGCGTCTTTGAGGAAGGGCTGAGCGAGACAACAATCTATGGCATGGTGGAATGTCATTAAGAGTCATTTATTATTTATTTATTATTATGTTCCTTTAGCAGAACAATGGCATTTTGTTTATCCAATAGCCCTGTGGCCTATCTAGTCTCAGGGTTTGTCCACCAGAGCACTATCAGGCATGGGTTCCTTCATATGGAGTGGGCCTTAAATGCAATCAGTAATCTGTTACTTCCACTGCATTGTGACTCTGTTGAACCAGTGTCATGCAGGCAGGTCACCATTGTAGACTGCAGGGATTTTAGCTAGGCCAGAGTTTCCCTTTCTCCTCTAGTTGAATGACTAGTGTCCATGAACACGAGTCCGTCAGGGCGAAGGCTTTAGGTGGGCACCAAGCACTTCTCTGTGTTCAGTGAAATATGTGAGTGCTGTCTTCATCAGTGGGACAATCAATTTGTGGAGAGCAAACAACAGCCCTTACAACATGCTGGGTTGTGTGGAGGGAGGGTGTTCTGTGGTGCCCTTTGGCCAACAACTCAATTAGTAGTAACCCATACCTGGTACTGGAAATTTCACTTAATGGTGAAGGATGTTTATTTGGGGTTTTGTTGCCTCTGTCATTCTGTGATTTCATTTATATTTATTTCATAATTGTGCATATTTTAAGATGCTTCTGATCCCATATGTTTTCATATGATACCTCAAATGGACCTTAGTGTTAATTGTCCTGTATTTAATTACCATCTTAACGGACATAGAAAAATGAAAGCTACTTTACTACATTTAAAAGAAAAATAAACAAAAAAAATGTGATTAAAAAATTAAATGGCCCTGTGAAGGTTATGCCGTACAAGAGTACTGGTCTCAAAACTAGTTTGCTCTCTACAATTGGATGCAAAACTCCCTCATTGTATGTCAAAAGCAAAGTTAAACCTATTCCATACAGTGTTGTCACAAAGTCTAAACTGGAAAGCTTCAATCGAGTGGCCTTATATATTTGGAAAACTCTACCTATAATTGTTTTTCTCAAAAAAAAAAAAAAAAAAAAAAAAAAAAAAAAAGCTGGTATCCACTAATCATAACACATTTAATCCCAAAATGGAGAGGGACAAAAGACTGGGTTCTGTAACATTCATATGATGATAATTCCAACTTTCCTAAAACTCAGGAGGAGAGGGACACATTTTTGACATGCTCCAATAGTATACCATTAACAAACAAGCCAAGGAAATGATTATGTTAAATCTGGAAATGCTCTCGTCAAAAATGTCTGCAATTAGGCAGGAAGCATCTTTTCCATGTGAAATGAAGGGCATAAAATAGAAAAGCTGAGGTTATAGAGAAGGCTTGAGCACCCAAAGTTCATGCGGCACTTTACATTCTCTAATATCTAGGATGAATCTATTGGATAAAATTAGAACGACTTAAGCAATTTCATAATATACATCAATAAGTTACTAAAAATGACGTCTGAGTGGGCTGTGATGCATATGTGGTTATTTGTCATATATGCAGGAAGATGTGTGTGCACACTGTAGGTGGCAGTCTTTCTAAGGACTTGCTGTTTGTGTGCATATTTATACCACCAATTGGAAACCAAACCCCACAAACAGATACATGCTAACAGTGGGAATGTAAGGGTGGAAAAGTGAGAAAGTCCTTAAGACTCTCTTAAACAGAGTTAGGGCCTATTAGGTCAAATCCTGCTGGGTAAATAAACTTCACCCTGATGTCAGTTAGAAACATTTGGAGGTGCATTAACTTTTTCAGTCCCCTAAGGTACTGTTTAGTAAATTACTATTCCAGTGAACTAAATGATACCCTAGGGGCCTGAAAGAGTTAATGCACCTTCAAAAATGTGCAATTTACTTTCTTCTCACCAGTAGGACAGCATGCACCTGCACACCCCTGCCTCTCGGACTGAGTGAATTTAACACCGACTACATTCCTTTCTCTCTCCATTTATTCACTCTCCTGCAGTTCCTTGAGGTCTGGCTTGGATGAGGTGATTTTTCTACACATGGGAAAGCAGTGCTAGGTGATACCAAGAGACTTCACAAAAGTGCAGTTGTGGTTGGAGAAGTAAGAAAGAAGGGACTTCCCAGGGGTGCTTGCAATGAAGACAGAAAATCAAAGCAATATTCGAGAAAGAGGCTCAAGAAGGAGCCTACAGAGAAGGCAAAGCAACTCTTCAGAGTAGCCAACTCACGCATAGGTGTGAGAAGAGTCTTTAGGAGCTGTTAGGAGCACTGCCATTCTTTCCCAAGTGACAGACACACAAGGAGCAAAGAAGCAGGCTGATCTGCATGCTTGGATTGAGGGGACAAGGTGAGGGGTGAGAGGCCAGGCACATACCAAGAGCTAAGACCCCCACTTCTGGTTCCCTCACATTTATTCTTAGAGCCATTGTGGCTCACACCTGCAACCCCAGAGCTCGAGAAGCTGAAAGCAGGAGGCTCCTCAGAGCAAGATCAGCCTAGGCCAGTGAGATCTGCCCCAAGGATCCAAGAAAGGAAGAAAGGAAGGAAATGGAGGAGAGGAAAGTGAGGCAGAAAAGGAGGAGGAAAGGAAAGAGGGAGGGGAGAAGGAATGAAAAGTGAGTCTGATGGGGGAAGAAGCAGAGGGCGGAAGAGGAGGAGGACAGAGGAGGAACATGACAAGGAAAGAAGGGGGGAGGAGAGGGAAGCAAAAAGAAGAAGGAGGGAGGGAGAGGAAGAAGAAAGAAAAAGGGAATGATAGATGAAGGAAAGGGAGGAAAGGAAGGGAGGAAAAAGAAGGTGGTGGTAGGAGGAGAAGGAAAGAAGGAATGCAAAAAAGAAGGGAGGAAAAAAGGAAAGGAAGAGGAGAGGGAAGGGAGAGGGAAGGAAGGGAGAAAATAAATGGGGGAAGGAGGTAGACAGGCAGGAAAAAAGGAACGAACAAAAGAACAAATGGGGAGAAAGGAGCAAAGCAGGGAGGGAGGAAAGATGTGAAGAGTCTGAAAGTGGGGATAGCTGTAACTTCTCAAAGTTAGCAGAGAGGGAAAACGGTGTCACTGAAGCATAGATGAAAAGATAAGAAGCTGCAGGCAGCTCGAGAAGAAAACGACGAGGTCATTGACAGTTTTAAAGACAATGTGCCCTACATAGAGTAGGTGCCTCTGTGTAAGACAGGGTTCTCAGAGAGATGAAGCAAACGGTTACTGTGGAGGCTTGCTGGGTCTCACATAAGTAGCAATTTCACAAAAAGGAACAGGCAGAGGAACCATGACCCAGGGACACTGTTCCTCCTTACACTTCAGGACACTGAGCAGATGCTTATCATACTCTCAGAATCCATTCCACATTAGAGACCCAGGACTCAAGGTGATACCACAACCCTTTAAGGTAAGTTCCCAAAACAAAAAAACAAATGATAATAAACCTCTGGCATTCTGATAGAAGTCTGACTGGAATCAGCCAGACGGATTCTGGCTATCCAAAATAGCTAAATGAACAAGTAACTTAATCTTCTGAGCTCTGATTTTTATCATCTGCACAGGGCCAGCCATTGATAGCATATGTTACAGGCCCTTGGTGACACATCTGAGGGTTTGCTCTGTGGCCAATCTACAGTGAGTGCCCAATGTAGGCTAATTGTAATTGTTCACCCAAGAGTCTCCCAAATCCTGTCTGTTCTAATCTCAAACCCTTGACTTATTGTATAAGTGTATGCATGCAGAGACATCAGTGTTACTGTGTGCACATGTTCGTGTGAGTATGTTTACGCATATAGTAGTAAGGGCATGTTCATGTCCTTAGTGGGCCTAGAACCCCCGAGTCCTTGCTGGCCTGTTGTGTTACAGATGTTTTATTTGAAAGACAACTTGGGAGACATCCTATGCACAGTTGTTTCTTTACTTTCTCTCCTGCCCATCTCATCTCTTCTGAATGACCTTAAGCTCTTTTCTCTAAAGGAGAATTGTCTAAAGGAACAACTGAAGGGGACCCAAATGAGGGTGATAAAGAAAGGACTGAAGGAGCTGAAAGGGGTTGCAACCTCACGGGAAGAACAACATTATCAACCAACCAAATCTTCCAAAACTCCAATGGACTAAAACACCAACCTTTGAGCACACATTGAGAGACCTATTGATCCTGTTGTGTATGTAGCTGAAGATACCAGTGTCTGGCATTAATGTGAGAAGAGGCTTTTGGTCGGGGGGGGCATATTTTCCCAATGAAGGGGAATGCCAAGGCAATGGGGTGAAGAGGATGATTTAGAGAGAGTGCACCTTTGTGAAGGCAAATGGAGTGGGAGGGGGGAAGGGGCAGGGAGTGGAAAGGGGATAACATCTCAAATGTAAATAAAGAGTATCTAATAAAAAAAGATATATTTTTTTAAAAAAAGAAACACCCGAAGGAAATTCTAAATATTAAAACATTTGTTTCGATAACCAGAAAATTAAACAAAAGCCTGGCTCAGCTGAGTTTCTCAATTCCTGAATGAACTGGCAGGTTTCTCTGACCTCTCTACAGAGAAGTTGAGAAGGGAAAAACGAGTCTCTAAATATGTCTACCTAATTTCCGAAAGAGTAATTAGTAAATAGTAATCCAATCTTGCTGCTAAATATGCACATAAGAATTTTATAGGCAGTCTCATTGTGTAACCTAACCACAACATACCCATAAAACCAATATCTTGCTGTTAAAATACCACCAATAAACATGAGGAGTTAAACCTTTATTGTTACCTGAGATATGACTGCATGAGAAAGGGGCCACAGGTCTCTCCCCTCCGGGTCAGCACATTCTTTTCAGTAGCCAGTGCCTCTAAAGAGAAAAGCACTTTGAATGCAGCAAGTAAATACACTCTTGCAAGTTGGGTCAAGTTGGGTCAGACAGGGTGCATTACCTGATCTAGCCTTGAAGCCAAAAGCGCCCACACACTGCAAGGATTGGATGTAATTGACCTGGCTTGCTTTGTTGGAGGCAAGGCAGCCGATTTTGAAGCTGTTCCACTAAATGGGACAGCTCTCTAAACCGGCCACCCCATAAGAAAGTGAAAGGAAAGGCAATTACTGGCCTAAATTGAGCATTTAGCAACTGCCCGGAGGGGAGGGTCGATTGAAGAGGCTACGGACAGTGAGCTCATTGCTAAACAAAGATAACCTGATAAGATTTTTAAAAATACTCTTGCTCAGTTCTTTGAGGGAAAAAAAAAAAATGAGGGAGGGGGAAGGTATCGGAGGTGAGGCTGGGCAGGCAGTCCTATAACTCAGGAAAACATTGTGGACTGGTAAATTAGAAAAGAAGTCCTAAGAACACAAACCAGAAGGGGATGTTTTTGAAGAGCCATGGTTTCAGCAACTGTATCAGGCTCTGTGTGACTCAGAGAACTTAAGGTCTGTGGACATTACATCCATAAAGCAAAAATTCAGGCTTAAGTCCTTTTTTAGAACAGCTGCTCTACACATTTGCAATAATCTTCCAATGATAATAGTCATTCAAAACCAATGTACTGCACTAAAATGTCCTGTGTATAGTCACATTTCTGGTGCTGGAATCTCACAGTACAATCTGTCTGAGATCAATATGTGTTCCTCGTTTGGATCCATGAACTTATTTAACATGTATGCACTATTCTTGTGTGTAGGGCATGTGCCACAGAGCACACATGGAGATCAGAGGACACCTTGCAGGAGTCAGTTCCCTCCGTCCACCGTGAGGGTTTCCAGACAAGCACCTTCACCCACTGACCCACCTCACAGTGGCTCTTTAGGTACATGATATCAAAATGGTCCAGTAGAGGCACTGATAAACAGCTGTTGTGACACAAAAGCAGTATCCATGTTTCATTGGCATTTGCCTCACCTCTCACCATTGCCAGGAAATAAGCTTTCATTTGCCTGTTGTTTGTGAGGTACCACACTTACCATTTCTTCTCTCGGCTCTGTTTACTACTTGCTTGTTTCTAGTGAGCACAGCACATTTTATTAAGGATTAAATGTATTAAATCATCAGAACAAACCGGGCTGTTTAATTTAGCATAGATGGAAAGAGTGATGATGTAAGGAAAGGAACACCCTGCCTCAGTAGTTAGATATATGCAAATCTTATCTGATGATTCTAGCCCATTTAAAATACCAAGAGTTTGGGATAGTCCCTAAAAACCAACAGGTAAAGAAGCATTTTAAAGCCCCCCTTACTGAAAGATCTATTCATTTTTGTTTTATATGTTTGGGTATTTTACCTGCATGCATGCCTATGCAACAGCTGTGTGCAGTGCCCACAGAGGCCAGGAAAGAATGTCAGATTCCCCTAAAACTAAAATTACAAGTGGTTGTGAGCTGCTAGGTGGGTGCTGAGAATAGAACTTGGCTCCTCTAAAAAAGCAGTCAGTGCTCTGAACCACTGAACTCCAGCCTCTGGAAGCAGTGCATTATTGTCAACCACTCATTTGAGTCAATCAAGTTAAACAATGATGTAAAATTCCAAGTAAATAAGACAAACCCCAAATTGTAATAGACTCTCACATATGTATCCATAAATTTGTTAAACTTTTGCAAAAACACTTTTCGAAAGGAACTTGAAGACACCCATTGTGACTTCAAAGTCCCGTCAGAAAACCTCAACCCAAAATATCCAAGCTAGCATGTTGACATCTAGTGTAACTTAACAAAGTCAGCAGGTGATATTTCAGTGAGCCGTAGCATCCTGTCCTCTGTGTAATTAGATTCACATGAAGAAAAAGACATAAAAAGAATATTTACAAACCGAAAGCCACAATAGATAGCACCCAAAGAGTTGACTAATTTTTGCTACTAATCAAAAACATATAAACCACCAAGATTGGTACTGATGAAATGAGAGAGATATTTAGACATTATACTACTCAATGGTTGCATACGTTATTTGAAAATACAAATTTCCTAAAAGGCAATTTTCTATCGTCTTAGAATAAAAGCTCGACACGGCTATCTCCTTTTTTGTTTGTTTGTTTGTTTTTGTTTCAGCTCTTTAACATTTGGCTGCTTTCTGAAGAAAGTAATCGTGCATAGAGAAGTTCATGAGGATCTAAAGAGGGCTTCTCGTCACAGAGCTATGATAAGGGCGGAAATGGGGTACAAGCTAGTGAGCTCATGAAAGCACACTGGGAAAGGGTGAGGAATTGGGGAGAAAGCTTCATGGTTAAGAGCACTTGTTCTTAAATAGCACCCACGTTTGGTCTACAGTACCCACATGGTGGCAAGCCACCACTAGTAACTCTCGATGTCGACCTCCCTTTGTGACCTCCTTAGGAACCAGGCAAATCCTTCAAGCATGTACATTTATGCATGCAAGGAAAACACGAATATACATTAAAAATCTAAAAAGAAAATTATGAAGCATATAATTGAGAAAGATCCCTTGGTTGCTGTTATTTCAAAGGACGGGCGTTTACTTTCCCCTCACCCAACATCAGGTGGCTCACAATTTCCTGTAACTCCAGCCAATATAGTGCAGTGCCCTCTTGTGGCCTCCACAGGAACCCTACCTGCAGGTGTGCAAACGCACAGAGACACATAAATAACAGCCAATAAAACCTGTTTGGATTTTTTTTTAAAGAAAGTAATTTAATTGTTAGGGTAAGAAAACTATACTAAACCTCTCTATTTTGTACAGATTACCTTAAAATAACCAATTCACATCTCTTGGAGAGTTGAATTAACTAGTAATGCTGTTTATTACAAAGTCTATTAGGTGGACCTGGAGAATTTCTTTACCATGAACATGCAAAACATTACCAGGGATCTGGTGGGTCTGGGAATAATGAAAAGGATTTGAGGGAAGTGGAAACTGTTTCATAGGGTCGAACAGAAAATACATCTGGCAAAGCTGATTATATAGCTGACCTCTGTGCCATTCCCAGTCACATGCTAACTGCTTATGGGATAAATAGATGGGGACCCCAGTCAGCAGCTCTTTCTTTCAGCTATGTCTAGTGGATTTTCAGTCACACAAAACACATAAGGTGCCATGTAATTACAATGAAAGTACTTTTCTATTTTCCCTATAAGAATGCCTCTTGGGCATCTTGGGCACACTCCTGAGGGGAGGGCTACCATATTGTTCACCATTGACTGTCTATGACCCGATAAGTCCTTCTAGACCTGATAAATGTCCTTGTGTGAACATTGTGATGAGGGATTTTTCACTGTACCAGTCACTTAGCCCTTTATGTCTTCACTTGTCTCTGAGCTCAGAATTGGCAGCCTTAGGATTCTGGGCAGATGTTTGAGCCTCTCTCTGGAGCTACTTTGAAGATGGCCTCTTCCAAATCTGCTGTATCTTTTCAGACTCTACCTCTCTGCCAGTGTTTCCTTGGTTAACTCTGTCAGCTGGAACCTCATCAGCCAGTTCTAGCAGACATCCTGCCAGGTCACTCTTGAATGTGTGACTCTGATAATTGACTTCATTTGGCTAAATTGTCCCCCTGTTGCTCTGCCTACTTCAGTTAACAGGGGTCCTGTGCTTTAGGACTGAAAACTTAGAAACACCCTCAGTTCACATATTTCTAACTCATCAGAAACCTCAATGGACTTTATCTTCTATTTTAAGCAGTGTGTATCGTGCTGTCTAACTGCAAAGAAAGAACTTTCCTACCTGTCATGTGAGAATGTCTTTCTGTTTGTGAATGTTCTTGGATCCAAGGAACTCTCTCCCACTTCGGATCTTTGTAGTAGCTTCTGTAGTCTTCCAGCTTTCTCTGGTGCTCACTAGAGTCCTCCCTCAGCAGGGCAGATGGGGAGTCTCAAGTCTTTCTAGAGCCTGGTGCTCAGGCAAGAGGACCAGGCAGATCCTCAGGCTGTTTCCCACACTCAGAATAAGCTGAGGCTTTTATACCCTGCCTACCTTAGCTCACTCCCCTCCTGGTCCCTTCAAAGATACCAAGTCACTCTTAGGCATGATCCTAGCTGCACCCTCAGCCTTGCAGGCTCGTCCACACCATGAGACCAGAACCTTCACACCATGGTCTCTGCCAGGGAATCTAATCTTAAAGATCTTATCTTAGGTTGCAGCACCAAATTCATCCTGGATACATTTCCCATGTCCCTGGGTCTCATTTTGTCTCCAGTGCATGTGTCATCTTCTAACAAGTTGCCACCGTATACTAATTCGTTTATGTTTAACCACACATAATGAGAAAACTTCTCGTATCACTTCTTCTTAGTGGTTCATTCACCAACATTGTGTCTGTTTAAATCGATGTACGGTCTCCAAAGCTCCTTTCATTTTAGACGAACCAAAATTTTTCCCTATTAAATAACAATCTCTCATGATACTAGAGATAACTCACATATCCGTAACTGGATTTTGTTTTGCTTTATATTGCAAGTAGGATTTCTCACCATAATATTGTCAAGATCAACCCCCACATTGGATTATGCGTGGAAATTTTCTTCTTTTTAAAGGCTGCGTAATATTCCACTCTGTAACTACAGCAGTTCCAGGTGGTATGTACCACCACACCCAGTTTTTTTAACTCATACAGATGAGTTATGCTTGTTGACTTTTGTCAGTGGCTGCAGTGGCCATGGAGTTACAAGCATTTTTTTGAGACCTTGATTTAAGTTCTTCTGGCTACATGTCCAGAAGCCAGAAGTAGGACTTCTGGGACAGATGATGATCCCATTTTTACTTTTTCCAGTGAATCTCTCTGCTTTTCTCCATGGTGGCTACACACTTTATACAGTCCTACCACCAATGCCCAGGGGTTCCGATTTCTGCCTATTCTTGACAGCACTTGATATTAACTGTCTTTTCTTGTATAATACTTATCCTAACTGATGTGGTAATTCCTTGTGGCTTTGAATTACCTTTCCCTAAAACAGCTAAGCAGTTTTTTTTTTTTTTTTTTTTATGTGAATGCTGTCCAACCATGTTTTCTCTTTTGAGAAATGTCTATTTGCCAGTTGCTAGATGGGGGGTCTCATTGTTGTTTTGTTATCAGAGTTCTTTACATATGCTGTGTCTTAACTCCTAATCACACATACGGTTTGTCAATATTTCCTCTTAGTCTGCAGACTGTGCCCTTGGATGCACAGAGTTCAGTGGCCTGTACTCTGCCTCTGCCTCTAGGAGGCCAGCTCCCTCAGGTAGCCAACCCTTTTCTGTCTACTGATGTAATCACTACCCTCTGAGCAGTATTTGACACTTAGTAGGTTGTGATAAGTATTTGCAGAACGAATGCATGTGTGATCAGACAGCTTAAAGGTATACGGGCTCTTTATGCCCCCTAAATCCCTTAAACTGTGAAAAAGTGAATAAAACTTGAAGCATAATTAATACATTTAGCATACGTAATTATCAAGTAGAACTCCTGAATGAAGAGCCGTTTCAAAATTCTTCTCTCGTGAGCAACTAGTTTCCCAGGTCAGATGGAAAGCCTTTCTGTTCCTCTCTTTGGAATCCACTAAAGTGACAAGTCTGGATAAGTACAGACTCCCTCTTGCTGGGCTGTGTCCCCCACCACCAGATTATTGGTTTGCCTCGCCCCTGCCATGCCCTCCAAGCCTGGCCTCTATCCCATCCTCTCCCCAGCTCTGAGCTGCTCCCCAAGGCGCTCTCTAACGTGGCTCCATATCTGCTTTATGTCTAAGGTCCTGCTGGCTCTGTCAAAGATTACTTTGCTTCCATTGTTCACTGGGGACCACACACCAGGGCGGGCTCAGGTGCTCTTTACACTAAGGATGCCTGTGGGAATCTCGGGGAAAGGAATAGGGAGGGCAGTGATTGAACAGTACTTAGGAGGGGGGCAGTTCAACGTCAACCCCGATTAATGATAATGGTAGATTAGGATCTGCTTATGGTTTCCACAAGGGAAGCTGTGCCAAGAAGTTTGCACCGTGGTAGTTCAAAGGGTGCAGGGGCTGGCTGATACTAGAGACTGCTTTTCACAACAGGGTGCACAGCAAGCTGGAGGCATATGCTCCAAAAGGTGGAGACATGCCTGATTGTGTGCCCTGTCATAAATGAGGTCCTGTCCGGTCAGGTATACCTCTTCACTCATGTTTATCAGTAGCCACCTTCCTGAAGCCAGCCATTTAAAGAGTCTGCCTCCTCTCTATTCTATGTTTACACACACACACACACACACACACACACACACACACACACACACACACGCGCTCGAGGAACTGCTTCCCAGGTTTGTTGTCCCAGAGACAACCTATGAAAATGAACTTGGACCACTGAAGGTCAGGTCCCAACAGGGCTGTCTTATCACAGCAAACCACTGGGACTTCAGCAAACCATTTTCTCTCTCAGAGTCCCCTTGTCTGAAAAAAAATGGGATGCTTCGAAGACTGCCCAGAAATCTGTTACAAAACAAGACATGAGATTTGGCATGAGAAAGCCAAAGAACAGGGTCTGGCATGTAGTAAGTGCTTGACAAATGTATGTTGTGACTATAGTTGCCCAATTAGGGCAGGGTCAGAGGTCTCTTCCTTCAAAACAGAGTTTCTCAACCTCGGCCTGTTGACACTGGGGCCTGATCCTTCTTGCTTGTCGAAGTCCGTCTGTGTGTTGAAGGATACTTAGCAGCATTCCTAGCTCCTCACTACTAAATGCCAGTGGCAATCACTCATCCCTAACTCTCAACACCACCGCCACTGCCCATTTATGACAACCAAAAATGCCTCTTGCCGAGTGTTCTCAACACAGGAGTGGGAGAGGGCGAAAGGGATAAAAACTCACAGTCAAACCCACTGGGCTGAAAACTACCGCTTTCAGATAAACAGCAAACCACAGGTGGATGTTTCAACTAGTAAGGAGGCTCAGCCACACTCCTTAAGCTTGGGGTTTTAGTACTCCCAAAGAGGCTCTGGAGACTGCAAGACTAGAGAAAAGGATCCTAGGACACTCCCCAGCTTTGTGGTCCTGAGTAACCATTTCTGGCTCATGTACACAGCCTCTATCCCTGCCCTCCAAATGGGAGCCACCCCACAGCAGCTTCCACCTGGCCCAAACAGCCACCTAAGGGGAAATGTTCCTCTCATCTATACTAGACCACAGGGCTGCACACAGCACCTGGCAGTGCTTACTGCAAAAGGGGAGCACAGAGCATGAAACCAAGCAGGTGAGTCTGGCTGCCTTCATTGCTTCTTTCTGGCCTCCCTCTTGCTGGCCTTTTGTTTGCTTTTGGTTGATAGAACAACATCATCATTCAAAAGCAGCATATACTATATATAATGGAATCCTAAGTGGCCCAACGGAGAAACAACACACACACACACACACACACACACACACACACACACACACACACTGATATGGGAGGAATGCCAAATGTCAAAGAAAGTGACAAGGGAGCCATAGTAGGCTGCTTTCGGATGCTCACCTCCAAACTCTGGGAAATTTCTTATTTTCTTTTTACCTGTGGAGACATTTCCTTCTGTTCTTAAAGGCTTTGATGAGTAAATAAGAGAAAAATGACCTGTCTAGAGGCTTCTGTACCAAGCACTTCTGCTTCTTGGTGAAATATGAGGGACACATTCACAGAGTAGGTTAGGGACAAAATTGGCCATCTGGAAATGATGGTGATGGTAAGAGCAGCCTGGTACAAATCACACGCTGCCCCTGGCTTTGTCGTGGAGAACTTTCTTGAAAGCTGTAGCAGTCTGGGATAAGAAATAGCATTTTCTTAGCCTGATATGTAGTAAAATAAAACCTGGGTATAATGATAATCACTTACCTGCTCATGAGTATCATGAGTAGTCATGAACTGCCCAGGGAAATGGACCCAGGCTGTCCTAAATAACATGGCTTGAGTTGCCATCTCTCTGAGTAGTCATCTTGAGGGTTAGGAGCTAATTAAAGTGCTCCATTCAGTTTGTTAATTGGTTGGTTGGTTGGCTGTTGTTGTTGTTCTGTTTTGTGTTTCAAGACAGGGTTTCTCTGTGTAGCCCTGACTGCCCTGGAAGTCACTCTGTAGACCAGGCTAACATTGAACTCACAGACCCTCCTGCCTCTACCTCTGAGTGCTGGGATGAAAGGCAGGTGCCATCCCTTGGCAGACTGTCTCATTCTTGATAATCTCCACCCATCAGTAGACACAGAAGGTGGTATTTGCAAAAATGCATAAATCTTTTTATGAGGACACCATGCTACAGGTTCCCATGAAATGGTCAAAATCCTGGTGACAAATTTTTAGCCAGTGACAGCAGTGCCTATGTTAAAAGTCCATGTACAGGGAGTGAGTCTTTAGGAGACAATTAACTCTGTAACTGCTTTGGTTGCTTTTAGTGACGATTCGTTCCAGTTATCAGAATAACATGCATCTGGGCTGAAGATGTAGCCAACAGAATCCAAACAACACTTTCCATAGTCTCTGGCTTGTGAGAGGTCTGGAAGTCACTGGGATCAATTCAACCACATTTAGCTTCAGTGCATTGATGGATTTCTGATGTGACCACAGATGCTGGCAGAGCCCGTGTGAGCTCAGCATAGCAATGGCCAAAATTGATACTTAATTGATCATCACACTTAATATCTGAGATGTGCAAGATTCCAACTGGGAGTAGAATTTGTTCTGGTTTTCCATTTACGTCAAAGCACCAAGAGTAAGCTTTCTGTTGTGTTTAATGCAAACTTAAGAGTAGGTGGGGCCAGAAAGGTGCAGTACATGACTGCAGAAATTCTGTGGTTACCTTGGCCCTGGTTCTTGGGTTTACATTTCTAATTCTTTCTACCCATTTTCACTTAAAATCTTCTGCAAGACAAAAAAAAAAGTAGAGGCTGTATTCTCCTAACTGTCACTACATGTGGAAGAGTTGTCAAGGCTGGCCAATGAATCAGCAATAAGACTGACCTAAAAGAGAGGAACGTTGCAGCTTGACAACTTCACAGATGTCTCCCATGCTCTCCGTTGCTCAGATGTGACTCCTGGGTGATTTGGCTGGAGAGAAGAAATCTTCGTGGTTTTCAGGACCCCTTTCTTCTCTGTGGCTCGCTTTTCTTGTCAGAACTGAAGAAGCACCAGCCCCACATACATCAAGATAAGAGCCACGCTTCCATTAATGCAAAGGGAGGCTTTGGCAAGAGTCAAGGCAGATTTTACGTTGCAGATGGTAACGGAGAATTTGTTCCAGGGCCTTATCTGGCTTCTGACCATCTGGACAGGCTTGCAGGAGAAACATTGGTATTTACTTTAAAGACAAAAATTGCTACTTCATTACATCAAATATGCATTACAGCTGCTTAGAAACAATGCTGCATGTAGATACATTGCTATTCAGTCTATGTACACAGACAGGCACTACACTAACAAGAGAACCATATGAAGGCAGCCAGTTAAAGAAAGGCAAGTCCACATCTGGCTGCCTACATGAACAGCATTCTACAATAACCAGAGGGTAACACAGTTAACAAGCAAGTGTCTGTTCACATTAAGAGAAACAGAACAGAAAAACATGGAGAAACACCTTCATCTGGTTCCTCTTTTCCAATGTGAGAGGAGGTCTCCAAAAGAGAACAAAGCTCACCTAGAAAAAGCCTAAAGATCAGCCATCTGAGGAAGCCATGGCCCAGACAACCTAAAGGAACGTATTCTTCCCATGTGTTCGTCCGCCACCGGAGATGCTACCTGAGCCACCCAAAACCTATCCTCTCTCTTGTTCTCTACCGATTCTGACCTGGGGACCCATCAGTTGCGTTCCTCTGTCTGACGGTTCTCTGCCTCCTTGTCCTCTTTTCCTTGTTCCCCCCCCCCCGGCTTTTCCTGGGTTTCAGTTCTCTATCACTATCTCCAGGCATCAGGACCTGCTGGTGGTAAGCCTAAGACCAGAACTGAAACATCTGCTGAGAGTGTTTGCTTTCTCTGGTGACCACGGAAACGCCCTCATTTTTCATCAGCTTTTTCCTTCTGTTTCTATAACCCCATCAAAACCAAATATACCCAGGCTTCCCCATCCATCTTGGGAAACAAGACAAAGCCACTCTCTTTTAGCCTTGGCAGCATGCCCACCCCCACCTTTCTTCTTCCTGCTCCCGGGCTCCTCCCACCCATCAGATTCTCACTCCATCTCAGCCCTCCCTCCAGGCTTAAGCGCTCCCAACTTGTCTCTGCTTTCTTTCATCAGACTCATTTCTTACATCCCTGAAGTTCTGTTCTGGCTGTCTCCTTTCACTGCCCTCCCAAAGAGTTCCTCATAGTCAAAATAATTGAGTACTCTCTCTCTCTCTCTCCCTCACCTTCTGCATCCAAATTGCCATTTAATGGATCTCTTAAGTGTCCCTGAACTCTGGCCACTCTCTCTAGTCTACATTTTGCCATGCAAGGGATCCAAACTCTCTCCTCCTTCTCCTCCTCCTCTCTTCCTTTTTTCTCCTCCTCCTTCTCCTCCTCTTCCTCCTTCTTCTCTTCCTCCTTCTCCTCCTCTTCTTCCTTTCCCTTGTTTTCTTCTTCTCATCTCTTCTCTTCCTCTCTTTCTCTCTTCCCCCTCCATCCATTGCTCCCTCCCCCCCTTAGCTCTAATGTCTCCTTCCTTCTGTTCACTCATCCACAGTCAGCCTTTCCCAGCCATGCTCACACATACCCTTCTGAATGGCTGTCCATCATGAAGCATGGAAGAAAACCCAGGAGCTGCAGCTGTGCTGGCTGGTCTGCAGTGAGCATGGACTTAGCCGCTGAGGCAACCCTTTTGTGCTCTGGCTTTGGCTGTCCCTCCCTGTGTGTGCTCACACTCTTCATTCCAGCAGGAGCAACGCCCCCTCTCTCCCTCTCATCTCCTCTGCAGCTGTGCACTTCTCTTCTTTCTTCATGACTTCCCTCCTCAACTCTTTGACACTAAATGATCTTATAGTGTACTTTATATTTTGAGATGGAGTTCCATTGTGTGGCCCAGGCAGATGGAAATTTTCTGGGCTGCCATGATCCTCCTTCTTAGCCTCCTGATGCTGGAACTAAAGATGGGTCCCTCTGTCTAGATGTGACACCAGCTTTAGCTTTTCCAGAAGGATCATTCTCCCCACCTTGAAGCAAAATACCTTCTTAACTGGATCTCCTTACTACCTCTCACTCTGATTTTAAAACAGCTTGTGATGGGATTGGAGCCATCTCTCTGCAGTTTAAAGCACACACTGTTCTTGTAGAGGACATATGTTCAATTCCCACCACCTATGTGCTGGCAGATTTCAAATATCTGTAATTATAGCTCCAGGGCAATGTCTCTGCCCTCAAGGGGCCCTTGCATTCATATGTATAACGCATACACACGCCATTAAAAATAAAAATATATTTTCTTTTCAAATGCTTATGGTTGTCATCACCCCCCAGACCACAAGCTCCTGGGCATGGCCATCTGCCTTCCCTGTTTGCAACCACAAGTTAAATATTCCCAGCCTTCCACTCTTTCGGCCCCGGCAGCTCTGTCCTTCCCTACAGCTCTCTCTGCGTCTCCTTTAGCTGAGCCACGGGGAGCAGGTCTCGTAAACCCTCCATACTTCCTTCTAGACAATGTTCTTCCTGGAAAGTCTGTTCCCAAGCCCAGTCTTCAGACTTTGCTCCTCTTCCTCGTTTACATCCGTTCTGCATCCTCTGCCTGTGTGTAATACCGTCTGCCTAACCGGCACGATGTATTCTGTGTCCTTATGAAGACAATATCAAACATCCCTGGAATCTTACATCTTCTCTCTCATGGATTGTGCACACCCTGCCTTGAAAGAAGCCATTTCCCCCTTCTTCCCCATGTCTTTAATTGTTTAACAGCCACCCCTCTTAAATCTATCTATCCCCTTCTCTACGCCTTTGTTCTTCACCATTAAGCCGTCTATGAGCTAATGCTAGGGTGGCTGCAGTTCACCAGTAAAATGAGGATCCTTGGGCAGTAAGCAGGGAGCAATCAATAGTTTGACCAGGGCAGGAGAGGTGAATGGGGGCCTTCCCTGACCCATCAGTGCCTCTGTCCTCCTCAGATATGAACTTGTCTCTTGAATTCTATATGAGGAGCCAGCACTCAAGTGTGTTTCCATTGTGCAGTGTTCAGTCTGAACTCAATACTTTGCAGTAAGTCGTTACTGCTTTAGCTTTGGATTCGTATTATTCCTCCCCAAGACCTTCTGGTCCAAATTCTTTGTCTCATCTGCTGTATCATAGATATTAGAGATTTCACCAAAACTTCTCCTCCCTCCTCTCCTCAAAGTTCTTTTCCTATTCCTCCTCCCTTCGAAACCAGGCAGGCATCCCAGACATGTCAACCAAACATGGCATGACAGGTTACAATATGATTAGGCACATTCTCACAAGCCAGGGTTGGAGAAGGCAACCCAGTAGGGGGAAAAAAGTTCCCAAAAGCAGGCAAGAGTCAGAGACATCCCCCTTCTCCCAGTGTTAGGAGTCTCACAAAAGCACAACCATATTATATAGGGCAGAGGGCAAAGGTCAGACCCATGCAGGCTCCCTGATTATTGGTTCAATCTCTGTGAGCTTCTATGAGCCCTGCTTAGGTTGACTCTGTGGGTTTATATTCTGTGGTGTTCCCAACCCCTCTTGCTCCTACAATCCTGCCTCTTCCTCAGGATAATGTTTAGCTGTGGGTCTCTGAAACTGTTTTCATCAGTTGCTAGATAAAGCCTCTGTGATGAAAATTGGGCTAGGCTCCTGTCTAGGGGTACAGAGTATCATTAGAAGTCATCGCATTGACTTGTCTTCTTTCTTGTCAGTTGTGTTTCGTTCTATCCCAGGTCTCTGGCTTATCCAGCCTCTGCTTTCTGGCTGTCCGGCAGTGTCAGGCTTGGGATCCCTCTCATGTTGTGGATCTCAAGATTCAATGGCATCTCCTCAATTTCTGTGCCACCTTTACTCCAGCACATCTTGCAGACAGAGCAAACTGTAGGTCGAAAGTTTTGTGGCTGGGTTGGCGTCCCAAGCCTTGCCTCCTTAGAAAAGATGGCTGGTTCAGGCTCCCTCGTTACTAGGAGTCTTTACTAGGGTCACCCTTACAGAATCCAGGGAGTTTCCATTGCACTGGTTTTGCCCCCACTCCTGAAATGACCCCCATTTCCAGTGGTCCCTCCCTGTGCGCACGTACACACACACTACAACCCATCTGATCCCTGGTGTTGGAGATGTTTGGTGTTGATGTTGTTTTTAATCTGTCCATTCTTCTATCCAGTCCTTGCCTTGTAGGGACCAAGTACACTTCCCAAGTTTAGATTTACCTCTCTCCTCACACTCAAATCCTACTCTGAGATATATCTTCTTTAGGAATTCTTCCCAAGACGCTGAAGACTCGAAGGACCAAACACTCCTCCCCATCGTTAAGAAAACAAAACGGCAACCAACAGAATGGGAAAAGATCTTTACCAACACCACATCAGATAGAGGCCTAATATCCAAGGTGTACAAGGAACTCAAAAAGCTAGACACCAGAGAATCAAATAACCCTATTTAAAAAATGGGGTACAGAGCTAAACAAATCATTTTCAGTTGAGGAACACCGAATGGCCGAAAAACATCTGAGGAAGTGCTCGACATCCTTAGCCATCAGGGAAATGCAAATCAAAACAACCCTAAGATTCCACCTCATACCAGTCAGATTGGCCAAGATCCAAAACTCAGATGACAGCAGATGCTGGCGAGGCTGCGGAGAAATAGGAACACTTCTCCACTGTTGGTGGGGTTGCAAGCTAATACAACCACTCTGGAAATCTGTCTGGCGATACCTCAGAAAATTGGATATAGTACTACCTGAAGACCCAGCTATTCCACTTCTGGGCATATACCCCAGAGACACTTTAATACACAACAAAGATATATGCACCACAATGTTCATAGCGGCTCTATTTATAATAGCCAGAAGCTGGAAGGAACCCAGATGTCCTTCAGAAGACAAATGGATACAAAAATTGTGGTACATATACACAATGGAATACTACTCAGCCACCAGAAACAATGACTTAACCAAATTCTTAAGAAAATGGCTGCATCTAGAGAAGATTATCCTGAGTGAGATAACCCAGTCACAAAAGAACAGACATAATATGCAGTCACTGATAGTGGGATGCTAACCCCAGAGGCTTGCACTCCCCCAGAAACAACTCACAGACTGTATGAAGTCCAAGAAATAAAGAAAACAAAAAATATACATATATTCACAAAACAAGAAGACTTTGACTATTCCCATGTTGCGTTTTGTTTTGCATGTACTTTACGCTTATTGCAACTAGTACGTTTTCAATGCATACTGTCAAGCCCTTGAAAAAAATCAAGTACTGACTAAAAAACATATTCACATGGTTTTATGTAAAATTTATTTTAATGTCTGAAAAAACAGTATTGACAAAAATGTATAATTTTAAGCAAAAAATTTTTAAAATCTTTACATTTATCTTTGTTTTGCAAAATAAAGTCGTTTAAAAAAAAAAAAAAAACACTCCTCCCTAACACGGAATGTCAGCTTCTCTTCAGTTTCTTTTTATTCCACACTATTTAGCACTATTTAGAAGTGAAACCAGGGGGGAAGATATGTTCCTGCATTCCTTGGAATACCCTTCTCACTGAAACGTCTAAGCATCTGGTGGTCAGAATTCAAGCCTCTGTAGGTTTCAGATTCTAACATCTGCATTAATACAGGTAACATTTCTTTTAAGAAAGAAGACTCATGACTTCAGAAGTTCATGGTGTCATCAAGAGATCTCTGCCGTCTGTGCCTCTGAAGGGGGTGGCACATCCTAAGTCGCTGTGTGTGGCCCAGAAAAAAAAGCTCACCACCCCCACCCCCGCCCCACGCTCAAGCCAGGAGCTGATCGAAAAGAGGTTGGAATCCAACAATCTCTTCTGACTGCATACCCTCCAAAACCAACAGACCTCTCACTAAGCTCCACCCTTTAATGGTCTGAACTGCTCCTCAGTCTCCCACTTTTTGGACCAAGCCATTACATGTAGACTGTTTAGGGAGCTCATACAAACTATAGGGGGAGCTGAGAGGACATCACTGAGAAGTAAAAGTTTTTAGTAAGCAGGATGCTGTTAGGGACTGTATTTTTACAACAGTACTAGAGATGCTACTGACTTTCAAGTAACTGGTGTACATGTAGTTAAAACTTCTTTCTACGTCATTTAATGGTTTTAGAGCTTGCCAAAACCAAAAATCGCTGTTTTCTGTTCTGATAGTTTTTTTAGTTCCAACAGTTGTTATTCCTCAGCGGATTGGGAGCCCAGTGCCATTCTCAGCCTCTGGTGAGAACTCCTCCCCACTGAACCTGCTCCCCCTTCTGGCCAACCCGGAGAGTGCGGGAGGAACAGGCTCAAGTCTCTTCCCTGGCGAGGAGCAACTGGGTAGGCAGGCAGCTCTCCTGGCTTTGGAAGACAAAGGCTAGGACAAGAGATCAGCTCCTCTTCAAGCCAATTATCACTTTTACTTTAATCGGCTTTGTGCACCTCCTAACTGGAGTGTTCCCCTCGTTCACCGCCACTGCGTGTGGGGAGCAGCCGCGCCCTCTCCCGCAGGACGAAGCCAACACGGTGACCGCGGCGATTCCTTCCCATGCGCCTGCTGTCAGCCCCAGGCCCGCAGCCCTGCCAAGCCTTGCGGTGGAAGGAGGCGACAGTTCAGGTCTTTAGAAACAGTTGCTATAAAGCGCTCCGAAAGTACACAATTAATTTCTTCGGCTGTCAAAAGAGATAGACACTAGAAGAGTCTGTTAGAAGATAGACACTAGAAGAGCCCTGTTCGATTGCACGCCTTTCTTCTTCTTTCTTCTTCTTCTTCTTCTTCTTCTTCTTCTTCTTCTTCTTCTTCTTCTTCTTCTTCTTCTTCTTCTTCTTCTTCTTCTTCTTCTTCTTCTTCTTCTTCTTCTTCTTCTTCTTCTTCTTCTTCTTCTTCTTCTTCTTCTTTTTCTTTTGCTCTCTCTCTCCCCTTCAGCAAATCACAGCGATGGAGCAGGTTCTGGGGATGCTTTTGAAACTATATTACACAGTGGGTTGTGAGCCGTGGGCGTAGGATTGGGTGGCCTACTGTAGAGCCAACTTGGCCTTCCTCATGTTTGTGGTAAATAAATGGGTGGCTAGGGTCAGGAGATGCCTGGTTCTCAAGCCTGGGCTTGATCTGCAGAACCCGCCTTAATAATCATAACAATAAAGCCACATGGTGTTTGCTGGTAACTGCAGTCCTTGGGATTCCATAGCCAGCTAACCTACAGAATAGGAGAGTTCCAGGGCAGTAACAGACCCTGCCTAAAAGGGGGAAGATGGACTAATCTGCTTGAGGAATGACTTCTGAGGTTGACCTCTTTCTGACTTATACTGACACATATGATAGATAGACAGACAGACAGACAGACAGAATTACTGGTGGTATTGCTGTTCCCTGCTTGTCTTGAAATTCAGTCTGTTGTTTTTCCCTCTTCCTGAGAGCCTAGTGCCTTAACAATCCGTCCTCCTCCAACCCCCACCCCGCATTTTTTTTTCCTCTGAGAATCAGCTCCTTGGGGAACACTTGCCGGTAAGCGGTAATTTATGGACTCGGTAACCTGCTCCTTGTGTATGTAAAAGCGCAGAGTAGAAAGAATTCTCCTGTGATTGTTCTCCGGCCAGTGAGGCTGTCGTGTAAATGACACAGACATAAGTAAAATGGGATTTGGAGAAGCAAGGAACAGAGTAGCTTTAACAATTAAAAGTTATAAATCTTGAAGAAAATGCATCTGTGTCAACACAATAAAAAAAATAATATCCCAGCCTACTGTCTTTCATCTGCTAACCCTGAGGAAGCCCCGGGTCCTTAACCCTTTCACTGACAAAATGCCCTTTGGAAACACATGAGCAATGAACCCTCAACTCCCCACAGGTGACAGCGACGGTCTCCTCTTCTTTGGTCATGATTCCCCAGTAACTCAGGAAAGCAGTGACTTAGAGATGCATTGCACAGTAATAATCATTATCCAGGATAATTCATCTTCATAATCGAGAAGAGGATGTATTTGCCTGGCGTGTTTTTCGGAAAACAGCCCCCCCCCCATGTTTCTGGCTGTTCTTTCTGTGTTCCCACTGATGGGTCCCATATAGGCAGGAACAATTTATGTCATCTGTCTTCTGACGAACTGTGGAGCTGGGCAGTGGTCCAGGTCTATCATCCCAGCCACTTGGGTGGCTGAGGCAGGGGCATTAAGAGTATAAGGCATGCTGGGCTATAGAGTAAGTCATTACTGGTCTGGTCATCTTAGTGAGACCCTGACATAAAATAAAAGAAAGAGGGAGGGACTGTTGCTCAGAGAACACTTGCAAGTGGATGTGGTCCTGGGTTCAAAATTCTGGAGTCTGGCTATACATGGTAGCCTTGTTGGCTCTCAGACAGCATTCCACACATGCACCTCTGTTTTCTCTTTTTCTTCATGATCACAGAGCCTCCATTTATCTTCCTGTGGCCAGAGAACAGACAATACTACCCACTTCCCTCTGTAGCCCTAGACTGAAGACAACCAATGAAATGGAAGTGTTTCTGCTGAGCTTTGCAGACCTTGTTCTTAAAGGCAGCTAATCTTTCTGGGCTGCTGATATGTATTCTTCTTGCCTTTCATCTTCCTCTTTCTTGCCTCCTCCATAGCTTATGAGATGACCAGAACTCCAGCTCCTATTTTGTGATCACACACCCTTACCAATGAGAAATTAAATGGTGAGTTAAAAACCAGCAAAGCATCATTTTTGGATAAGGGAAACTTGCCTCCTCGTCGTCATCAGCGTGCTGTTTGGGGCCAAGAGCCCATGGTGTAGTTATTTCAGCAACTCCTCTTTACAGACATTGTTATTTATGATTGTTTTCATTCATAGTGCTGAGCTCCAAAACCGCCAGATGGCAAATTAACAAAAGATAATGCGTAACTATTTAGTGAAAGGATGATACATTCAAATGAGCATTTCAATATGATTACATCATCATTCAAAAAGGCATGTTACTTCTGGAGAAATGGCTCAGCTGTTAAGAGTTCACACTGCTCTTGCAGAGGACCAGGGTGTGTTTCCCAAACCTACATCAGGCAATTCATAACTGCCTGTAACTCCAGCTCTAAGGGATCCAATGATGTCATCTTACCTCCACAAACACTTACATGGACATAAAAATACACACACAGGCACAGGCATAGTCACACATAAATAAAAATAAATAATTCTATGATTAGAAAAAAAAATGGCTCAGCAGGTTAAAAGTGCTTACTTCCAAATGTTACTGTTTGAGTTTGATCCCCAGAATGTACATGGTGGAAAGAAAGAACTGACTCCTTCAGGTTATTCCCTGACACTGCTATAACATTCACACATGCGCTCGCACACACACACACACACACACACACACACAATTAAAAGTGTAAAAATTAGTGACTGTCATATTCCAAAGTCTATCCAAAATAAAATAATGATCATTATTACAGTTAATAATTTCTGAGTCCTGTCTATATGGTCATCATCCATTTTAAACTCTGTGTGATTGTTTGTGTGTGTGTGTGTGTGTGTGTGAGAGAGAGAGAGAGAGAGAGAGAGAGAGAGAGAGAGAGAGAGAGAGAGACAGACAGACAGACAGACAGACAGACAGACAGGCAGGCAGGCAGGCAGACACAGACACAGAGAGAAACAGAAAAATTCCATATTATATCAGCATCTATGCTGATTGTCTTAAGTCACACTAACTCTATAAAAGCATTTGACCTGATGTCAGATCATCAGAACAGTCACCTCTCCTTGACTTCTCTCCTAATTCCTCCCTTCCACACCCCATCCCATTTCCCATTCTTCACCTTCACTTCCCAATGCCACGGCTACAGTGCCTGAACTAGACTTTCTATAGAGATATTTTCTAGAGAGAGACTTTCTATACATACCTAACACACTTTCTTGGGAGAAACACTTTGATCTGTTGCCTGATGTGTGTGGGAAGCCTGGTCTGACAATAGACGGAGTCCATTACTGGTCAGGTGATGTGTACCATCTGTAACCTAAGCCATTTTCCCTTCAGACCAAAAGTTTAAATCACAAGCAATGGAGACTTTTTAAATATGGAGCAAACATTTTGCAGATAAAGCCTTGACATAAACACCCAAAGTCAAACCTTTAAGGTAATCTGGAAGATGCTAAGGTGCAACGACTGCTTGAAACATGTTTAGGTAACATGTTAAC
Source organism: Micromys minutus (assembly GCF_963924665.1). Lineage (NCBI taxonomy): Eukaryota > Metazoa > Chordata > Mammalia > Rodentia > Muridae > Micromys > Micromys minutus. Next base: position 14,943,112 of record NC_137961.1, on the reverse strand, counting down.
TAAAAGTCTGTTTGCCGCTAGTACAAGCAAACTAGCAAAATTAAAGCATTGCTTCTTAACAGACTTATTACCTGTTGAAAATGATTTGTTGAAAACAAATCATTTGTTCACTGGGTGGCGGGAAATCCAGGCACCTACGAACTCGTCCCCAATAAACTTCAGCAGGATGTTTTTAGTAAAAGATGAAACTTGAAATTAATACAGCATTTTGCTTAAGCCCAAGCCAAAAGTTCTTATAAGAATAAGCCTGCTCACTCTGAACAGAAATTCTAAAGTGGGCAAAAATAGCATTCTTTCTCATATAGCTAAAGCACAGCCTTCTTCTGCCCAGCTTGGCAGATCGAGCATCCAATGAACATTAGTAACTAGTGAAGGGGGGATGCACATGTATCTCAAAGGAAAATAATCCTCTCTGCCCTTCTCTTCATTTCTCCCTTGCTATAATCGCAAACCTGAAGATGAAGGCATTCCATGGTTGACCCTGAACCTCGTGGACTTTTGAGACTGTCACAACACAGACAAGTGAGTTCCCCACTGTGGAGATAACCTTATCTGGGGGATTTCAAAGAACAGGATTGGAGATGAGGCAGTCCTAAATGGCATTTTTTTCCAACCACCTTGGCTGAACATCTCCACTGAAGTTTTAAAGGAAGGAATGAAGCAGGAACTAGACTGAGCTTTGAGAGGATTTGGGAGTTGGAAAGAACAAGCTGTAGCAATCAGGATCCAGGGGTTGTCTTTCGGAACCTGAGAAATGTTGGAAGCTCAGCTTTAGGTTGGAACTTCCTTTATCTTGTCTTCTATGCAGGAATGTTTCCCAGAGCTTTGAAGGGTGCCTGCCACACAGTGGTGACTCACAAAATAGCTCCGAAACTTTTCAAGACCCTGTTTTTATGATGACAGCTGAGAATAGAGACCCTAGAACTAGGCAGGGAGTGAGCAGGAAATGGACAATTTCCATTAGAGGTCATGTTGTGGCTCATCCTCCGGGGAAAACTAAAGCAGTTCAAGGAAATGGGATCCTGATTAAGAAAATTTGGTAATAAAGTTAAAAGAGGTATTGAAGAATTATATAAGGGTTTTCTAATTCAATACAGTAAAACCATCTGAAAGAGTCCTAAAGAGTCTGGGAAATGTAAAACCACATTAACCAGTGAGGGAAACTAGCTATCGTCTTGATAGAGAATGTGGAACTCAAGTTACTCAAATCAGGTAAAAAAGAGCACTATAAATCTGGAACCTAGGAAAGGAACCCCTAAAAAGCAGGCACTTCGGGGGATCTTGTTCTTTAGGGCAGATTTTTTTTTCTTTTTTCTTTTTTTCTTTCTTTCTTTCTTTTTTTTTTTTTTTTTTTTTTTTTTTTTTTTTTTTTTTTTTTTTTTTGACTGGAGGTAAAATTTGCTTACTTCATTAACCAAATTTGCATCTACTGTCTATTAATTAGAGATTTTCTTAAGTTTTCATTCTTTAGCAGTGGACTAATTGGGCAGAGAATGTGTTTGCTTGCTTGGTTTTTTTTCCTTGCTTGCTTGTTTGCTTATTTGCAGGGTCTTGATCTGTTGCCAAGCTGGCTTTGAACTCTGTGTGTGTCCCTGTGTGTGCATGCACATGTGGTATATGTGTGTGCATGTGTGCATATGTATGTGATGTGTTGTGTATGTGTGCATGTGCACATATTCATGTATAGCATATGTGTGTGCATATACATATATGCGTTATGGCATATGTCTTTGTATGTGTAGATATACATGTGGCGTATGAGTAAATCCATGTGCAGACCATACAAAGGCCAAAAGAGGATATTTGAGTGTCCTGTTCTGTCGTTCTCTGCCTTGAGACAGTGTCTGTCATTGATCCTGGAACCCCATGTTTCTCCAGCTAAGCGGGCTGGACAGCAAGCCCCCGAAATCCTCCTATAGAAGCAGCCTCCCAGTCCCCACAGTGCTTGGGTTGTCGACTGCTGTTTACATGGTAGATGCTCAGAATTGTGTTTTGGTCCTTTTGCTTACTTACATAGAAGTACTCCAATCCACTACACCGCCTCTCATGGCCTTCTTTCTTGCTTCTTAGCCTCCAGAGAGTGATAGAAGTATAGGCATGAGCCACCAGGACCAGCTGGTCAATGTTTTTAACTCAAAGAAATTTCCTATTATAGTATAAAATGCTAGATAAATGAGATCTAAATATCAATACTTCTATATTAATTTTTAAAAATGAGTTTTTAAGTGAGTTGGAAAAAATCTATGTATATTTGGTATTTAAAATATTTATAAAGTGCATGTATTTGGTAGTTGAAATAGCTGTAAACCATAAGAAATGGTATCTAACAAGTTCTCTCTCTCTCTCTCTCTCTCTCTCTCTCTCTCTCTCTCTCTCTTATGACTTTGAACAAGTAATTGAGTAACTGGGTTTCTAATACATAGACAAAAGACACAAACAGAATTGGAATACTTACTGTAGCTTGAAAATCACCATCTTTAGAAACTGACTTCATTGGTTTTACATAAAAAGGAATACATATGAAGGATCTGTTTTGTTTTATTGGCTGTTAGAAAAGTAGAAGATTTTAAAATAAATTTAGGCTATATGATTTTTTAAAATCAAATCTTCAAGATTTAAAGACCATTTGTTATGACTAAAAATGTTTTTAACATTTTTCAAAATTGTGTGTATGGGCTTCTCTCTTTCTCTCTCCCCTCCTCTGTGTGTGTGTGTGTGTGTGTGTGTGTGTGTGTGTGTGTGTGTGTGTGAATATCAGTATGTGAATGCTAATGTCCCTGGAGGCCACAAGAGGGTGTTGAATCACCTGGAGCTGGAGTCACGGGGATGCAGGGATCTGAACTCAGGTCCTCTGGAAGAATAGCAGTACATCCTGTTAACCACGGAGCCATCTATACAGCCTCTAGAATTGCCAGTTAAGGAAGACTGACTCATTCAATTTGTGTTGAAGAGACATTAGTCACACATTCCCTTGAATGTTGCTGCTACGTAGACTTATAAACTGAGCAGAGTTCATGAACATATTCATTTAGTGTGTTTACTAAGTGTCCCTTAGATGTCACATTTAGTACTGAATGGTAGGAGTATAGTTATGAATGAAACAAAGACACAAAAATCTTATCTCAATGGGGCCTATATACATTAAGCTTAAGAAGTTAGAAAAGGGCCACTATTGAATATTTTGTTTTTATATATTGAAAATTAATGTTACATATTTTGGTCAGGAAGCCACTGTGCCTATACCTGTCATAATAGCCTATATGAGGCTGGGGAAGGACGGTCATAAATTCAGGACCAGCCTGGACTACATAGTGAGACTTTTCCTAAGGAAAAGCACAAAAAAGTTTATAATTCATTTTTTTTTTTTATTACACCAAAATTCTCCTGTGACAGTGTCTCTATTCATCCATGTATCATCAAGTGACTAACTGGTTTATACATTGAATCTTCTGGTGTGTTGCCTGGAACTACTACTACTACTACTACTACTACTACTACTACTACTACTACTACTACTACTATTCAGAGAAAACCAAATGAAGAAAGATTATTTCTTAAAATGCAAATGTCTCTAATCTTAAGGGCTAAGATATATTTATATCTTTAGATAATTTGATTAAATTGTGTTTCCCCTAAGTTAAGGCATAAATCTTCTAATAGACATAATAATGGAAGCTCAACTGTACAGAAAGGGAAAAGGGGGGACATGTATATAATGAGGTTTGGGGCTGGAATTAGGAAGTCAGGGGAATTGGGTACTGTGACAGAAAGACTGGTTAAAGTGCAAAGACTTTTCTCAGCTCTGTAGAAAGGCCTGCACAGGGAAAATGGAAAGAGTTGATGATATTTTCCCACGTGATCATTTGCAAAACTCAGAAGACTGTGTCTTCAAGTGTTTCAGGTTATACAAATAAAGCATTTACAAAATGATTAAGAATTCAAGAGACATTGATTACATGGGGGAAAGTTTAAACAGCCCACTTATATATTACCAATCTTTTGAAACATATCCTACTTGTAATCTGATCATTATTTCAATAATCAGAACTCACGAAAATCACATTCAAGGCAGTTGTAAGGTATAGAAAATTCCAAAGCCCAGCAGCAACTGAAACCATCACCTTTTCCGGGCAGTCCAAAGCTAGCAGATCTGAGTTGAGTAACCCCCTGTGTAATTTTCTGAATGCCATTTTCTAAGCTGTCACCACACACAAATCAGTTGGGATAACACGCTACAAGACAGGACTGCAAGCATTGCTGCCAGCCCTTGTGGCGGGTTCTGCTCTGTCCACTAGCTGGTAATCCTTTGTACAGTAGTTAAACCACACATTATCTGTGCAAGCATATGGGGACCAAAAGGCAAGGACATCTCTGGGTTCGATCACCTGGAAGACTGAATTCAAGTCTGGACAACCGCTGCCTGGCTGGACAGTTGCTAGTTTTAAGTTCTCTGCATTTGAGTTACTCCTCTATAAAAGAGTCTACAGTGACTCCTACCCAATGGAGTTTCTGAGTGGCTTGAGGTAACAGGTTCAACAGCTCTGTGTACCTGACATATGAGCTTTCAGACTTGAACTTATACAAGAGTCTTTCAAGGTGCCATAAACACAAAACCAAAACCACATTGTATGTGTTGCCTGTGGTTCATCATAGAGGTGAGTGTGAGTAATTAAAGAAGTAAGCAGGCAGGGCCCAGAGATGCAACCAGCTGTAGAGGACATACTTAATCTATGTCCTGGGTTCAGGAAGAGACTACGGAAGATTCAGTTTCCTACTTAGATTTCTGAGACCATGTGATAGGGCACAAGTTTATCAACAGTGTTAAACAGCTGGTCAGGATTTGGCTTTAATTTTATAAATTAAAAATTATGTAAGCAGTTATTAATAGTTTTTGAAGTAAAATAATGCTCATAACAGTAGCCTTTAAAACAATTAGTGTCTTCCGGTTGGTACTGGTAAGAATTTCTTTAGAAAATGATTTCTATAGATCCACATAAACCAGGCTGAGTTATTAAGGGGAAAATGAGTTTAATAAGACAGAATTAACCAGATTTCGTATCATCCAAAAAGGTATACTATAAAATGTTTTGAATATTAATCAATCTCTGGTAACTTTAGTGTTGTCAAAATTTGTATTATAGTGAGGTAGACAGTTTCAAAAAAAACTCTCCATTAGACACACTTAAAATTTTGTAATAATATTTAAGAAAATGATAACATTATGAAAGAATGAAATATCTGATTAATGCTTAACTTTGTACAACTCAAATATAAACTTTAAAAATATTAGAAATTATAACATTTGAGTGCATATAACGTCTTGTACATTAAGATGAATTTCATGTTTTCTCTTTGCACCTCCAGTCACTTTAAATAAACAAGTATCTACAGCCTCAACAGAACAACAGTGCATCCATAGCAAATGTGCATTTAAGTTATTTCTCTTGGCCAAGCCTTGTCTTTCCTCTCTTACCAGTTTATATTACCGTGTATTCGCATTCCAACTCTTCCCTTGACAGTTTGTAGTTCTCTGAACCAGACAAGAAACAGATTTCAATGGGGAGAAAACAAAATAGTTGGGGTAACCAAAAACACTCTGTGATCATTAATGCACGGTCCTCGGCTTAAGCTGTTCCAAGGACAAAGATGAAGAATCTTCCTTCTCAAAGGGAATCTGGCTGGGTAGTGTTTGAAAATTCTCGCCCGTGTGTACTGTACTGTAGAAAGGGTTGAGGTTCCGACTACCTGGGAGCAGTATTTCCCTTGTGCTGTCTCTTGCTTCCTTCTGGATTCTTTCCCAGATGCTCCTCTACCCCAGTTTCCACCCCAAGCTTAATGTAAAACTTGACTCACAGCTTCTCATTACTAAGGTTTAAAAACACCTCCTAACTGGTAATTACAATCTAAAACGATTCTCTAGGGGGAGCCCTGGGCTATTGCTGGCTGGTAATCTCTCAGGAATGTCAGAAAGAGGAGAGGGGACTTAAATTTTAAAAAACTTCAGAGGCAGAGGCTCCAGGCCCTTTCATCCTCCTTCCATGCTTGGGGCTGGCCCTTTATCTCCATCCTCCTGTGGGGCCCATTTCTCCCCTCCTGATGTAGCCCTTCTACCTTTCAGGTCCTTTCCTCCTCCTCTTCCCTTCTTCCCTTAATTATAGAGTTCCCACCCCTCGCCATTAAAAGAAGAAAGGGGAAAAAAATCATTGCCTTAGAAGGAGATGCTGGAAGTTTGGCAAATTCTGTTTAAAGAAATCAATGAGAAACGGACATGACCAAGAGCCTTTGGGTGGGCTGCCTCCAGCTTTGGGTAATACACTTCTGTGTCACCCATCAAAGGTAAGCCTTGTGGTTTCCCATTATCCTTCACGGGGTTCCACATGGACTAATTCTTCTCATTCCATCCATACCAACTCCTTTACCCCCACCAGCAACAGTAAAGACATCCAGAGGCCTGAGCCCCAGTTCCCTGTTCTGGGAGAGGCCAGGACAAGAGCTGATAAACTCATGATGATGCGAGATAGGACAAGGAGGAAGCTTGGGCTTCTCTAAGGGCAAGACCCTTCCACACTCCACTTTGGCCAACTCCTCTAATGCTTCCTGTGCAGCCAAGGACGCCAGCTCTGACTTGGCTAGAAATACTCACAGGTCTCACTTTCTTACACAGGTAGAAACAATCAATAAAATGCGAGCAAATGTAGTTGGTTATTTCTCTCCTCCCACAGAATACTTGTGAACAGATAAGTACCCCCCCTCCTTCCATGTCTTATCAAAACCAAGGAGAGGGGTTTGTTTGTTTGTTTGTTTTTAAGCCATAATAATAAAAGAATCCTTCTTGGCTAGTCTTTCCAGGGTGGCCAGGCAAAGTGTGAAACCCTTAGCTGCTTCTGGGTTGTGGGGAGGAAGGTTGGGGAAGGCTGGGCTGCCCCCTCTCCCGCTGTGCTCCTTCTTTCACGCTGTCCCCCACCTGTGGCCTCTTCTGGGCTCCTCTCAACAGTCAGGCTTCTCTCCATGGTCCCTGGCCCAGGCGGCGGGACAGCACCGCTACCTACAGCCACAGGACTCCACCACCATGTCCTCGTACTGCTTGTAGACCACATTATTGCCCGCGTCGATGTACAGGATGCTGATGGGAGTCAATTTGGTGGGAACGCAGCAGCTGGGCGGGGTGGAGCCCGGGTCCATGGAGTTCATCAGCGTCTGGATGATGGCGTGGTTGGTGGGCTCCAGGTGCGAGCGCAGCGGAAAGTCGCACACGCCCTCGCAGTGATAGGCCTCGTACTCTAGGGGAGCGATAATCCAGTCGTCCCAGCCCAACTCCTTAAAATTCACGTGCAGAGGCTTTCTGCTACAGCGCAGCCTGGACTTCTTGCCGTGTCTCTTGCCGTGACGGTTGGCGAAGGCGGTGCGTCGCCGCCGGCGGCCGGGCGAGGGCAGCCAAGACCCGGCGTCTGGGGCGCGGGACGGCGCTGGCCATGACCCCTCGGCTCCAGCAGCCTCCGTAGAGCCTAGCTGCTCGTGCATCTCAGTGAATAGGTTCTTGCGCTGCGATCTGGTGAACACGACAAGGAGGGCGCGCTCCTGGGGTGGCCGCACCCTCCGGCCGAAGCCCAGACTCCGCAGGTCCAGGGGAAGTGGCTGCTGGGAACCCCTCGCCCGCGCCCCTGTATCCCCGGCGTCCAGCTCACCCCAGGCTGCCCGCAGCTCCAAGCACAACTGCTTCCACGGCTGAGAGCGCAGGCCCTGCCACACGTCGAAGACTTCCCAGCCAGCCTCGGCTGGCCCCTGAGCATCCAGGGTCCTGGCGTCCAGTAGCAATGGGGACAAACAGGGGAAGAGCTGCAAGTGCAACGGTCGGGCCGGTGACCCCCAGGGCGTTGGGGGCGCCTGGCGATAAAGCCTCAGCTCTGCGCCCACCAGCTCTTCTTTGTCTGAGAGCGTGGACACATCAAACAAATACTTCTGTCTCCGGAGAGGAGTGTGCGAGAGATCGTCTGCGAGATAAAAAAATAATTACAGTCAGTTTCACTTACGGGGAGATCAGACCGGTGCTCTTCAGCAATCCCCAAGAGGAAGTGGGAAGGAAGGGGCAGGCTGCCTGGGAATCCAGTTGGGTCGCCCCCCACGCTTATGCCTGGATCATACATACACTGTGTGGTGAGGAACCCCACCAGACCGGACCCCCTCCTCAGCTCAGCTGATGCCTGGGACAAAACTCTGTACTCCCCGGGCTCCCTGGCAGCAGACTGTGAAACCTCCAACTTAGCCTTGAGGTGGAGTGCTTCCCCAGTCCTTTTGTGGGGATCTCACCATAGACTCCCCAAATGTTCCCTCTTCCAAAAGGTCATCCATCCCAAACCATCTCGCTCCCAAAGAGTGTCCCTGGGCCAGTATCACAGGACCTTGGCTTATTATCTTTCTGGCATTTGAAATTATCTACAATTATCCCGTCTGTCTTTCCCAAGCACCGGAGACCCTCCACCAGCCTATAGAAGCAAGTCCTTGTTTACCACGGACCCAGAACCCTGGGAGACCTAGAATACACTCAGGTGTGAAACCTGCAGAACCACGTGATTTTCAATTTGCCCTTCGAAGTATCAGTCTGCTTGTCTAATTGAAGGGCTATCTAAGAACAGGACCCGGGCATGAGGCTTTTGGGTGCTTATTATGATCCTCTTTCCTTCAGACTCCAGAGTGATTTACAGATAACAGTCATTTTTATAAACTCACTAGTCCAGGGTTGCCCCCACTATCGTGTCGCTGGGATATTTTAGGCACAGACAGAATGGAGAGTTGCTGTGTCGTCACTTCTTGCAGCTTTCAGAAGTGGAGACAGGGGCATGAACAAACTAGCACTTTCATCTGTTGAGATCTCTCCATGCATGGGAAATAGGCATTCCTGGAAAGAGAGAACCTCCAGCCAGAATATGCAATACCTCGACACAGGCAGGGACACGCCCCACCCCTTTTCCCCACCACCCAATCTGATTTTTCTGTTTTGGTTTTTTTTTTTTTTTTTTTTTTTTTTTTCAATGAATCCCAAAGACTTCATTTCTTGGTTACAAGTGAGGAAAAAAAAATGCATTTGTGAACCATACAGGCTGACAGACTTTAAAAAAAATTCCAAGGCAAATTCTTTAGGATGGATGGAATATTAGAACTTTTTTTTTTTTTTTTTGACACATTTGTGCATGCAGCCAACATCACTTCAACATGCAAGGCAGAAAGCTAAGCAGATTTTCCCTGGGCTGCCTTCCCATAAAATGTTTACAACCCAGAAAATACAAAAATCCCCAAAGCCCCCTGCTTTCCCCCAGAAGCTAGTAAAGTTTGGGTTGATTTCAATAGTAAAAGTAAGGCCAGATCCATTCCAACCCTCACTGCCAGTCCAGATGTAGCCTGGGGACATATAGCCCAGGGACTCTGGCTCTAGAAACCTCAGCCACACCCAGCCAGCACTCTGGGCTAACTGCTGCTTCTAAGGCACATGCCTGTATCTGAGGTGGAGCTGAGAGAAGGGTTGGAAAGTTGAAGGAAGAGCTGTTGCAAGAAGTTGATTTATGGAAGCCAAGACCTTCAAACCAGCGCAGGGGGAATTCAACGCACTTTCTTTTCCTTCATAGAAAGCTGTGGCTGACGGTGGTGTTTGGCCACTACCCAGATGGGAGTGCCTGTCACCTTAGGCTTTGTATGCTCCCTCTCTCCCCAGTTCAGGGTGACACAAACTAACTGCCAGCATGTGCTGTTCCAGCTGAAGGTCCTGAGGGCTGACACGGTTCTAACCTCGATTCCATTGCACAGTTCAATGGGGTTGGTAGATACTGGTCCCGTTTCTATGGTGGGAAAAAGACGGTGTAGAGAAATGAATTTACCTATAGAAATGACGAGGTGAAGGGCACCACTTAGATGCGCCTAGTTCCAACGCCTGAGCATGCAGTAGAGTCCCATTGTCTTGGCACCATAGGCCAAATATAGAATTCTAGAAGCAACCAGGAGTGGCAAGGGACTAAAGGAATAGGACACAGACCAAACTGTATTTGTAGGGCTTGCTGGGAATAAATCCTGGCCTCCCTTGGGAAATCATTTTTATCTCTGTTTTCATAATGTGACATATTGGGTTGTTGGCCAGAGAACATGTATGGGTTTTCTCTCCATATAAAGAATAATGTTCTATTTACTTATCACCCCTGCAAATGGAGATGTCATTCTTTTGTTTCCATCCTTTTGTTTTGTTTTGTTTTTATTTGCTTGGTTTTTTGTTTGTTTGTTTGTTTGTTTGGGATTCTTGTTCTTCTTGTTGTTTTAAGACAGATTTCCTTGTGTAATCTGGCTGTCCTGGAACTCACTCTGTAGACCAGACTTTTCTTGAACTCACAGAGATCTGATTGCCATTAATAACACACACGGGGTGGGGGGGGGAGACCTCCCAAATGCTGGTGTAGCCACCACCTGTCTCTTCTTTTCTTTCTTTCTTTTTTTTTTTAAGAGTAAGCTTATAGTTAGTCTGTATATCTGAATCAAAGTTGAGAAAAGCTGTCTCTATAGATGCTTTTTGTAGAGAAAGGCTTTTGTAGGTTCTTTGACCTTGAACTGTCTGGTGACCTATCCTGTAAGACTGTCCTACACTACTATGCTAGAACTCAAGAAAGAATGCAAGTACAGCTGTCAGTCTTCATCTGTTCCCTTTTCTTCCTGTACCAGTCTACCTCAGGATTGTAGGGGTCCTGCCTGAACACCTACAGCCACCCCAGTCAGCATGCTACAGCATCCCAGGCAAACATATTCATGAGTGATGTGAACCTTTCTTGAGAAGACAGACTGCTAAAGAAGGTACCTGGGCCATCAAAGTTGGCTAAGTAAGGGCCAGAAATTTGTATCCCGGGAACCTGGAGATCAGTCTATGGTAGCAGCCATTGGTAACACACACACACACACACACACACACACACACACACCATTGGAGATCAGTCTAGGGTAGTAGCCATTGATAACACACACACACACACACACACACACACACACACACACCATTGGAGATCAGTCTAAGGTAATAACCATTAATAACACACACACACACACACACACACACACACACCCCATTGGAGATCAGTCTAGGGTAGTAGCCATTAATAACACACACACACACACACACACACACACACACACACACACACACACCACTGGAGATCAGTCTAGGGTAGTAGCCATTGATAACACACACAACACACACACACACACACACACACACACACACACACACACACACTCACACACCATATACAACAAATACCAAAACAAACAATAAAACAACCTAGCACCATGGGTATGTCATAGGAACTTGATAGAGACAAAGAATCATTTCAGATTCCAGAGGCTTCAGAAGCTGCCTTTCTAGGAGCCCCCAAATGGTGCTTATTCCATTGGCTCAGAGACTCAGTCCCAGAGAATCAGTGAAACAGGTAGGGAATTGGTTTTTCCATCTTGTGGAGAGAAGAGTCACTGCAGTAGAGACAGAGCAAAGCACCCAGATGCAGGGCAAGATCCAAGACACTGCCCCAGACCATGCCATCTTTTCTCTAGGCTCCCTCTAGTCCGTATAAACACTGATAGTTTTTTTGATAATTTTATCCACAGGCCTTCTCAGCAGATATTCAGAACCTCTAACTCCTAAGCACGGGACCCAAGAAGGTAGCGACTCTCTACAGATGCCCTCCAGACCACATTCCCCACATGTTTGAACCTGCTTTGGAGCCCTATGCAGCAAAGACATAGCCAAGAAGAGGCATACCATAGGTCTGGAATGTAGAGACCACCAAGTAGTAGTTACAGACTTCTCCAGACACTTTACACAGGCAAACAAAAGCCTGGCCCAGCTGCCATGGGTCACCTGTGGCCAGGAAGCCCTCCCTGGCCCTTTGCACTGCTTTGTACAGCCCTCATCTTTTTAAGTCTTGTGTAGATATGGGTGGTGTCAGCAAATGACCCCTCCCTTGCATAAATGTCCGCCGCTGGCTCCGAAACCTATGGCATCTTCTCATAAATCATCTCAGAAGCATCCTGAAAATACTTGACTGCTTTAGGCTCTCTGAATTGGAAAATCATCAGTAATCCATCGGGAAAGGCTTCTATTTGGATCAAACTAAATTGTTTTAGAGCCCAGCCCTCACCTCAGTCAACTGAGTTCTCTTGAGCTTCAGACACTTAAGCCTTTCATGGAATAGCTTTGGGGAGTTTTTGCATTTTCTTTTTTCTTTTTTTCTCTAGAAGATGAGTAGAAAAGAGAGGAGGAAGAAAAGGAGGAGGAGTCGTAACAGGCATAGCAGAAGAAAATCTTTACATGTCTCAAACTGGCAACAATACAAATATGGGTGAAATACAAACCCTGGCAGTTCTGGTGTAAGGTGCCTTGATTTTCGTTTGTTTGTCTAACTGTGAAAAAGTCTCCAATACAGTCCAGACCAGACTGGAACTCTCCACCCTCCTACCTTCTCCTTGCTATACTATGATTATGTCATCCAGAGGTTTTGGTACAGAAGTTTTAAAAATTCAAATGGGGAGGGATTGTTAATTGGAAGATGTCTCAGTCAGAATAACCATAAGTTGAGAATTTAGAGAAGAAGGATCCAGAGTAACTATGGAGACAAACCTTCTTAGACAGGCGAGTACACAAGGCTATGGTGGGGCACAGTAAATGGCTGGAGAACTCTAGAGGCAAACCCTAAGATGGAGAGGAAAAGATGCGACCAGGGAGCTCACAGGCAGCCTGAGATAAGATACAACCAGGATACTCCATTAGTACCCTGGAGTTATTCCTACCTGACGGGTTGCCATCCAACCAGCCTCCACAGGACCAGAACTGTTTTCCCAAGACATCACTGGGATCTTACATAGTTGATGTGATGAGCCTCTTGAAGATTCGGCTTGGATTTGTTTGATCCCAAGGACTAGAACCAAGAGTTTAAAATGCAAGATTCCAAAAGGATCTGCAGGCCTTTTACACATTGACTGCTGCGTCTCATCCTCTAAATTAACTGTGACTCTCTGAATGGATGCTGGTAATAGACTCCAGCTCTATCCACCTGGCCATGTCTTCTTTGTCTTGGAAAACCCAGAATCTGTAGCTAGCCTGCAGCTCAGAAAGCTTAGAATATGTGACCTTTTCCACTCACATACCCAAATAGTAGGATTTGGCTGTGGGGTCCGAAGAGAATCGGTGGCCCATCTTTGCAATGAGCACTCCAGAACTTTTAAGACCGAGCTTCCTTCCTGACCCCTAGCTTATGGTGGTTGCAGAAGTTGCTTTGGGTGTTAACTGGGCACTGTCTTTGTGCCAGGCTCATGGAACTCAGAGCTTTGAGGACCTCTCTCAGATCCTTTCACCAAGCTCTGGCCGCACTGGTAGAGCCATTCACAGGGAAGAAATTTGAGAGCACCAAGACCCAACTTAGCATCTTGTAACCAGCAAGATGTGGACAGTATGTTCCAAGAACTCCATCTCTCAGTTCTCCTCTACACAGACCCTCACTGGGCAATCGAAGACAAGAAAGGGGGAAGCCTGACATCCCTTAGGTTTTGGTCCTCGATTGGATCAATGCTTGACTGTGATGCAGTTTTCCTTTCTAGATGGAAAGCTTCGAAGCTCATCGATGTGTCCGGAGCAGTGCTAGGGTCTCAGATCACCAGCCTAAGTATCAAGAGTCTGTCAAGTTAGAATATTCTAGGTGTACCCCGGAAGCCCCTCCCTATGGGGTGTGAAGGCCTGTGGGGACAATCTGTTCTTGAACTCACTGTGCCCCTAGGAGAGAGTACCAAGCCACCCTAGTAAACTCTGGCTCTTTGCTAAGAATTTTCATTAAGAAAACATTTTGGGAGCATCCTACACTGCACCTCCGAATGCACTGGCTTGACCCCAGGACCATGATCAACCACCCAGAGCTCTGGCTGTAATATCAGACAGTGATGTAGTATTTACTATGTGTTGGAAAAAAATATAAATCCTTAGCTATGTAATTTTCACACCCACCTATCAGCTAATGGTTATGCATTGTGTCTGTGTGTGTGTGTGTGTGTGTACATACATAAGTTTCACATTGTACCCATAATTATACGTAAAACTCCATGTCAACTGAAACTTGAAAATACGTATTTTAAAAACCCAGCAGTGAAGAAAACCAATAAGCATTAGCAGGTAATACCAGGAGACCATGATAAATACTCCGTGCTTTCTGTAGTTGCAGAATATATGAAAATGTATGTGTGACATGGGAGCTGACAGAGGACTATATGGAGGGGCAACTGCAGGAAACATAGGTTGAGCAAAATGCAAACATAGGTTGAGCATATGGTGTCAGTGAGCCCACTAGTCCATTATTCTGGGCCATATCAGATAACATATATTGTAAATAAAAATAAAATTCACCCCCGAGAAAGCTTTTGTTATAAACAAAAACCCAGGAGGCTTACCAGAAAATGTTGGTGCTGACAGTTTGGCTCCTGTACCTCTGCCATTGCTCTAAACACAACCCTTGATCTCTGTGCAAATTCGAACCCCTGAGATGGTTCTAATTCTTCTTCACTGCTCATACTCGGAAGGAGGGATGGCTCAGGTACCTGGTCTCCAAGAACCACCCATTTTTCTAAGCAGTATTAGCTGAAAGATTGCCAACACTATGCCTTTTAAAAGACAATATTTTAAAAAATCTTGCATCTCTTCTATGAAGTAGAGATGGTGATACCTGCTCACAGGGACACATGGGAGATATGACTTCTGACATGTTATACACATTTTAGTTGCTACTGGCAATGTGGGATGAAGCACGGCCACTTAAAGTCTTCTGAAAGATGCCGTTTATCCCTGTCCTTATCTGTGACTTGGTGCCTTGGTGGCATGACTTCCCAGCCCCATGTGCCTCATCCACAAAGTGGGAGAATCACCTGTATATCCGGCAGGACCCATATGAAGGTCAGAATCAAGGTTCATCGTATGGTACAGGGGAGCTTGCAGCCGACCTTACTACAGTGATCTAGATTCTGGTAGGAAGAAATGTATCATCTTCTTGACCTCCTTGAACAGTCATAGTCCAGTTATTTCCACTAGATTCTAGGAAAACGTTTTTGGGCAACACGGGTAAAGAAAACAGGAAGAACTTCTGGCTCCTACCCATCTTAGTTCTGATGACAATGAGGGCGTCTGCTACAATAGCTTTGAAATGTATTGTAGTGACCTGAGTCTTTTCGATTCATTTACAACACCACAGTGCCAGATGACTAATGCCATCCTCATTCAATTCCAGTCTGAACCATTCTTTTAAGCCTCCACCAGGCAGTACGGCATAAGTCTTCCTGGCTGAGCAAGTACAACCCAGAGGAGCCTGTAGTTCCACTCATGGGAACTTTTTTTGTAGGTGCCATCTGTTGACAGAACCAATCATGGGTAGTAAGAAAAGAATATTCGCTATTTGTACCTGAAAAAGCAAAAACAAAACAAAACCCTACTCCTATGTGAAGGGAGGCAGGCATAGAAATGAGCACCCCAGTATCAGTGCAGATGGTGGTACCTACATCTGTCAGTAGTAAGATCACTTTGGTGGCTCTTAGTTAGGGTGAACATCCTGCTCACACACTAACTGGTCCAACTTCTCAGAGCCTCTTGCCTTTCTTGGTGCCTTCCCTCCAAGCTTGCTGCATCAAGCTTTCTTGGTCCCTTCCAAACCCAAGAATGACCTGGGAACCATGGATTGTCTGATTTGGGGTTTGTTTGTTTGTTGGGTTTTTCTTTCTTTCTTTTTTTCCTTTGCATGGTTAATCTATGGGTCTTGTAGTCTTCTTGGTTAGGGTCTTGCCACCTGCCTGGACCCTGTGGAGAACTCCCAATGCTGGTACCTCTGGATCTACTTCAATGGGAAAAAAGTGAATTTCTCACCTGACTAAAACTACAATTCATCAATCCTTGGCCCAGTCTCAAAATGTGGTAACTCCAAATTCAGTCTTGGTAATTTCTGGGCAGCTATAAAGGAAAAGAGCCAGCTTCCCCGAGTACTGACAACAACAGCAAACGGAAGCCTAGTTTTGTCTCCACAGATGAAACATTTAATTTGGAGCTAAGTTTCTAAAGTCTCTTCTGGTCATGGACTTTGTTGGGGAGACAGGGAAAAACCAAGGTCAAGGACACTTGCTCTGGCATTTGTCTTTCCTGCTGTGTCTTACCTAGGGCTTCCAACCACAGAAGCTTAAATTTCATTGAACCACATACAGGAGGTCCAAACCAACTCTCCTAGCAACCACCCATGCTCTTTAAGCTGTAGAGGCAGCAAAGGCCACAGGGACCCAAGTTGTACTTCTTTCCTAAGGAACAAAACCGAGTAGACTTGTTGAAATCAAATCTATAAGAAGCTCAGCTCAGCGGAAGTGATGCCATATCTCCTGGTAAGAGTTAGCGCTGGGGTTGAGTCTTAAAGCCCTCCTAGAATCTGCAACTTTACCCTGGCCTCATCAGCACAAAGGCAGATAGATAAGTGGATATTTTTATGCAGCTCCACTTTCAAGCTAACCCTGTAGTAGCAGAAGGCAAAGGTTCAAAGAGGCACTGGATGGTGGGCAGACTTTTTCCCATTTCTCCTGCCCCCCCTGCTTTGAAGAAATCTCCATACTATGGTGTGCTGTACTGGGCGAGGTGCAATCCCTGAAGAAGGGGTTCCTTCGAGTCACTCATATTGCTTTTAACAATGTAACAAAATGAGAGATTCCTGGTATCAGCTACAGATCTCAGTCCAGAGGGTTTTCGTTTTGTGTTGTTTTTAGGTTTCCTCGAGCACCCACGGAGCTTTCAAGCATCAGTCTACTGAAAAGTGGGCAGCAGCTAGACCACCTCTCTCCCTTAGAAGCTTGCTGTGCAAAACATGATCACCACTTCTTGCCCTGTCCTGCCTTATGCTCCTCTCTTCAATCTCAGTGGCCACCAATGAGCGTCAGAAGCCCCTCCCTTCTCTGGTCTTGCACAGCCCACTCCAGTCTGTAAGCCTTGTCCCTGCTCCAGATGCTACCATCTAACTACACAGCCTGAGCCTCTCTCTTGCAATCCTTTTGAAGCTCCTGCAGTCCCTCCTTGACAAGTGGACCTAATTCTCCACCCAGGGCAGAACCAGCGTGTGTACCTGAAAGCAGAAGGTGTACCTGGAATCCATTAGGGCAATGGGGACCTCTTTAATTCCAGTAAACAGAAGACATAATTTAACTCAAATTGAACTGGAAAAATAAACACACGGGGTTTAGACTGGGGCTGTCAAAGGAACTGTAATGGGTCCATATTCCCACATTCTATACTAAAAAAACAAAACAAAACAAAACAAAACAACAAACAGAACAACTGTTCCCAGGTTTTTCAAAACAAAGGGGTTATTGAACTTTTTACTGATCTTAAAAGCACCTAGGAGCTATGGTTGAATCCACCAGGGTTGATACAAACAGCAGTCTGTCAGGAAGCAAAACTTCCTTTATCTGACACATTTCTACCATGCCCCAAACCCCCACCCCACAAACACAAAGTCCCTAGAAAGCGACTGTCTATGGAAGAGGTCTGGCAGCACCCAAGAACTCATGGTCCAGGAAGCAAGTTACAATAAAGTTTCTTTCCTAAAAGACCCGAGTTCCCAGAGGATCCAGTGATACTGGTGCTCTCTGGGCAGAACAGATGGCCTTAGATCCTGATTCATTTAGGAAAGGGAGAATTCAAAAAAAAAAAAAAAAAAAAAACCGTACAGGATCCATGGCTAGGATGAAATTTGTTTTTCTCAGTGCGCAGAAATGAAAGGGAGTGTTTGAGCACGTTTTTTCTCCTTCCCCTCCCCCACTAGCGATTATACCCTGGGCAAAAGCTCCAAATTCCCAGAGCATCCAGAGAAGAGAATGACCTTTGATGTGCTCAGATAAGTCTTCCTGGCTAAGACTCTTCCTGCGACCTGCACTCTGACTACACCAGAATCCCACCCAGTCTTTTTTTTTTTTTTTAATTGCCCGTTACAGACCAAAGACAGCAGCTGATGCTGAGCTACAAGCCTATGGGTTTGGGGATTTCTTTATGACCTTAAATGTACCTGATTCATTCCAACTAGAAGAGTGGATAAACTTTGGAGTTTAAGGCTTCCCAGAGGGCTTTTCCCCAGAACCTTTGATTAACCCAACTAGGAAGATCCTTCAGCCTGAACCACATAGCCAGCTCTGTGCTAACCCTCTGCCTGCGCCCCTCACACACACTCACTTGCACACTTAGCAAGCCCCCTTCCAAGGCTGTTCTCTCTTTCCGGGGGAAATAAAGCCTAGATTGGAACCTTCTGCCCAGCTTCCTCGCTTGGCAGTCTGGTATGAATTAGTGTTTTTATAAGGGACTCAAACAAATCGAATACAAGGTCACCAAATAATTAACAGTTGCGAATTCCCTCCGTCCCCATTAAAATACTTCCCTGCGTATATTTCATTTTCCGTTTGCCAACGACAACAGGGTACAGGCAAAAGTGCTAGCTCTGCCCTCTTGATTACTTTATGCAGAAACCCGCTGTTCTGCATAAACACAATGTAACAGGCAGACATCAATAGCAGGCAACCATGAGGTACTAGATTGCCTTCCTCTCTCCAAAGCCTGTCTGTCCCTAGCATACCTCTGCCGCCTTGTAATCTCTGAACTGGAGATAAGAGCAGGCTCTCCCTGACTAAGGGTACCCAGCTCCAAAGGATGCTCTCCTCTCTCCTCCGGTGTTATCTGTCCTTTGCTGCCTTCTTTCTGTAAGCAGGCTTGTATCAACAACCCAACAATAACAATTGTTTTTACTTCAAAGTCTCTGGAAAACCTAACCCACAGAAGTAATCTTAGGCTCAATTTGTTTTTTCTTTCCTCATCTTTGATGCCATGAGAATATTTATATATATATATATATATATATATATATATATATATATATATATATATATATATATATATGGTACTTAGCACATAAATTGTAAAGCAGGACCTGTCTCTCTATCTCACACCCCCCCTCCTGAATGGCTAGGAGTCCAGAGTCTTTGTAATTTCATATCTAACCTGGTTCACTCTGATCCTGTGACCGCCGATTCCCACCAGCACACACAAACACACTTTCTCGTCTCTACCTATTTAAACTAATCTTTGAGGTACAGCATGAAAGCGTGTTAAAAAGATCACCCATAAAGTAGTTTGTGCCTCTGTTAAATAAATGCAAGAGGAAGCCAGTCACCACATATTCAGACCCTTGCATTTGAAGTTCCAGGAGAACTACTAATTGGGTCTTTACCACAAAAACATAACAAACAAGAAAGAAAATCTCACTTTTACCTTTAAAAAAAAAAACGTCTGCATCTCAACACACGTCTTAAAAACCTTCTTGCCCTTATCCCGATTCGTACACATAGTGTTTATCATTCAGAGTCTAGAATCTTACGCCAGTCTCACCTCTCACAAGCTGGGTGACCTTGAGCAACTTAATTTTCTCTGTCTTTCTTAATTCACCTCTCAAGCAACGCAGCAGCAGTAGGCTGAGCAGTGAACGGAGCGCATTCACGTCATCATAGCTTTTAGCACAGTACTTGGCCCACAGTAAAAGGTCAATCAATCTTGGCTACCGTTATTTGCCCTTTCAGGGTGTTCTCTAAGCTTGCGATAAGGCCTCCTCCTTCGGGATGTGTGGGACAGGGGCAGCATTAGAGGCTGTACAGAGAGCTGCTGGAGTCTCTATGGAACCGTGGCTCTCTTGCTCATTCCAGCCCTTCCATTCTTAAACACCAGCTTCAGGTATAACGTTAACGGTCCCATGTGAGCAAGACCTCTAACCAATTCTCTGTGTCTTGGAACACATGAACCGGCTTTGAGGCTCCTCCCCTAGCGGGACCCTGGCTTCTGAGCTCCCCACCTACCATACCACTCTGTGGTGATTTAAACCTCCCCTAGGCAAGGCGCCAACTTAGCACGACCGCTCAGCTCCCGACTGGCCCTTTTTTTTCCCCCCTTGCCTGCCCACTCAGGGCTTGGGGGAGGGGATGCTGAAGAGTTTGGCACGTTAAGAACCCCGCACGAGAGGGGCGGAAGTCCTCGCTAGGAGCTGAGGATGCGCGGTTAGTGGGTCCCTTCCATCACGGGAGACTAGACACCGTTTGATGTGTTATGACATGAACCCTCAATTAGATCGCTGAGTCGAAACACTCCAATCAGGGGCCCAATGCTAAGCAAGCCCCGGAAGGTCCAACCCGAGGTCACCGCCGGTGACACATCAAATCAAAATCAGTGAGAGGGAAAGTGAGGTTTTCCCTTTATCAAGCTGGGGCTGCAGCCAGCAATCCAGCCCCTCCTCCGCACGCCCCTCCAGTCTCTCTCTTCACTACCCCCCCCCCCCGTCCCCCTTCCTCTGAGCTCCTTTACACCCGCGAAGCCTGGGACTAGCGTAGCAGCCTTCCAAGTATCTTAGCTGCCCTCCTACAGTTTTCTTCGAACTTGGCTAGTGAG
Organism: Micromys minutus; assembly: GCF_963924665.1. Classification (NCBI taxonomy): domain Eukaryota; kingdom Metazoa; phylum Chordata; class Mammalia; order Rodentia; family Muridae; genus Micromys; species Micromys minutus. Next base: position 14,922,606 of record NC_137961.1, on the reverse strand, counting down.
GAAGAGACAGCGCCTTTGAAGCCACAGTCCCGGTCTGGGTGCTCTAGCCATCTCCCCTGACTAGGGAATCTCTGGCACCCCTGTCCCCAACTCATTCTTCGGCTAAATCCACAGTCTTCCTGGCTTTATGACCACCAGTAGGGAATAGTGTTTCTCCCCCTTCCCCCAAATGTCACCCCATAGTCGTGCTCAAAGAACCCGTGGGTTCCCAGCATGGTGCCTGGGCTCTGTGTCTGCTACAGGACAAACAAGGGTTGATGGGTGTTCTAGTCTATGCAAGGTCCGGGGGTGTTGGGGGGGAGGCAGAAACAGGCAGTTTTTCATGCTTTCTGGAATTCCAAAGTCTCTTATAGACACCTTAGGATAGCCCACATTGTCCCTTGGTCCTGTGCCAAGGAATGCTCACGGAGTAGTGAACCAGCAAGGATGTCTGCCTGGGGTAAGATGGGAGAGCTTGCCGCTTTCCAGGAAAAGGAAAAAGATACCCGATTGCCTGACAGCCTAGGCCTCTGGGATTTCTTCCCTTAAAGCAGTATTCTCCGATCTTCCATCACCTCTCTTTTGGGGCGGTATTAGAGATGCTAGGAGGTTAACCGAGAATTTGTTGGAGAGAAACTGCATTGCAGTGCTGTATATAGGAAGAAGTTGGCGCTCCGTTTGACTACCCAGGTCCAAGACCTAGTAGCAGCAATACGAAGAGGCCACGTGTCTTTGTAAAGGTGACTTAATTATTCCTAAAATCGTCATAAAATACAGCGGCGTTAATTTGCCCTCGGGACCTTTCAGCAGCTCATAACCCGGCCGACCTCGGATTGTAGCTGAGTACCTGGCTGGGCCAGAACCTTGGCTGCGAGGAAAAGCAGCTTCAAGGGAAAAAGACTGAATAGGGCTTGAGGCTGGCGGGGGGAGTGGGGACATTAGCCTACTCTGGAAAGGGTCGAGAGTGTGTGAACAATCAAGGTAAATAGACTTAGCTGAGCAGTTCCCTCTGCCCGATCCCCGGGGGGCTCTTGAGTGTCTGGGCACTTTTCACTGAACCCAAGTTTCTGGGTCTAGGAACAGAGTCGAAGTTAAATCTGGAAGTATGGGGAAGCGCCTCTTACCTTCTCTTTGCCTTCCTTTCTTGTCTACCGTCCTTTCCTCTTTCTCTCCCCTGAATTACTACTTTTCCTCTCTAGAAAGAAGCCCGTGGAACTTCCCCCAATATCTGAAGATTCCCCTAAGGCCCATGCTGTGGATCGGCCATAATAGCAAGAGCGGGAAGCTCGGAATCCTACAGCCGCAAGTGCATCCTGTCTGGCAAAGGGATCAGAGAGAGAAGGGTTGTCTGGCCTAGAAAGGTGGATGCGTACCCCCTGTAGTACTGTAAGCCCCAACAACCCCGGCGCTTTTAGCAGTCCCAGTTTCTGCACACCCCGTGGACCTTGGCTTGAAAATTATCAGGTGTGCCAGGAGGAAAAATAAAAAAAAATAAAAAAAATAAAAAAACAAAAACGGTGCCTCAAAAGCACTGGGTGCCCATCTGACTGATGTTCCCCCACACCCTACGCAGGACTCCGAGAACCCACAAGACTGCTGGATCTAGGCACTGCCTGACACGGATCCAAGACTCGCGGACTACCTTGTGCCGGCTTTTCCTTGAGAGACAGGAGGCTCTCTAAAGCTCTCATGGCCCGCGATGATGCTCTAGGGCCCGCGACCCTCGCAAACTTTGAAGCCAGTGTCTCTCCGTCCTTTCTCTGACCCTTCTCCGTCTCCCTTCATTTGCTGACCACGTCTCTGCGCTTCTTCTGCTAGCTACCAGACCAGTGACGGCCGCGGAAGAGAAAACAGGAAGGAAAAAGAGAGAAGAAAAGTAAGAAAGTAGGGGAGGGTCGCAGACTGGAGCATAAGCTGCAGCTGCACTCAGAATTTGGGGCTTGGGAGAAGAGAAAAGGGGAGGTGTCCAGAATGCGAAGGGAAATCACAAAAGCAGCCTCCTGCCAGAGCCTGGGTAGCGCTCTGGCTGAGGAGCTCCAACCGGAGAGGAGTCGAGCGCTTTCTTTACCACTTACCCAGTCCTCTGTCTACAAAGCTAGTGATCGTATTAGCTGACTTGGAAGACTGGAAAAAGCTGGCATTGATGCCCAGCTTCTCGGCAATGGAGTAAGTCCTGTAGATTGACAGCATGTACTCGTGAGGCACCACTCGGGGGCCCCTGCCCGGCGTCTCCTGCCCCTGAGATGGTCCAGGCGGCCGCCGCCTGGGCTCGCTCTGCCCCGGCCGGTGCTCCTGGGGCGTCCGGCCCTCGGCACTCTCTCGCGGAGTCCGCTGCATCTTCCCTTCTTTGCGGTTCCCCGCGTCCTTGGTGGAGTCCAGTTCGGTGGAGGAGGAGGACGAGGAGATGGAAGCCTGCTGGAAACCCGGCAAATCCCAGAGGAAGCTGATGAGAAAGATCGCCCAGAGAAGGACCCTAGGAGTGTCCATGGCGAGCGAGAGACCGAGTTTCTCAGAGAGGCGGCGGCTGCGCCGGGCGCGAAAGGCACGGAGCGGCTGGACAGCGGCGGGGGCCGCGTTCCTCCTGCAGACTCCGAGTGCGCGGAGCCGGGTAGCAGCTACACAAATCCAGGCCCTGCCACGCCCCCTCCCGCCCCTCGCCGGGAGGTGGGGAGGGGAGGGGAGAGCGGCGCTGCGGGGATGGGGAGGGCGCCGGGTAGTGCGGGCAGGAGGTGTGGAGTGCCGGGGGGGGGGGTGCTGGGGGGGGAGGCGGTGGTGGGCTGGAGTGGTGGCGAGGCGCAGCGCCCCCGCGGGACGCGTCCTAGGTGAGAGCTGGGAGTTCCCCGCGAGGTCCGGAGCGCTGGCAGGGCGAGCAGGAACCAAGCGCCGCTGTCCCCGAGCTCCCCAGGCAGCACCGGGGGCGGGCTGGCAAGGGCGGGGACGCCAACTCTCTGTCGCCTGCGCCGCGGACTGTCAGTCCCCGCTAGCTGCCCCAACTTTCCTAGGAGTCAGGGGGTCGGGCTATCCAGGGACCCGGGAAGCGGCGGTGGCGGCTGGTTTGGAGTGGGCGCTGCTGCGGCAGGCTGGGTCCGGGCTCCGACCGTGGTACCCTCTCTTAGCCGCCCTACCTTACTAGTAAGGCGGTTAGCACCCTCCCCTCCCCGCGCCCCCGTAAAGTTCAGCCCTGAGCCCAGAAAGCCAGGCGCAGGGGCCAGTCCTTCACAGCCCCATTCTCTCCGTAGGATGCTGCTTTCTACAAAGACCCGCGTCTATTCCCGACCTTCGAGGTCAGGCAAAGGCCACCGGTCTCCAGAGTTTGGACCCGCGCTCAGAGCTGCCGCGCTCCCCTGCAGGCCCCAGGCTCTTCTCTCGCAGACCTCAGTCTCTGGCGCTTGCTCCACAGCTGCTTCATTTCTCGTTCGTGGAATCCCACACTTCTCTGGCCCCTTAGGGCGCTTGACTCCCTCTTCTGCACCCGTACTTCCTTTTTCCTCTTTCCTGTTATCTTCAGGATGCCCCCCCAAGTTTCTTCCTACAATTCCATACCTCTCCTCACCCCTGCCCCTGTCCCCCAAGTCTACTTTAATTTTTAGGTTGCGGCCTCCCAACTCTCTGATTCCCCACCCTTTCTTTTCCCTTTTCCACCAGACCCCTCCCTGCGTAGCTCTACCCCAATCGGTTTCTCTTCAGCTCAGCCTCGCCCCATCTCTTCAGCTCAGCCTGTCCCCAGATTCCCAGTGTCTTCCCCGCCCACCGCCCCGCGGGTTCCCGGAGCCTGGACAATGCTAGATTTGGCGGTGAAGAGTTGCTTCTCTCCCAAGGGCGCTTGAGACAGAAGTTGTCCAGAGTCTTGACGAGTTACTCTGGCAACAACTGCAAGCGTGCTCCTGTAAGCATCCCACTTTCGTGGATTTAAAACAGAGGGGGGAACAAAAGGCTCAGAAATAACCCGAGTTTCCAAGGGTTCCCCCAAGAAGATAGACCCAGGCAGGAATGGTTCAGCCATTCTGTTCCTCCTGTCCTGGTTTGATCTGAGGTCCCTGTGTCTCTGTGTGGTCTCCACGCTCTGCCCCCCCCCCGCCCCCTGTGTTCTTTGGCCTGGGAAAGAGGCAGTTTGGTCCCCCTTCTCCCCTTCCCTTCACTGTGACTTCCTTAAGGTCCTGACATGGCTCTCACCCTGGACACCTGTTGTGTCAGGCCTGTCTCTAAGGCCTTTGCAAAGTCTCACTTAACCTTCATAACAAGCCAGAGGCGAGACCCACATTATACCTATTATACAGACAGAGAAACTGAGGCCCAGGATCGATCACAGTCATGCAGTAGTGGCCGCTAGTTCTACGCCAACCCATTTTATGTCCCTCAGGGCCACTTAGATTGCCAACTCATGGCCTGTATCGGACTTGAAGGCGTTCACTCTTTAGCTTCTTCCTTCCTCTTTCGGGGATTTGGATGATTATCATTCACCAAGGTAAGGATGAGGAAGGAGAGGAAAAGAGGTTTAAATCATACCTAGCAGATATTTAGCCCACTATAAAAAATACCTCTGTTTATACTTCTTCATCTTTGGTACAAATAGAGATGACAGCCTCATCTCTTAATGTCTAATACCAAACCACTTGCCTTCAAAATACCTCTTGCCCTCACTGGAGTGACATCCGGGAGGGGCCTCCTCCTGTGGCTTGTTTCCATCCTGCCCCTCAGGGAAATGAAGACTTGCACCCAGTGCTGTTGCTCTGTCAGTCTCTGCCGTTTGTGCTCCACAGCTCCGCTCATGATGGTGAGTCATGGCTTTAGATCTGTCTTTCCCAGCACCACGGTGCCTGCTGCCCTTCACCTGGGCTCATTTTGCCCACAGTGGTTATCTGTTGTGAGTTATCAGTAAACAGGAAACGAGGCGGAGGTCCCATTGGCTTTGGCTTACAGACCAGATACTGGAAAGGCAAAAGGCAGGGACCACAAAGGATGTGGCTGCTGTCTTTGGGATTACCCCAGGGCAGGTGTTACTGTCTTTGTGAAGAAAGCTCTTCACAAAAAGGCTCTAGTGGTTGGTCTCTTCACAGGTAAGAAAATAGACAGACAAATCAACACAGAGGGCTGGAGGTCAGAAGCAAGTCAGAAATATAATCAGGAGCTAAGCCATTGGACTCCTAATCCAACATTTCCTACAGTTAAACCTTCCCTTCTAAAGCATGCCTTAAACAGTAATTCAATAAGGCCATTACTCCAATTCTCTCTCTCCTTCCTCTCTCTCCCCCCTCCTCTCCTCTTTCCTGCCCCCTCCCCATGTGTGTGTGCAAGTGTGTACATGTGTTGTTACGATAAAGACAGAAGGGACAACGATTACTGTATATTCCATACTATATACTATATACTATATACGGAGTCTCCGAAACACTGCCATGGAGTTTTGAGTTTATTCTTAGACGATCCAATCATTTCTTTGGCAGTTTCCTCTGGAGGAACATTTTGAAGCAGTGAGAGTTTCTTGATGTGAACTGAGCAAGTCTGGTCCTGGGTTGTTCCCTCACAACTTTTGTACCAGTATCAGACACACATCTACAGACATCTGTGGTATCTCCTGCCCCCTGTGGACACTTGGAGAATTGCTACTCATAGGCAAAAGTGCTTGAGCAACGCCAATTAATTTCTTTAAAGAAATTATTTAAATGAGTTAGAAGATCGCGCTTAAAGTGCATGTAGAATGTGAGACCAAAATCCATACATTATAGATACGCAGCAAAGAAAGAATTTGAGGCCACCCTCGACTAAGTTGCAGGCTGTGGAGAACTATACAAGAAAACTTTACATTACACTCACTGCCCCCTCCTGGTCACCCCCTCCCACAATCCTTCACCTATCCCCCTTTCTATTC